>NC_081784.1:8226771-8556771 GCF_963082965.1 Carassius carassius
AGTATTCCTGGGCCCATTTAGTAATGTCATTGACACAATCATGCCGATGAGTGATGCAGTGTCGTCTGAGAGCCCGAAGACCACGGGCATCCAATAAAGGTCTCCGGCCTTGTCCCTTACGCACAGAGATTTCTCCAGTTTCTCTGAATCTTTTGATGATGTTATGCACTGTAGATGATGAGATTTGCAAAGCCTTTGCAATTTGACGTTGAGGAACATTGTTTTTAAAGTTTTCCACAATTTTTTTACGCAGTCTTTCACAGATTGGAGAGCCTATGCCCATCTTTACTTCTGAGAGACTCTGCTTCTCTAAGACAAAGCTTTTATAGCTAATCATGTTACAGACCTGATATCAATTAACTTAATTAATCACTAGATGTTCTCCCAGCTGAATCTTTTCAAAACTGCTTGCTTTTTTAGCCATTTGTTGCCCCCGTGCCAACTTTTTTGAGACCTGTAGCAGGCATTAAATTTTAAATGAGCTAATTAAGTGGATAAAAGTGTAAAATTTCTCAGTTTAAACATTTGCTACGTTATCTATGTTCTATTGTGAATAAAATATTGGCTCATGTGATTTGAAATTCCTTTAGTTTTCATTTTATTAAAATTTAAAAAACGTCCCAACTTTTCCGGAATTCGGGTTGTAATTGTAGGATTATGAAATTGATGAAATCGTTCGCGAAAATGACAGCTGTTTGCATGACAGCTGTTTGAATCTTCTCATTTAACTACAGCTCTGTGTAGTAAATTGTCCTCCATCTCAGAGCACATGAAAATACCACATTTAATAACATCCAAATTCACTTCATAACATCGGTCGAGTGTTTGAAATCCTTTTGTGAGATGATGTGGCTTCTTAAACTGAACAATTAAGGCACACAATAGTTCTAAGCTGTGATAAAGGCTATGTCGATTAGCATTTCATTATAGATATACTTTATTGTGATAAATTATAATAAGTACTCAGATAAACCATGTATTGTCATAGTCGTGTGTTTATTAGTCACTTTGAATCAATAAAAGCAGTTAAAACTTCTGTTCATTTAGCTGCAGCAATAGGCATTTCCTGGATTTCTTCTTCAGGGCATATTTGGATTTTCAGTGAGAGCGCTCTCTGGCCTTTGGATGGAAATTTACTACTGATCACAGAACTGTGCTTCATTGAAAGATACGCATGATAATCACAGCTTCTGCCTAATCACGATTTACTTTCTATTAATTGTGCAGCCCTACTATATATATATATATATATATATATATATATATATATATATATATATATATATATATATAGATATATAGATATATATATATATATATATATAGATATATAGATATATATATATATATATATATAGATATATATATATAGATATAGATATATATATATAGATATAGATATAGATATAGATATATATATATATAGATATATATATAGACAGCGACTACTTGAGATATGCTCTTACCACAACTTGTGCATTACCAACACCTGCTTCCCCACCAAGCCCCACCACAGAGTGTCTTGGAGACACCCCAGATCCAAACACTGGCACCAGCTTGACCTTATTGTTACTTGGAGACCCATGCTCAAGCATGTGCTCGTCACCCGCACGTATCACAGTGCTGACTGTGACACGGACCATTCCCTGGTCAGCAGCAAGGTGTGCCTCCAACCTAGACGAACCCATCGCTCGAAGCAAAAGGGCCGCCCTCGCATCAACACGGCAAGGACATCAGTGCCAGAGCTGCGGGAATGCTTCGCCAGGGCCAATGATGAGGCCCTGCAGGACTGCCCTGTAGACAGTGTTACGATGCGATGGGAGTATATCCGTGACACCGTGTACAAGGTCGCCTCAGACACCTTCAGGAAGAAGGTGAAAAAGAGTGAAGATTGGTTTGTGGCAGGGATCGCGGTACTGGAGCCTGCCATCACTGCAAAACGTACCACTTTCCTTGAGCACATGAGACAGCCTTCTGCTAGGACATTGGCTGCCTTCAGAGAGGCACGTAATAACACCAAGAGGATTGCCCGAAAGTGTGCAAATGACTACTGGCTGAAGTTGTGTAGCGATATTCAGACTTCGGCGGACTGTGGTAATATCCGAGCCATGTATGAGGGCATGAAGAAAGCGTTTGGTCCCAACGCCATCAAGACTGCTCCCCTAAAATCTACTTCCGGTGAGATCATCACAGATTGCAGAAAGCAGTTGGAGAGATGGGCTGAGCACTACCAGGAACTATACTCAAGAGAGAACATCATTACTGACACAGCCATTCGAAATACCATGCCTCTGCCCATCATGGAGGAGCTTGACTTGCCACCCACCATCGAGGAACTTGGGAAGGCCATCGATTCACTAGCCTGTGGGAAAGCACCAGGCAGTGATGGAATTCAACCAGAGATCATCAAGGCAGGAAAAGTGAGCTCTCTTCTCGGCCACCTCCATAACCTCCTGCTCAAATGCTGGGAAGGGGGCATCATACCCCAAGACATGCGAGACGCTAAGATCCTCACGCTCTATAAGAACAAGGGTGATCGCAGTGACTGCAATAACTATCGTGGGATCTCCCTCCTCAGTGTTGCGGGGAAAGCCTTTGCACGTGTCATCCTTAACCACCTACAACTGCTCGGCGATCGTGTGTACCTGGAGTCGCAATGCGGGTTCAGAGCAAAACGGTCAACAATTGACATGGTGTTCACCCTTAGGCAGCTACAGGAGAAGTGCTGTGAGCAGAGACGTCCCCTGTTCCTTGCCTTTATAGATCTGACCAAGGCGTTCGACATGGTCAGTCACATTGGCCTTTTCACTCTCCTACACAGGATTGGATACCCCCCCAAGCTCTTGAAGCTGATCATATCATTTCATGAGAACACGGTGGGCACAGTCCAGTATGGCGAGTCATCCTCAGACCCCTTCCCAATCAGGTGTGGTGTGAAGCAGGGATGTGTCCTGGCGCCAAAACTCTTTGGCATGTTATTCTCCCTGCTCCTGCACTATGCCTTCTGCAACTCCGAAGACGGGATCTTCCTCCATACTAGGAGTGATGGGAACCTCTTCAACCTCGCCCGCCTCAGAGCAAAGACTAAGGTCCGCAGGGTACTCATACGGGAGATGTTGTTTGCAGATGACGCTGCTCTTGCCGCACACACTGAGGGTGCCCTCCAGCGACTTATCACCTGCTTTGCAGATGCATGCACAGAGTTTGGCCTTGCCATCAGCCTCAAGAAAACCAACATATTGGTTCAAGATGTCAACACCACTCCTGCAATCACTATCGGCGACCACACCCTGGAGGTAGTGGAAAATTTCACCTACCTTGGCTCCACCATCTGCAGCAACCTATCCCTGGATACCGAGCTCAATATAACTTGCAGCAAGTGCCAGCGGTGCTGTCGCTCCCGTATCGGACTCTACAGTCATAGCAGAGTCTGCACCCAAACCACAGACTGACCTGGGTGCAGATTCTAAACCATTGTCTCTCTAAGACAGAAGGATGCCAACAATATATACACACACACACACACACACACACACACACATTGGTTTGGTATTGCTTATATATATTTATATATATTGCTTATTCACTCTAAATTGTAATGTAGACACATGCATTTTCTGCTGCTTTGAAACAATGTGTATTGTGTTTAGCCGGTAAAAATTACTGTTATTGTCTTCTTGCATTATTGACAAACTATTTTCCTGTTTAACACTGTAAAGCTGCTTTTACACAACCAGTATTGTATAACGCGCTATACAAATAAAGGTGACTTGACTTGCTTTGTAAAAAGCACTATACAAATAAAACTTAATTGAATTATACTATACTTTTTTGGAATTATTAATTATCAAATTAATGATAACAATAGCAGCGGGAATCTGGTAAAGAAGATACACATGCTTTCATTTCTCATCCACATCATGTTGCATCACAGACATTCTCTCCACCCTCACGCACTCCATCAATATGATAGACTTGCCAGAAACACAAGCTGCCTACTGCCTACATAAGCAGCATCCCAGAGTTAAACCTAATAAGTGAGTGGTTTGGAATGTTTTAAATAGTTAGGAAGTTGGAACCCATACAAATATCCCTAATGGAGGTCTTTTTGGTGCCTCCTCTTTTTAACTTTTTCATATATTCTGCAGGTCAACGTTTCCGTTACACCTACTATGATGAAAGTCAAGGAGAGATCTACAGATCTATCGAGCACCTTGACAAAATGGTAAACCCGTTTCTATTCCCCTTTGCTCCTGGTAACTCACTTAGTGTCTGAAATATGAGGCTCACTTGCAATAAAGTCTTTTTAAGACAAGTCATGTCATTCGGTGGCCATCTTTGAAACGCCTGTTGGGCACGCAAGTGCAACTCTGATCTCTTTGAATGGGAAAACATAAAATTCTCCAAAACTATTCACTAAGCTTACAATTAAATTTCATATTTGAACAACAGTATCATAAATGTTGTTACCTTTTCTCAAATAGCTTTATAAAAAGATTATTTTTCAGGCTAGATCAGCCGTTTTCTATAGCAACCGGGACTTCTAAAAGTAGCTGCAGTGATGTGCTGACTTTACAGATTAGCGATTGGTTCTTCTATTCAGAAGGCGGGGCTTCCTGCGATTAAGAGGCCATATTGAGCGTTGCATTTTTCCCCATTCAGAACTATACAAGTGACACGTCTTGTGTATTCTATAGTCTTTACTTGCAAGTGGCCCATTCTGGTTTAGGATACACAATGTGCTTATCTATTGGTGGTTCTAGAAAAAAAAATAAAAGGTGAGGAATTTTTCTCCAAGCTAAAGAGTCATTGTTATGGATAATGTGACATGGAAGTCTGTGATTCAAAGAATGACTTTAATACTTTCCAACCATGACAGTCTGTCAAATAGCAGATGTTCTTAGCAACCCAAACCTCATTAAAGGCTTACCAACTGGGCAAAGTTATTTTGGCCCTGTATGGTAATTTACTGGAGAAGGACTGTGTTTGAACTACACCAAATGTCAAATCAAATATTAGAGAGTCATAAATAAAACTAAAATAAAAATTACAACATTATTAATGCAAGTAATGTGAGTTTTGTTGATGTCAGTAAAATGCATGTTAATTCTTTTTTTTTTTTTTTTTTTTTAGGGAATGGGTATTATAGAACAGTTGGACCCCATCTCCTTTAGCAATTATTTGAAGAAATATCATAATACTATTTGTGGTCGCCATCCCATCGGCGTTCTTCTAAATGTAAGTACCTAATAAGTGATTTATATGAAAGTAGAGCTGGGCGATATATCCAACGATATGATCATGTGCATCTAATCAGTAAATCTGGTTCCGTGATTACCGCTAAATCGCCATCACCTGCTTTTAAATTAAGCAGCATTTAATAGACAGAGCTACGCAATATTGCATTCATTATCCCAGATGAATCGCCTTCGATAATGAACGCGATATTGCGCAGCTTTGATGGCGATTTAGCACTAATCACGGAACCAGATTTACTGACTAAATGTGCATGATCATATCGTTAGATATATCGCCCAGCCCTATATGAAAGTCTATATATATTTCCCCCAGACAGGACATTTTATTTGGCAAACTGCTGTTGACTCAAAGCAAAAGCCAAATAATGCAGATAATGGACAGTCAGTTAGCATGGTAATTAGCCTAGCACTTAACTGTCACAGAGCTTTTATTAATGTACCACCCCCCAACTAATGTTTTGCTAACTACCCGCTCCTTCATTATGAAGCGTTTTAAGATTACCATTGTGAGTCTAAAAGTATCTCTTTAGTGTTGACTCTCCATTGATTCTCCTCACTCCATCAGGCCGTGGCGGAATTGAAAAAGAATGGCGTAGACATGAACTTCTCTTTCCTAAACTATGCGCAGTCGAGCCAGTGCCGAAACTGGTCGGACAGCTCTGTGAGTTACGCTGCTGGAGCTCTCGTCGTTCATTGAGGTGAACTTTCACAGGAGCCGCAGAGCCTCCTAGAAGACCCCAGTCCCTCCAACCCATCCCGTTCCTGACCACGTATCCCCATCCTCCCCCACCTCTTCTATAGGAAGGACATACAAAGTTTGTCACAGCTGGGAATCCTCATACATACCCTGAATCCAGATGTAATGTTAGATACTAACCTCCTCTTCTTACAGCTTTCCCTGTACCCTGTTTTCCACGTGAGGCAACTTGGATGATGCTATAGCTTGAAGTACAGCTGCTGTCAGATTTTTGGTGTTTTTTTTTTTTTATTGTTGGTTGGGGGGTCTTAATGTGGCAAAATCCACTTTTGACCCTCCAAGGGATGTTAGGTGTCCGAAGAGCCCTTTTGTAATTTAAAAGAAAGACACATTTAAAGTTTAAATAAAGTAAATAAAACCATAGACATTGCACTCTTTTTGCAAGTCTGCATATGTAATCTACATAATGTCTCACCTATTAATAAATAATGAGAAGAGGACGTTGACAGAATGAAACACACTGTGTCCATGTACACCTTGAGAATTGTAGTAATTACTACTGCGTTGGTCCTGTTGTAATTTTTAAAGGGCTACACAATACCCACTAACCCTTCACTGCTCTGGATATACCAAAAAATGATTTTTTTCATCTACTCTTTCATTGTAGTCAAATTAAAGTATTTTTTCTTCTGATTCTTATATTCTGTTCTGTTAATTTTCTCTTTGTGATTTAGTTTTCTAGTTTTACTATGTGTTTGACATATCTCTTAACTGTGTGGAAGCATATAGTAGTGTTTGAAGGCTACAGGAAGTGCAGTACAGGTGGACCCTTTTCAGACTGCCTTCAAAATGGCCATTCTGTCTCATCAACCCTCAAATTTTTAAATCGTAAGGTGAGGGTTGGTGGGATGGATGGGATTTATGTTGGTTTTCTGAAACAGTTTTATGTTCAAATGCAAGTTAGCAGCCATGTTTAACATCTGAGAAGTAGTTAGTTATGCACATCCGTATCAAGGAACCGCCAGAGGTGGATTTTCTGAATGGCATTTTGTCTGGCTTTCCTCATTATCCCATCTACTCCAGGCCTCCCAAAGAGCACAATGCAACGAGATATTTCCTGGTTGACCATTGGAAGGAAAATGGCGAGGCTCCTCTGCATCCCCATCAAGGTTTGAATGTGTCAAACCAGATCCTCAAACATAAAACAGGCAAAGCATGTCATACCATGCAGATGTGCCTTGGGTCAGTATTAAACATGTTTATTTATTTTTTCGGGTCCTGTGCTTTCCACCCTTCATTAACCCAGTAAAAAGTCTTGATTGTCTGTTTTGAATCGGTTGAATCAGTTCTTACTGTTTTCAAAGTAGGGGAAGAGATTCATCATTTTCACCCAGCACAACACCTGTTCTTGTACTGTTAGAATTGTTTAAAAAAAATTATGTAAGTACTGTTTATTATTATTCAAACTATTATTGCATAAAAATTAACAGTTCTCACATTGTCAAACCTATGTCGCAGTTAATTGAAGCGCTCCTCAGTGGAGTCATTTTTGAATCTCAGGTTACATTGAAGCATTACAGAATTCTCGCCAGATAAGATTGATACAGTATGTTGCAAAGAAACAATAAAGTGTAATGACAAAATTAACTATGCTGTGGTGTGTCTTTGACTTGTCTTATCGTTTGCGATTCCTTTCTGTTTTTATGACATGATTACGAGGAGTTTGTGACTGAGCTAGTGGAGTCAGAGTTGGCCAAGATTAATTCAAGATGCCATATATTAAAACACAAGTCTTTTGCTTAAAATGTAGTCTTTCTGCCATTCATTTGATCAAAAGCAACAGTAAAGACATTTATAAAGATAAAAAAAAATACTTTTGAAAGAATCCTGTCATATATTTGTCACAGTTTGTACAGAAATATTAAGCAGCATAACTGTTTTCAACACTGATATGAATTGTTTATTGAGCAGCATATTAGAATGATTTCTGAGGGATCATGTGACACTGAAGAATGGAGTAATGATGCTGAAAATTTAGCTTTGCCATCATAGGAATAAAATACATTACATATATATATATATATATATATATTAAAATAGAAAACTGTTATTTGAAATTGTAATATTATTTCACAATATTACTGTTTTTACTTGTATTGACTTGTAAAATGCAGCCTTGGTGAGAGTTAGAGACTTCTTTCAAAAAAACAAAACAAGAAAAAATTCTTACCCACTCCCAACTTTTGAATGGCAATATAAGGGCTTAAATTAATAAAAGCAGACACATGAAATGCTTTTCCTGAATTGCTTTTGAAGACATACTTTTGTACTCAAAACAGACCCGTCACGCACTGCTTTGCCAGCCTCATGCAATCATCACATTATCGTGCATTTATTCTAAATGGGAAGAGGATGCAAGGCAGTGCATCTGCATGGCAGACCAGTTTACCTTTTAATTTTGTGTGCTATGCAGCAAAATTCCTGTGGGATGAGAACTTCCTGTTTATTCTTGGTTTATTTCTTTAGATAGATGTTGACTGGTTTAGATATCAAAGGTCATAAAACAATCCCAGGCTCCTTATTTTTAGTAACTGGGGATGTAGATTTTAACTGAAGCAGGGGCTAAGGAAATTAAAAGTTGATTTATCTGCCACTCATTTCTTTTGGGTGTTAGAAGTAAAAGCTCTATAGGGCAAACAGGTATTCTGATGTGTTGTTTTTCACCTTTTCTATTAGCTTAGAGTTTGAATTCTAATTATTTTTCTTAGACCCTTCTTTGAAATATGATTTGTGATTAGAATTTATTCTGTATTAGAACATAAACCTATTCATGTTTTTTAAAGAACATGGTGCATTCTCATTAATAGGCCCAGTTCAGCAAATGTCACTTCATCAATCTGTTAGCAGCATTGACATTTCAAATCTCATGAGCCATTTCAGTTTGCACTGAACACATTCGAGTGACGTGAACATCTGGTCAGTTGGACACACAGGTGTCAGCTGTGGTGACCACAAGTTTCTTCCCCAGAAATGACTTCAGTGTTGGTCTCCATCTTACAACATGTTCTCAGACGAAATGGAAAACTCGCTAATTGGGTTGATCTGTTTTGAAAATCAAATACTGGTCTAATTTTTATTGCCAACTTAGTTTCAATTTCTGCAGAGCAGGAAAATATGCTTTTAGAATGAAGTAGTATTAAGTAAAATTAAGTAGCTTAATGTTCACAGTGGATTTTTTTTTTCATTAAAGGGGTCACATGACGTTGCTAAAAATAAAATTATTTGGTGTAATGCAATTTGTTTATACAGTCTAAAGAAAAAAAAACAAAACATTATTTTCCACATAATGTAAATTATTGTTGCTCCGCTATGCTCTGCCCTTTTGAAACGCATAGATTTTTATTTTATAAAGCTCATCGTTCTAAAAAGCGAGGTGTATGCTGATTGGCCAGCTATCCAGTATGTTATGATTGGCCGATAAATACAACTTATTAACCACTGATTTGTTGTCGTGCCCTCTTTTGAAAGGCCAAACAAAGTAGTTTTGCTTTCACAGCAAAACAGTGTCTCCACAACATGGTGGTGTCGGCAACAGCAAGAATAAAAGTCACGGGCTTCTTTCTTTGCATGAACATTTGGGCGGCGTTATGCAAATCTTCCCACATCGTGACGTAGACGTGGGGGGCGTTTTAGGTAGGAATGGTTGACTTTTATAAAGAATATCTTTTTGGATTTGAGACTTTAGTCTTTGCAACTTTACAGATCTTCTTTATGCACCAAGAGCTTGTACCACTCTAAAGAGAAAGGAAAAAATGTAATTGCATCATATGACACCTTTAAAATAATGCTAGAGGCTTATTTTTATAGATCAATTTATCAGCAGTCAGGCTGTAAAATTGTATCCTTTTAAGCGTTTCCTTGGAAACATAATTTGAAGACTTGGATTTCTTTAGCACCCTGTTGTTTTAAGTGACTTTTATTGAGTGACTGCTTTTTAGGGTATTGGTAATATGGATAAATGGTGCAAGGGTAAATATTTCCTGCTGTTTGATATAGTTATATATGCATTGCATTCATCAGAATTATCAGTGGGTGCTCCATTAATTACAGGAAACAACCTGTGGCAAGCAATAGAGGTAGACACATGCTTTTCTAAAGGTCAGCTGAATTCATCAGTAACCTCAGGGATGTATGATCTGGTAATACTTTTTCCGCAGTGTGTAAATTGTCTGAACTTGTCTAATGGTTATGTCAAAGTATTTAGGAAAATAAACCTGACTTTTCACTGTAAAAATAAAAGATTTTGGGGGTTTATTATCATTACACTGAAGAATCCTCCTGTTGAACCTCTTTCAAAAAGGGTCTTTCTCTGAGAAACTCACAACGTGGAGCACATAACTACACATAAAAGGTATGTTCTTAATTATTAAATCTAAAAAAAAAAATTAATAATCTTACTTAATAATATTTGAAGTACTGTTATCTCAATATTAATATAAAATTATAATTACAAGTAATTAAATGTGAAGTTACTTCAAAAGGAGCCTAAAGGTTCCCCAAATGGTTCTACCAGTGTGGAAATATAAGGAAACTCAAATGTTGCCTGAATATATATACAGTATATGCCAAAACCACCCAAAAAAGGTCCATTTGCCTTCTGGAAATACGATGATACTCAAAAGAATTAGTTTGATGAAAGAAAGACAGACTGGATTATTGCTCTTTTAACATACTGAGAAACTAATTTCTCAGTTCAGTTCAAAACAGAATCAGAATCACAGAATCAGGCGTGTGGCAGGTAAACATCAACATGCCTCTTCTTTCTGGTGGCAAAAACAACTAGGACTCACAGAGATGCACAAAAAAACAGACAAGCTTGTGTTTGTCACATGAATGCTGATGCTCCCCACCAGTGCATTAGTGGAAAAATCTCTCTCTAATTATGTTAAAAGGGAAATCTCTTTGAAAAAGGCATTCTCACATTTCAGCAGGGTGCATGCTGCAGCATGGTCAGAATTCGGCTCTCCCTCTGCTTTTGGGGAGGAGCTGCTCTGAGGCACTGTGTTTGCAGAATTCTGGTGAGGGGTTAAGAGGGTAGATACAGCATTAGACTCAAACCTGGTCTGGATCCGGACAGAAGGTCAACCTCCATGCAGTGCCAGGAGCTCCTCGTGTGGGGCCTGAGCTTGGTGATGATCCTGGGTGGGGTGATGCACTTTATATGTCTCATGAAGTCTCATGCTGCCTACGGCCGTTACGTGGACACCTCGGGCAGCTCTATGATGGTGCCTGCGAGGTTTGCCTGGTTCCTCCAGGAGCTTCCTGCTCTGCTGGTTCCCATGCTTTTGATGCTGACCACAGATGGAAACAATGGCACCGGGAGACACCCGATGCTCTGGACCTTCTGCCTGCACTACTTCCAAAGGTAAGTCATGTGATCGATGTGAAAATGTGGGAGATCATTGGTGGGACTGAAGAAGATTTCAAAATGTTACTAAATGCTACTAACATCTTTTTAAATCAAGATGTTAAATTACTAGTATGGTAGTATAAAATGCAGACAGGCCAGAGAAAATGGATCATAGCAATTTTATAATAACATCGGCATGCCGTCACAGCTTTTTTGCTACAATTTACTTGTTTATTTAGTATGCAATGGACCCAAGTTCAGTTACTCCATTTTACAAAGCTGGTGTGTAATCTAGCTCACCCAGAACAAATGAGGAAAAAAATACCCTTAATCTGAAGACAAAAGGGAATGCACTGGGCGGAATGTTCGAGATTCCTGCTTCTTTAGACAATCCAGCTGTGCTGACAATTAATCAAGGCTGCACAAATGTAACAGCAGCAATTTATTCATGTTTTATTTGAGTAATTACACATAAGTGGGCCAGAAGCAGATGAATAAAGTGAGAAATGTGTGAATAATTTAATGGAAGTATGATCTGGACAAAACATGACAGGTTTGAGAACAGGTGTTGAATTACAAAGACAAAATAACAGTGGAAGTGTAATATGTGGGCAGATGACCAAAATATGGTATTTGATGTGTATCAACATTCTGGTTTGCAGGTGCTGCATCTACTCCCTGCTGACCAAAGGGCGGCCTTATCCGCTTAACATCATGCTGTCAGGGATTGTGTTTTGCTCTATTAATGGCTTCCTGCAGGCACACTATCTGCTGCACTGTGCTACATATCACAACATGTGGTTTTCTGATACCTGTCTAGTAGCCGGTAAAACTTGTTTACTGAAAGAATTGCTATAATACAGACTTGTGTTCTTTTCAAAATTGAATTGAGCATTTGAAATGAGGTGGCAAACAGGATGCAAAATTGTCATTTGAATTTGTTTTTAAGAAAGTATAAATAAATGGAAGGTACAGTCAAAGAAACTCATATAGGACATGAACAAACATATTCATAATTTTAGTATGGATTACAACTGCTCATTTTTATAAAGTAAGCTGAAAGTATTTTTATAAAGTACAGCTGCATTAATTGTTAATTGTTACCATCAAAGAGAAATATATTGAATCAAATGGGATAAACTGTATTATATTGGGAATAAATATGCTGCTTAAGTACTGAAAAGTAATGTAATTATTAATAAAATTATTTATTTGTTACAAAGCTTTTGTTGGGCTAATGAAATTCTTAAAATATGTTGATCAGTTCATTTCAAACATGAATTGAAAAGGAGATAATTCTTAAATTCAGAATTTTGCTCAAACTTTTTATTATATTTTAGAATGTATTTAATAAAAATATATATTATGTTAATGCAAAATCACTGCACTTAAATAAAGGTTCCAAAAGTGGGTTTTAGCAGAAATGTCATAGAAGAACCATTTGTGGTTCCTTAAAGAACCTTGTAGAGAACAGTACTTAAAAATTAATATTTATTTTAAAAGTATTGAAGCTTATTGCTAGAGCACATGTCTTTAGAGGATTTGCTGGATAGTACATATATATAGTACAGACCAAAAGTTTGGACACACCTTCTCATTCAAAGAGTTTTTTTATTTTCATGACTATAAAAATTGTAGAGTCACACTGAAGGCATCAAAACTATGAATTAACACATGTGGAATTATATATAGAATTATATACATAACAAAAAAGTGTGAAACAACTGAAAATATGTCATATTCTAGGTTCTTCAAAGTAGCCACCTTTTGCTTTGATTACTGCTTTGCACACTCTTGGCATTCTCTTGATGAGCTTCAAGAGGTAGTCACCTGAAATGGTCTTCCAACAGTCTTGAAGGAGTTCCCCGACAGATGCTTAGCACTTGTTGGCCCTTTTGCCTTCTGTCTGCGGTCCAGCTCACCACTAAACCATCTCGATTGGGTTCAGGTCCGGTGACTGTGGAGGCCAGGTCATCTGGCGCAGCACCCCATCACTCTCCTTCTTGGTCAAATAGCCCTTGATGCCTTCAGTGTGACTCTACAATTTTCATAGCCATGAAAATAAAGAAAACTCTTTGAATGAGAAGGTGTGTCCAAACTTTTGGTCTGTACTGTATATATATATATATATATATATATATATATATATATATGCATCTTTATTTTTCTAGGTCTGAGCATGTTTTTCATAGGAATGGGAATCAATATTCACAGTGACCACATTCTACGCAGCCTGAGAAAACCTGGAGAAATTTCCTATAAAATCCCAAGAGGTACAAATATTTTGCGGTCTTTTTAATGTTAGCAACACTCATCATTTATTGTCTTTATCTCAGTCTCCATAAGCAAACTGCAATTAGCTGCACTGAATAAATGCTAAGCTGATTTATGTGTTTGTTTTAACTGTAGGTGGTTTGTTTGAATATGTGTCTGGAGCAAATTTCTTTGGAGAGATTGTAGAGTGGCTGGGCTACGCTGTTGCTACTTGGTCTTTACCCACATTTGCATTCGCTTTTTTTACAATTTGCTTCATAGGCCCAAGAGCCTATCACCATCACAGGTAAACTTTACCTTGTAAAATTAAAATTAATTATACATTTAAAAATAATAACTTGCATACATTTTCATCTGGTATATCACTGCTTCATTAAACCTGGTTTTGAGAGTACAATGCCGTGATGCTCTGAAAAATACATATGGTTTCTCTAATGTGTTGCAGGTTCTATAATGAGAAGTTCAAAGCTTTCCCCAGATCAAGAAAATCTCTCATACCCTTCATCTTCTGAAGAGTCATTACAAATAAATGGAGTTTTGTTCTGACAGAAGGAAAGAAATCATCTTCTCAGTTGCTACAATGTACACCTATACTTTTTGGTTTGTTTTCATTACCTGATTTAGCATAAAGTTTGCAGAAAAGATTCTAGTTTATGACTTGAACATGTTACCAGATAGTTTGTAATGGTTTTGACATCCCTGTATGATAATGTCTTAATCACAAAAGGACACTTAACTACAGCTTACTACAGTATATTTGTGTGTAACTGTTTGCAATTTTTTAAATACTTTCTCCCATTGCAGCTTAATATGCAGTGAAAACTATAAGTAGGCTGATTTGCCCAAAAAGTGTAAACATTGTGTGACTTTGTGATGAACAGTGTGTTTAGTAAACCTGAAAAACAGCCTAATCATAAATTTGCTTTTACATTTTGCTGACACTAACAATTAAGTATTTCACTTCTTGTTTAAAGAAAAAAATATACATGAACAATAAATAGAATAGTGAAATCATGTTTTTTATGTTATTCTTAAAAGTTGTTTTAAGAAACATTTTTCATCAAAGGAAGAAAAATCACTTAACCCATATCTTATTCCATCACATGAATGACTGAACATGGTTCATTGACTATTGATTATCAGTTGTATTACATATAAGGAATAAAGCTGTGTCAGTAGACTCTCTGTAGAAGCGAAGTTTGTTGGAAAAAAGCCAGTGCTATCAAAAAGTGTACTATCAAAAGCTGTAGACAAGCCGAAAGAGCTGTATTATTGCCGTTTATGGTATCATAAAAGCCTAAAACATTTGAAGAAATTCATACAGTGTGCAAAGACAAACCTCACTCCTTAACCCTCTATATTGTGGAAACATTTGTGACAAACTCCTAAATAGCTTGATGATGATAAAACCGTTTTAATTTATGCTAGCCTGCTACATACGAGAGGTGTCCGATTTGTGAACGGATCGTTTTTTTAATCGAATCAGTTGAACCGGTTCACAAAGAGTGATTCATTCAAGAATCGGACTGAATCCATCATAAAGCCCGAGACGGTTGTGGCTACAACAAAAATAAATAGAACTATTTATTAGACTGTGTTTAATAAACACTACCCCTTACAATAATGCAAAAATAGTAATTGTTGTTAGTGTGAGAAATATTACGTTATTGACATGCGCATGCCCAGTAGTTTTTGGGTCATTCTACAGAAACGTCCACATTTGGTATGGCAAGATCTCTTAAAATTGATTTCTTTTTCTAACATTTAAACTTAGACCACATTATTATATTACCCTTTGACTTTATGAGTACACATAAATTACAGCTTAATGATTTTTTATTTTGTGTGTGCATGTATTAACCCATAAGGAAGGTGACACCAGTGACAGTAACACCAGTGACAATTTTCATGAAAACTGCATTTTACAAAATGGCTGCTGCAAGGTATCAAACCACATGTTGTCAATCATGGTATACTCACTAAATTAAGTAGTTTAATCCATTTGTATTCTAGTTTTTTTACAATGCCCAAACAATAAAAGAGGTCTTCTTCTTCATTTGGTTTTATGACGGGTTGCGAACCAACTTCAAAGGTGCATGCCGCCACCTACTGTGATGGAGTGTGAAAAGAATGAACTAATTTCTATATCCTATAATATAACCCACACTTCTTGATGAATTTTATGACTACATTTATCGGTTTCCTTGAATTTGAACTATCATTTAAAATATTAGTTATATTGACTACCCAGCAACCTACTGCTTGAAGATCTTCCTTAAGAATCCTCCTTTCTTCTTCATATGCTTTACATTCCTTAAAAACATGTTCTACCATCTCATCTACCAAACAAACCTCACATAAACCTGTGTTGTGCTTCCCTATAATGTGTAAAGTGTAATTTAAATTAGAATGTCCTGTTCGTAAATGTGTAAAAATAATTTGTTCTCTTCTACTTAAATTGAGACTTATTTTGCTTTTCTTTACCGTTTTTTGAATCCTATAAAAATACTGCCCCTTATGACATGTATCCCAATCTGTCTGCCATTTTCTATTGCACGCTTCTAAAATTAACTGTTTACCTTCTGATCTACTGAGTGATATGTTTATATTTTGGTTCTTCCATTTTTAATGATTCTTTTGCTACTTTGTCTGCTTCCTCATTCCCTTGAATTCCCATGTGTGCTGGTACCCACAAAAATCGAATTATAATTCTCATTTGTTTTAAACTGTACAACCTGATCATGATTTCTATTAAAATGTCAGTTCTATTTGTTTCAAAGGATTGTAGACTGTTAAGAACAGCCATTGAATTAAAAGAGGTCATACCAGTGACTTCAACTAAAAGCTTCATATGAAATCATGAGATAAATGAGAAGATTTCTGATAATTGAAAAGAGACAGTGGACTTACCATGGGCTTCTCTTCATAGATCTCCAGGAAATTGGAAGAAGGAAGTCGAGTGATGTCATCAGTGTGATTGTTATTTCAAAATAAGAGCTTTCAAGAAAGTGTAATTGTTCAAATAACATATTGTTTCATTTTAAAATATAAAAAAATTGTAAACCTAAAGTGTTTTTCAAGTGTAATATTTCTGTAAAGGCTAGGGACAGAAAAATGGACATTTCCGTAGAATGACCGTTTTGCTGAATGACATCTATCTAGCCTTACACTTGTTTCACAAATACTCCTTCTACAGCGAGTTAGCTTTTTTTTTTAAGCACCCTTGTTAACGGATTAGAGCGTTTACACTGCACGGGGTTGCGGTCCGACACAGGGTTTCAGGAGCTATAGCGATTTTTTACCCACCGGATCTTTTTTTGCTGTGCTGATCACTCGGAATTAAAGTGACAGGGCATGGTTCGCCGGTAAAAATTAACATGGGTTGACACGGAAATCTAGTAATTTCACAGTAAATTGATATAATTAAAGTCTACTGTGTTTCCCAGGGCTTTTTGGCTATGTTCAAAACAAGGAAAAGTGCACTTTTAGATAAACAAGCCAACATAATAAGATGCACTTGTGGTGGTAGAAAAAGTTCTTTAACTGTCATCTGATGCCGTTTCACTTACCATTTGCAGTTCATCTCCGTTTTTCCGGGAGAAATGCCCATATAATGAGTTTACATCATGAAGGACCACAATGGGAAAAAAACTCTCCGAAACTTATACTAAACCGGAAGTAAGATTTTTGGCACTGACATTTCTGTCAGTGTTGGAGTTTTAATTTAAAATGTTTGTGATAGCTTTAACGTAAGAAAAGTATGCTGTGTTTAGATGTGTTGCAACTTGCTTGAGCAACAGTGGCGGATCTAGAAAATTTTGCATGGGGGGGCAAAGGGGTGGCAAGAGGTCTTGGCAGGGTGGCAGGGGTACATGGAATCCCTATATATGAATTGCTTTAAAAAAAAAAACACAAAAACACTTTTAAACTACAGTAGTTATTGTTTAATCATGCCCTTACAACGTTTTTTAATTCACAACAGGAATAAGCCCAGTGTTCAAACAAAACAAAACTGTGCATCTTTTAAAAAGTAAAAGTATAAAAAGCAAAATGAAAATATAAAAAAAAAGTACAATAATTGTGTCCAAGATGTCCAATACTCAAATGACCCATAATTACCCATCTTTTTTAGGAAAGCTTAAGGCGACGGTTGCTGTGCTTTGCAGCGAAACGTTTCACAAACTTATCTAAATCTAGTGCTTTTGCACGCTGTTTCTCAATACTGAGAACAGCCAGATTTCTCAGACGGTCATCTGCCATGGTTGAGCGCAGGTGAGTTTTTACAAGCTTTAAAGTTGAAAAGCTTCACTCACACCCAGCAGTACTCACTGGCAAAACAATAGCGATCTTGCACAGGCGAAAAAGCTCAAAGAAAACCTCTTTAAAAGGCACCAAGAACGTCACAAACTCAGTCAGACTGGACGGGTTTACTTTGCCATTTGCTCTGTTTCTTTCAAGAAGTCTTTTTGCCTGGTGTATCTCAGTTTTCAAGTCTTGCAAGTCAGAGCCATATTCCTCAGCCACTAACAAAACCAATTCTTCCTTTAAGAAGTCATTGTTTGATGGATTTAAAGCTTGTATACCCCTCATTATCTTGCTGCTAGTTTGAAAAGCGCCTGTCCACTTCACTGATCACGGAGTCTATGATGGGAATAAATATACCTATTCTAAAGGCATCTTTGCTGTCAACATGTGTTTGCTGTCCAAGTGTAGATGTTACAAGAGTATCATGTAGTCTCCTAGATGTGTGTTTGGTTCTTTTTGATTTGACAATGGTAGAAATGTTGCAACCATTGCATGTGTCAATTGCTGTACTCCACAAGTCATTAAAGCTCTCTTCTTTGCGATAATCTTCCAATGTCTGTCTGAGGGTTTCAGTAAGGTCAACTGCTTTGGTAAGGTCCACATTAGTTGACTGGAGCATCTCGGATAAAAACTTGGTTTCACCTAGCACTTTTCTGAAGACTGCAAGGAGCCCTATGAAATTAAAATCAATTTGAGAAAGTAGTCCTCTTGCATCTACAGCTCTCTGTGGATTCGCCTCATCTGAAATTTCATCCAGCATTCTTATTACTGCAGGCAGCCTGTCCATAAGGTTTCTACATGCAGCATAGCGACAGGCCCATCTAGTGTCACTTAGCCTTGGAAGTTCTCGTGGTGCCCCACCACTGAACATTTCTTTTTGAACATCCATCCACTTAATGTGAACATATGAGCCTGACATGAATGTGTACAGTCTTTCCAGCAAAGTGAAAAAACATGCAGCTTCTGGGACATTTTTTACACTGTCCACAATGACAAGATTCAAACAGTGTGCCCTGCAGTGAACATAAAATGCATATCTGGCAACTTCCTTAACCCTTGTTTGGACCCCAGAGCACCTGCCACTCATTACTGCAGCCCCATCATAGCCTTGGCCCACCAGATTCTCTCTGTATTCCAGTCCATACTTTTCCAGACATGAAATAAGTTTCTCTGTCAAACTGGCTGCATCTAAGTGCTCTGCTTTCTGGTACTCAAGGAAGCTCTCCTGAACCACACCATTATAATAATATCTTACGACCAGAGACAGCTGCTCCTTTTTTTGAATGTCTTTAGTCTCATCCGCTAAAATAGAAAAGTGCTCACTTTCTTTAACCTCTTTTATAATTTCCTCTCTAACCATTTCTGCTAAACACTCCAAAATCTCATTTTGAGTGATTTTGCTTGTGTATTTAGCATTTCTGGGACCCTGTGACAGCCGTTTTTTCACTAAGGCATCATGTTTACTCACAAGATCTAAAATCTCAAGAGAATTTCCCCTGTTTTTTTAGTTTTCCGATTCATCATGGCCACGTTGGGAAATATTCTGAGTGGCTGTCAACAGCAAGGTTTCAGCCAAAGTTTTAATGTACTTTTCGATTACTTGTTTCTGATTTTCATCTCTCATCATTCCCAAGACAGTTGTATTTTGCTTGGCCATTCTTTTGAACTCACTCCATGCAATCATTGCATTCATATGTGTGTCTGATCTGCAATGTACACTAAACCCACTGTCTTTGGAAGTGGCCTTCTTCCAGTTAGAATAGCCATTTTCTGATGTGAATACACTGTTTTTTAAATGTGCAAAATGTCTGCATGCAAAGCAGTAAGCTGCATCTTTAGACATGGAATATTCAAGCCATGGCCAAGAACTGTACCACTCCCTGTGGAAGCTTCTTTTTGCTGCTCCATGTTGTGTCTTTGGGAATGTCTTTAAATCAGGCTGCACTGCTGCATCACCTTTGCATTTTGATATATCTTAAAAAAGAAAGAGGAGAGTGCCAAATATAATTATCTAATACAATTGAACAGTACATGGACATAGCCAATGCATATAAGTGGCATTACATATTATCCTACTGAACGGCAATTTATATGGAATAAGAATAAAAACATACCATGTGGTCCAGGGGGAATTGCAGGTCTACCCTCTTCCTCTCTGTCATCTTCCTCCTCCTGATCACTCCCTGCCTCTGTCCCTCTCTCTGAATCTGGAGCCTCCTCTTCATCCCTCACTGATTCTTCTTTTTCCTCATCTCCTTCACTTATTTCCTCATCTCCTTCACTTATTTCCTCATCTCCTTCACTTATTTCCTCTTCTCCTTCACTTATTTCCTCTTCTCCTTCACTTATTTCCTTGTCCCCTTCTGTCTTCTCCTGCTCTGACCCTCCTGGTCTCTCCAGTTTACTACCTTCTCCTTCATTTCCCTCACACTCTTCCTCCTGTGTACTTCTTTGAATTTTTTTTGCAAAAAAGCTGGCAATATCCCCACTTTTAGCCTTCCTTTTCATGGTTAGGCTGAGGCTCCAGCCGCTTTCTTCAACTACTCTTGTCTGCAAACGTCAATATGTGAAAACCTCTGGTTATCCTTGTATTACATTACACTACACTGTAGGGCCATGTAGTTAATAAGTAGCCTATATAACAAATATAAAATCAGAAAGATTTATCACATGCACACACCAGTTATGTTTAGACTACTTAATTCTATTGTATTTGTTATTTCCCCAGTTGTAACCTGGTTTCATTGCTGTGATATCTGAGAGGAATTGGATTTAATAGGACTGCTTAGGCTTAGCTAATCAAATGATCGATCTCCTAACTGGCACTGTATTGTGTGTTGTAACGTAACAGCCCAAACTAAAATTGGGTATTTTTATTTAAAGTAATTAATTAATTATTAAAGCGATTTAAGGGAATAAAGAAAAAGAAAGGCTTGTTGTATTAGTGAAATAATTGTAACTATTTGCAACTAATATTTTATTTTTAATTTACATAAATGAATCAAGGAAATTATAGCATATTTTCAATTCAAAAAGGCAAAATTTAATAAATAAATAAAAAAAGTTGAACTTTTCTATTGTAAAACAGTCAAATATTAAATTATCTACTTACATTTTACCAGGCATTTGTTAACTTATTTAATAATTTTGACATTGATGAGCTAGACCGCTGAACTTTTAGTCTTCCTAACAACAAACAGAGCGTTGCGTAATGTAGTGCATCAGAGCAGCATCAATAATAATATCAAGTGAATCTTTTATCTGCATCTTAAGTTTATTGCCAATAATAATGACAGGTTTGCGAACGTGAACTCGGTGAGCTCGCGCAAAACACATCTTCAGCACAGCGACTCATTTAAACGCCTCTGATTGGCCGATGTGATCAACAGACATGTCTGTGATTGGCTACAATGCTCAACGTTGCAAAAGCACGTCAAAAGTACCTTTAATGCAAAGGGAAAAATATAAATAAAAATGTAATATGCACTGTTCATGATTAGTTAATCGCGGCCGCTGTAATCTTATTCACATTTGTTTTTCTGATGAATTGTTTTGCTCTGTGAGAAAGACAATTTAACAAAATATTCGGGGCTTTACTAAAAACTTTCGGGGCTTGAGCCCCATTAGCCCAGCCCTAGCGCTGCACCTCAATATTTTATATTTTTTATTAAGCTGTTCTTGTCTTTACTAAAATCAAAATCAGGCTAATCAACGAGAAGAGTGCTCTTACAAATCACGAGGGAGCGATTTGACCGCTGATTTTGCCTAACGTAATAGACTCGCTGTTTTTGCTATTGCTGAATCGTCTTTAGCATACAATACATTCATTACAAATGTAACTTTAAGTTAAACGTGTGTTTAAACTACACCTGGGGAAAATCACTTCACCTTCAGAGGATCTGTCCGGGGCAGCTCAGTCTCTGGTTGCAGGGCCACCGCACCGAAGCAGACTCGCTGACGCTGTGTGTATATGAGCCACTGAGCGAACGCCGCTCTGCACGTTTGAATCAGGGACGTAACTAAGTATTTGAGGGGCAGGGGGGAAGGGCGAATAATACATTTAAAATTAAAAATTTAATTGTTCACTTTTGGTAAATGTATTGGACATAGTGGTGGGTTGTTTTTGTAAGTACAGTTTTTGGATCATTAAAGTTAGGGGGGCAGCTGGGGGGGCAAGGCTCTAGAGTGGGGGGGCACCTGCCCCCCCTTGCCCCCCTGTAGATCCGCCCATGTTGAGCAATACAAACCTAGAAGTCAAATGCATGAATAATACGTTGTTTATATTTATTGAGTTTATAAACTAATGTCTATGAAAGATTGTTAGGCCTACTGTACTGTGATAAGAGTATCACAGTGCTGAAAAAGCTTTTTTATTTATTACACGATTTGGAATCAAAATAATTGATAAATGTTGTGTTGAGGCCTAAACAGCCGCGGATCAGTAGCGGACTGTGTGAAGTGTTGAGTCCATGCTGCTTCTGCACCGCATACGAAATGCACATGGACCGCACTGCAGATGGAGTATGTGTGAAACAGGCTTAACCACCCGAGACACACTGCAAGATTTTCAGCTGTCCCAGAAACGTTAACATACTGGAAGAATCAAATACTACACCTAGTGTGGAGAACTACATCTACAAAATATATGCCCGTTGTGCTTTCTTACAATGTAAACGGTAATTTCCTTCGGAGTAGATGTTTAAGTGTGGTAATTTAGCAGATGTTTTTTTCCTTATATATGGTGCACTAATTACAGGAACATTTGCCTTGGAGCTACCTGGAGATAAGTGCCTTTCTCAAAGGCACATGTTACAATGAAGATGACTCAGGCAGGGTCCAAAATTAACCTTTTGTCATAATAACTGTCAAATACGAGTGAACTGAGAAAATGCACCTACCATAAACCCTTTTTAGTATCCATTAAACCTTATTTTGCTTCATTTAAAATCTTTTCTAACATAGCAGATTTAGCTGCTTGCATATTTGCAAAAAGTTCAGGTAAAGACTCTAACTCTGTGTTCCTCTTATTTTGGTTTTGGTGGTTTAATGTAAGGAATACTTAACATGTATGTTGCCACATTGAGTTCTCTTGAAGAAAAAGTTTTAGAACAATATTTCATTGTAAAATACATCAAACCTACAACCTTTATTCAAAGCACAGCTCTTCATTCATTAAAATTCAATTGATATCCTCAATTACATATTTTACATCAAGAACAAAATTAGCCATTTCAACCGCCACATTCAAAGCATTGAGTTTGGCAGAAAATGAATCTAAAACTCTGGGCTGACTGTCAGTGTTTTTCAGGGAAACAGGACAGAAAGTGTGGTAAGCTGTATTTAGAGGGGTCTTCTCCAGGTTGGATCGGTCCTCCACCAGGCCACAACTGCAGGTTTTGGAGTATATATCTGGGACCCAGCGATGAGCATATGTCATGTCAATGAGACAGTCCTGTCCATCATGATCTAAGGAAAGAGCCACAGATTGCAGAGAGCTGCAAAATGCCTTGACTGCCATGATGAACTCGGAGTGAGAGATGCTCAGAGCCTGAGCTATTTTCGAGGCTTTGGAACAAATCTGTAAAGTAAGTGAAAAAAATAAATAAAAATTAAATACAGCAGCAAGCAAGAATTACAGAGTACACCAAATGCCATGTCAATTTTATGGATGAATAGATTTGTTTGGTCAAAGAACGAGTCAACCGTTCGTTCGTTATCTGGCTCGGCTCGGTGTTCATCTTCAGTTCTCTCTTCACAGCAGTTCAGTCAGTGTACTGTTTGAGTAAATGAATTACTCCGGGATATTGGTTTGTTTTAACTCAGAGGGAGTCTCAGCCACATTAAAAAAGTTAACAGCTTAAGCCATTTGTGGATTAATGCTTACTGGAGAAGGGAAACCGTTTAAAATGATTCAGTTCGATTCGGTGAACTGGTTCAAGAAGATCTGGTTACATCGAGTGATTCGTTCACGAACCGGATATCACTAAACTGCAGAGTTTTGAACTCGCTCACAACAGACACGGAAGAGAAGACAAAGCTGAATAAAGTTGTAGTTTTTGCTATTTTTGGACCAAAATGTATTTTCGATGCTTCAAAAAAATCTAACTGACCCTCTGATGTCAACTGGACTACTTTGAAGATGTATTTATTACCTTTCTAACCATGGACAGTATACCATACACACATTTACAATGGAGAGACAGAAAGCTCTCAGACTAAATCTAAAATATCTTAAACTGTGTTTTGAAGATGAACGGAGGTCTTAAGGGTTTGGAATGACATGAGGGTGAGTTATTAATGACATAATTTTCATTTTTGGGTGAATTAACCCTTTAATGCTTTATTAGTTCCCAGAGTTGATCACAATTTGTGTGCTTCTGCTTGTCAACTAGCCTTTTGAGGACTGACTATCATGCTGGAAAATGCACAGATCATCACCAAATTGCTCACGGAACGCTGTAAGAAGTCTCTCTTGCAGGCCGTTTTGATAGCTTTATTTATGGCAGAATTTTTGGGCAGAATTCCTATTCCCTTGGTTGAAAAGCAGCCCTACACATGGATGGTCTCAGGATGCTTCACTGTTGGCATGTCACAGGACTCAAGGTAGTGTTCACCATTTCTTCTACGAACAATCGATTTTCCATATGTCCCAAACAGTCGGAGGGAAGCTTCATCAGAGTAAATAACTTGCACCATTCTTCTTCTGTTCAAGCCTTGTACTGCCTGCAGAATTTCAGTCTGTACTTGAAGTTTTTCTTGGAGAGATGTGGGTTCTTTGCTGCCCTTCTTGACACCAGGCCATTGTCCAAATGTCTTGGCCTCACTGTGCGTGCAGATGCTCTCACACCAACCTGCTGCCATTACTGAACAAGCTCTGCACTGCTGGTGAGACGATTCTGTAGCTGACTCCTCAGGAGGAGACGGTCCTGCCGCTTGTTGGACACTCTGGGAGGTTCTGAAGACTTCTTCACTGCAGTCAAACCGCTCTCCTTGATAATCTTGATGATCCGGTAAATAGTTCTTTCAGGTCCAATATTCTTTGTAGCAATTTCTATGCATGTGAGGCCATTTTGATGCAAAGCAATGATGGCTGCACATATTTCTTTGGAGGTAACTATTGCTCACAAGAACACAATGATTGGAAGCACTTCTTCCCTCCTTTTATAGCAATCAGTCTGCTCTAACAATCTAATTAGCATGATTAGCTTTTAACAGTTATTTAAAATGCATCTGATCACGCTACACAATAATCTAGAAGCAATGTGAATGAACACCACAACAACTTTGCAAAACACTAAATTTATGTCACTGCCAAAACTTTTGGCCATGACTGTAGATTTGCCACTAATTAATCATAAAAGTTAAACAACAATCAATTAAATAAGTTAAATCGGCATCTTACAATTTTGTGTGGACTGGTCTGAATATGAACTGAGATTTTTTTGACTAGCATGGCCTCAAAATGATTTAAAATGAATAATAATAAAAAGAAACAGTATGTCTGCAAACTAAAAAAAAATTATTCCGCCCAAATGCAAAGTTTGACCAGTTAGGTGTTCATCAGGGGCCTCATGAAGGCCCCGATGGATGAAATGTTGCGCTTGGTTGTGATAACATTTTCTGGAGCTTTAATTACGGCACGTGGACTTCTGTTGTTTATTGTTGTTGTACGATTTTGGATGTGCACACCTTTTTTTTTTTTTGCTCAAACTGATTTAACTCAAAATTGGGGACAATCCAACAAAAGCTGTAAAGTATCAAAAAAACTAACAAAAAAAAAATTCTAATTAGAATGGTTTAAAAATCTAGTCAGGCAGAAATGTGGCGCTTGGCAAGCCTTGAAAATAAATTCCACAGTTAATCCCTCTGAAAAAGTAATGCATAATGCATGAATCTTTTCATAAAATTCTGACAGTGGAACTTTCGAATCAATACTGTAGAAATGTAATTGAATGTGATGTGTGACTCAGTGGAATAGAATACCATGTGCGTGATGTGGGTGGCCAGCAGTGTCTCTGTACAGCCTCCTCCAAGCAGGGCGCAGGGCTCCCTCAGAGTGAGTCGCAACACATGTTCTGCTCTCTTGCATGTCATCTGTCCAAAAAATGGAACAATGTTCATTATATGACAGAAGTGGAAAAGAGGGAATTGATGCAAAATATTTGAATGAATAAAACGGAGTCCAGTAAATCTAGAAAAAGTCATTTGGAAAATTGGAACTTAATTCCACAAAAGGTGTTTGTAGCGCACTCTTTTGTCACTTAATATTTTATTTTGCTGTGTCAATCCGTTAAATTACTTAGTATATAAATCCATGATGACTGGTGATGAATGTTTTATATTATATTCATCACCAGTAGGTCAGAACACAAACGTTTCGGCTGAAAGCCTTCTTCAGTGTGTTATACAATTAAATTTCTACACCCACTTTTTAAATCATTAATTAAATTGACGTCATCATTCATTAACCAATCCTCAATCTCCAAAAGCACACGTAATCCATTTAAATGCTAGCCAATTTCCATTTGTATACAACACAAACCTTCACATCCATCGGTACATTGCATAATACACGCCTGGCTGGAACAAGAATTACATATGATTACATATTTATCACAATTATACAATTAGTCAATTTAATAAATAGTTTAATAACGCCAAAAGTGTTCTGTCCTACCGGTGATAAATGTAAAATAAAACTCAAAAGAAGACTATTTTTGTTGAGTACGGAGCATGGCTTTATATACTAAGAAAACTGGAACTTAAAAATATAAGAAACTAAATAAATAGCTTGGATAACTAACAGAGAGGGATGAATACACCCAAAATAAACCCAACAGAATGAGTGCGAAGACAGTACAAACAGGGATTTTTAATAGAGGAGGACAATACTTTGCAAAATCATGATATCGGTGTTAATTTTACTGGCAAAAAAGTAAGCGTTGTGAATATTCTGATGATTTTAATGCAGCTTTTATTTGGCCATTAGTTTCCTAAAACAGCATCATTAGTCAGATTCTTCCTTGTTTCATGACTCAAGAGTATAAAAGCATTCAGCATTCACTTATGTTTTTAAACACATCTAAGAGATGTTTTAAGTTTTAGCAGCAAAATGACATTAGACTTGGTAAGTTTCACTTTGGTGAATTATTTCAAGCTGTGTGTTTGAATTAATCAACATAAAAACTATTATATTGGAGCGAATTGAAATGAACACATAAGGATCTGTGTTTTAATAAACCTTCAGTTCTTCAAGCATTGTTTCATTTCTGTGGCAGAGAAGCATGGTGCTAACTGCAGCATCTTTAGAAGGAAGGAGCTGGAGGAGTTCTCTGGATCCACATGACTGCAAACAGAATTCTTTAACCATCCCGAAAGCTTCCGCTGGGACTGAAGCGCAAAGAGAAGCAATAGCCTGAGCACCTGAAATATTAAAAATGGAGTTAAAATAAAGCTGATTTAATTTCAATACTATTGTATATATGATGTTATATATTATATATTACCAATATATTAATCAGAAAGGCATGGCCTTATTTAATTAACAACAATCATAAGTATAAATATATTTTCCCTAGCAAAAATATTCACATTTTCATTAATATACTTTTTAACGTATAAAATGTTGCAATTTTACATAGTATTATAAAAAAATGGTTAAAACATAGTATTAAATTTATTTTTTAAATACAAAATAAGAATAATAAAAATACGTTTTTCTTGAAATTTTTTTACTAAACGGTATTTAATTTACAGTATTTGCTGGACATATGTTAAACTTATATTAAACTCAGTAACAGCTCTAAATTAATAGTCAATTCTATAAATAAACCTTACCATTATTAAATATTTACCTGTTAACTGGACAAACGGTTCCATCAGGGCTAGTCCAAGCCTCTCTATCACAACAACTCCATGTTTCCTCAAGTAGTGCTGGAGAATTGGATGTACTACTTTTTGGCATGCAAATAAGCTCACTTTGTCCATAACAACTTGTTCCCCAAGCTTCAGGAGCTGCTGAAGGAGATCATGCTCTGGGTCCACTCCCCTATGGATCTCCAAAGTTACATCTCCAAACTCAGATATATCCCCTGACAGTGATACGCTGAAAAGCACCACCTTAAACGGGCCAGATCCCAGTCTCTCAAGATCTGCAGGCTGAAGCATCTCAGGGACATCCACCAGCAGTCCTTGGAAAACCGAAGAATCGCTCACCGATTGGCTCTCAATGCCGATGGTAACTGTCCTTCCAAAGCAGCTCACGCCGGATGTGTTGCAATGGATGGAATACAAGAAGGCCTGTGCGATCAGTGAACTGATATGTTTTGTTTCCCTGCTATTCAACATACATGCTGGTTTGCTGGTGATCATACTGTGAGCCAGTGCAATGATTGAATCGCTGCTGCTGAAGTCTACTGGCACTTTACAACCACAAGAGTCTCCTTTAAGATATATGTTGCATTCTTCCACAAGATGTTTGTATACCTTGGCTGCTGCAGCTGTCCTGAGGCCATTATTTTGTGTATTTTCAATAAGTCTGAGTGTGAAAATCCCCATAAAAAGCCCACAGTCACTGTAACATGTGGTGTGATGTTGAACAGCAGTTGAGATCATTTTAAGAAGAGGCTCAGACATATCTACTCGTTTGAGCAGGGCTGTAGAGGTTGAAGTTGTCAAGACATGGCCTCCAACATTGTTATGTATTTGTTTCATTCTACCAGTTGGTCCATAGGCAGAACTGAGTATATTTCTCAACAGAGCCATCTTTTGGCAAATGTTACTGTTGGAAAGTGGTTCATCTGTGCACACAGCAGGTTTCTTCTTACAAATGCGAGACATGCTATGATTTGATTCATTCAGAGAAATTTACTGATTATATATACAGGTCCATTACTTTTCAATAAACAGAAATGAAAAGATCACATATTTAATAGTACAGTATTATGGATGATTTAGTTTCTTCTGTGGATTGATCAGTATTAGGTATTGTAACATAAATATAAGAATCTATTATTTATTTAATTATTAAAATTTTAAACTACATTTTATAAATACATAAAGGAAAGAGTATATTAGGTCCACTTTAAATTTTTTCACCTTTTTTACTTTCACTAGTTCATTTTAAATGGCCTCGTGGTGTGATAAGTTCATTTTTAAAAGTATAAATATTGTATGTATTAAATTAATGTAAGTTTATGAAAACTCCACGCATAATTATTGTAGCACAGTTAGTAAAATGCTTAGCATGCCACTTCGCAATTAGTTAACGTTAAATAATTAAAATCATCTTGAAATTACTTGATTACAGCAAAAAAAAAAAAATCGTTCCTGATTTCTATTCAAAACAAATGAATTATCTTATAAAAGACGTGTAAAATGTACCATGTGAACCTTGTAACTTTCATACCCTAAAGTTCAGCATATCGATCAACTAACTAAACATATTAGAAAGAAACATATAGGAAATTAAACCCTTACGGTAAAAGCCAAGTAGATGGTGTTTACGTCTTACACATGATCTCATATGGTGACCAACACATGCCAGTTATAAAGTATTTAACAACAGAAACCCGAAAACACTAATTGGATTTTAAATCTCAAATATTATACACTAAACGAATGACCATAATTTCGTTTAGCGACACATAATCATGGATATTTTACAATTTACTTGGAACAACGAACGCGACTGTCTGGCAAAGTATGCAGCCTCCTAAATCCGACTTCCATGACAACGGCACGCGCCGGGGTCCTAACGTGAGAGGGCAAGTTTCAAACCTTCGGCGGGAGAAAATTAAAATAATCTTTCATTATATATATTTTATTGTTGACCTTTAGTCGTTTTGATTTAAAAAATATAAATTCTATATCGTCAATTATATTTAAACAACCCATGAATATCATAAGACAAGTCTGAGCTCTGCTTTACCGTCCTTCCTTCTTTTGACTTTCTACAACTTCGTCTAACTGTACATCACGTGAGTATTTCATTACTATTATATCTATGTTCAGTTTTCAGCAATAAACATATTTTTGGGTTTCTGTAGAAGTTATGAGATTGTGACTATTTTTTGTTTAAGGGTGTTCAGGGCATTCTCTTGGGATTTGTCCAGTGTTTCATCAGAATGCAGTCTTCTAAATTTGTAGTCAAGGTATGTTAACATTTTTATTTGATCTATATTTATCTATTAAATAATGACAGAACTTTTTATGACATTGACTTTTATGTCTTAAGTATGACTTTTATCTAATTAACACTTTTACCCATTTTTGTATTTTAATGTAATAATGTTTGCCTTTTTTATGACATTAACCTCATTGACTTTAATCTCATGATTATGACATTTTAGCTCATCATTTAAAAATATATATACATTTCACATTTTGTCTCTGACTTTTGACTTTTTGCTTCATAATTTTGACTTCAATCATATTTCTTACTTTATCAGATTTTCATCTCTGTTATGTCATTTTTATTACTTTACAAAGTTGAAATCAGGACACATTATATCAGGGGTGTCTGTTTGATTACTTAAACGAACCTGATTCAACTAATCAATACATGGTATGTTTGTGTTGGAGCAGTGTTGGAACAAAACTCTTTAGGGCTCTGGCCGTTCCAGGAATTGAGTTTGACACCCCTGCACTATGTCATAGTTATGATTTCCCAAAGCATGTAATAGTTAATAGGCTTCTTGAGAGTAATAGGCTTCTATACATTGCAGTGTACCTCACTGTATTCATAAGGAACCTTAAAAAAACGCATGGAGACTTAAGATAAAGGCTTAAAGTGGTGTTTAGAGCAGTTGAAAAAAAAAACTACCTGTACTTCCACTTTTTTAACGCTAGAGGGGGTTGTCGCTTTAGCAATGAGTGCTCTCAGGTAGTGCAACAGCATTCATTAGCATTGAGTAGTTTACTGAACATAGCTCCTACCTTTTTATGTCGTCTAATTGTGCTCAATGTTCAGCCTGCATTTTGTTACAAACCATACCAAAAAACTCAGATTTCATCAGAATGTTAGGCTCGGATTATATTTGCCATACCATCTCAGTCGCTTTCTTTTGCATTGCATCCCATTTTGATGTTTTAATAATCATGTATGTATCTATCCAGCTGAACGTCTCCTCCGTGTTTCTCAGCAGCGCAGATGCTGATCCGGCTGTGTCTATTCACTCACATGCCAGATAAATGAATGTCAGTGCTAATGAATGTCAGATGTTTCTGTTAATTACTATGAAAGCCCTGGGTCTTTGTTTTTTGTTGATTTTTCATACAGTGAAGGCTTAATTCTAGTTCCTGGATATTGCTGTGGGTCACACACATCCGTGTTTATTGCCAGACTTTGGCTATATACTAGTTCTCTTTCTGTCTTTCTCACTCATCACCTCTCCTGTCTCTGTTTTTCATTGTGGGAGAGTGCCACTCACCAACTTCACCCTCCCAGTCTGCACATAATGATACTGTTATATATGTTGCTCTCCCTGATGAAAGAACTGTCATGCCCAACACTGTGACCACATGGAGACATTTAAAAATGGGAAAGCAAACAGTACCATCAGCTGGCCCAGCTCTCAACTTTGCTTCAGTGCTAAACGAACTGTTCGAGCAGAACATAAGACCCATGTCATTTTTAGATATTTTATTCTGTCCCAGAAGAAGGATTCTAAAAATGTTTACCAAAAACTGAAAATTCTGTGATTGTTGACCTTTGTGTCATTCCAAACCTGACTTTCTTTCTTGAGTGGAATATAAAAGAAGTTATTTTGAATTTGAAAATGTTTCTGTCCACACAGTAAAAGTCATTATATGCATAAAAATTGCAGTTTGGAACAACACAAGGGTGAGTAAATAATGACAAAATTTCATTATTTGGTGAACTTTTTTTTTTTCCTATTAAAGGAATATTTCAACCAAAAATGAAAGTTTGTTAATCTGAACAAATTTGGAAAAATGTATCATTACCTCACTTGCTCACCAATGAATCCTCTGCAGTGAATGGGTGCCTTCAGAATGAGAGTCCAAACTGTAGATAAAAACATCACAATAATCCACAAGTAATCTACATGACTCCAGTCCATCAATTTACAGTTTATGAAGTGAAAAGCTGCATCTTTGTAATAAATTCATCAATACATTTTTAACTTCAATGGTCTACCGATAACATTGCTTTGTCCAGTGAAAATGTTGAAAAATATGCAGATAAATTATAGACAGAAGCACCGTTGACAAGTGAAAACATTTATGAACTGTTATTTTGGACAGAAATAGTCAGATAATAAAATTTCTTGATTACTTTTTTATTTTTTTTTGTGAACACCTTTTTACTTTTTCATTTTTGGGTGAACTATTCCTTTAAAACAACTACAAATACAATGTAAGAAAAAAACAGCAAAATGGAAAAGTTTGTGGACCATTTCTCCCCTAATAAAAAAAAACACAGGTATAACACCTGTGTAAGTGATTTGTAGATTGATTGTTTGAAGATCCTGACTAACCTGACACAGCAACATTAAGTTGGATGTCATGTTTTCACTCTGCAGTGCAGTTCTTGTAGGCGATGAGCTACTCCCACTTAAATTGACTCATACTACAAGTTGAGGCCCTGATTTTCTCCTTTGTGTCTCAGAAGACACTGAATATGTACACAAGAGCTGCCACGCCACTCCACTGTTATACCCATCTGGTGTAGGAGATGGCGGGAGAGAATGATTCTTGTTTTTGAGTATGAATGTTAAGTGCTGGGTAGTATGACAGCTGTCTTGACTCTGGTTTGTGTGCTAGGTCGACTTTCCTGGTAGATATGGACCACACACTTGGACCTCCAAGCATCCTATTACTGTCATCGGATCAAGGAAATATGTTGTTATTTCTGAAACTGGGATGAATGCAACTTAACAGACATGGCAGATGTAATAGAATTCTTATTTACTGCGTTTTTAGATTTTAAACTAATTTATTACTGCAGATGTTTAGATTTACAAACTTAATGTAGGTAGTTTAGCATTCGTTCTGTAAACTACAGTTAAATTACAGTGTAAAGAAGTGGAAGGATTGTTGTTTGGTTTTTCCTGACTTCTAATACTTCCTTTTTACTAGAATTCTTGGAATCTTTCTGATATTGTTCAATTGTTTGTAGAGCTTTACCAGGTGATTCCTGCCTGTTCTTGCTGTTGGAATTTTGCTTCTGGGTTGCGTTCTTGCATAGAAAAAAAAAAAACAGAACTCCATTCAGGTGTGCTAACTTCCAGAGATTAACTCAGTGAGTGCTTTAGAGTTCCTAGAAATAAAAGCCAGCTTAGTCATAATCACACTGATTTATTACTGGGTGTGTTATGTTTTTTTAAAACCCCTGACCCTAAGCAGTGGCTCCAGACGAAAAAATTAATAAATAAAATGGTTAGGGATTTATTGGAAACATTGGCTTCTGGTTTAATGAGGGAGGGAGTCCATTTTGAGTAATGCCTCTGATTGATTTAAGAGTTAGTGAATTTGATTCAAACTTATAATCAATTCTGAATATTTTGGGGTTCTGTTTAAACAATCCATTAAAAAGATGATAATTTGTTTACAAACCAGACATCACAACTCTTGTTGTGTGCATTGTTGCTTTCTGCAAATACCAGCACACACTCTGAAGATGTAATTAAAGAACACCACCTCATGAGATGATATCTAAAAAAACAACAACAAAAAAAACACATACCGTTAATAGTTTTTTTTTCTTGAACTGTAAAAGTACTGTCAAAGTTATGGTTTTCATAAGTAGAACTATACATTACCATATCATTTATAGTGAAGAATGGTAAAAGGATGTTCCCTGCGTGACACAAGTCCTTGCATGACACATCACATAAGACTATATTTTATATAAATATTTTTATTTCTTATTTTTTTATTACAGTGTAGTTGTTTATTTATTTTTGCAAATTGGTCACATTTGTATTATTTTAGTTTAGTTGCTAAGTTTTTCTGCATGGATATAAGTGATGTCACAAAACATTTGACTTATTGATGAGAGGCGTTCTGTTTTGTCAAATGCCACAGATCTTTGTTAAAGCCATATCTAGAGAAACATTACAGAAAACCACATCAACCCCATAGCAACATCCTGGCAACCACCCAGAATCATGGCGCTGAGTTTTGCATGTAAAAATCTAGTTAAACTTGTTTGTGTCTCATAGCTCTCTTGCTGTTTAAGATTGACAGCGCTAATGTTGACCCGCTTGAGGGAACAACAAGTGACTCATGCTATACAAAATCAGCAAGTCAAGACCAAAGATTAAACTTTTAGCTTTACCAGGCAACACTCATAGATCTAAAGAATTCCATTAGGCTCAGTCGACCTGCGACGCTCTTACAAAGATGAAGACTGAGCTAGACGATGGGCAGAGTTTTATTGAGTGAGACTGCTTCTGCTGCCTTCTGTCTCTCATTTTCTCTCTCTCTCTCTCTCTCTCCCAGCATAAACATCTGTGGCTGGTTAATGTTAGTCCCTGAGCTAAGTGTAGAGAAAGGGGGTCTGGTTCTCACAGCAGTGATAGCAGTGGTAAAAGGGCAGGGAGGTGTGGTGGTGAACAGGCAATTGCTGCACATACGCTTCTGGGCCGACTGCCCGACACTAATCAGAGAGTAAGAATAGGAGAAAGCGCAGTTAGTGGGGGTGAAACTGATAAGAGAAGGTAACAAGGGTGCATCTTGGGAACTGCAAATGATGTAGACCAGAGCCAGAAATCCAAAAAGTCGAAAGCGACCCGGTTTGCCTCATGTGTTTTCTCAGCGATTGGGAGTAGAAAATAGCACGGCTTAGCCATGGACTTCGGTCAGAGTGGCGGGGACTGATTTGGTACTGTTTTGTTTTATTGTTTGTTTGGTTTCAGGGCCTTTGTAGTGTGTTTTTGGCAGGCCGTGCTGATCTGATAAAGAGTCAAAGGTAAGAACGAGTTTAATCAGGAGGTTACTGACCCACAGGAAGCCTCAGGTGTATTCAACTAGGATCAACAAACAAAAGGATATAGAAAAAGAAAGAAGCAGTTCCTTGCCTGAAGCCCTTTATACAATGGTTAATATGGTGAAGACTAAGAAAACCTTGTATGATCAGTATCCCTCTTTCTCTAGAATGTGACAAAGAGCTATTAAGACTTTTATTGCACAACAGAGAACCATTGCAGGTGTTTAACATAGGCAGACTAATAAATAACACATGAATGAAAAATAAACCAGTGCATGAAAAAGTAACTCTGCAAACAAAAGAAACTCAGCAAAAACCTAGATTACATTCTGAGAAATTTCATGTATCTGCCAAGGAATTGTAGAGTTTGTGTAGCGGCTAAGGTCCGAGATCACCTCACTGTTTAGCTGTTTTTTTAACAGATTTGTTTTTTTTAAGAAAATGATGTAGTTTAGCAATTTTGGCCAAACACGTTTAACACCAATTGCCCTAATTCTTCATGAACCAGTCCTCGTCAGTCAAATTAACTCATGATAACTGGACATTTAAAGACATACCCCCATATTAGGGCAATCCAGTTAACTGTTTCTGTCTGTGTCATAGTCACACAGGGCCTGGAAAAGCCAAGCGAAAATGCCTTTCTAGCACTGGGAACATTCCTACAGTCTTCTGTAATGGCATATTTCAGATTTTGAAAAGAAAATGTAGAAAAACAGAACAGCATGCGATAACGTGGTTGTTCCAGAGGCAGCATAAGAAGACCACCTTTTCACCACGTGATTGACAGTTCCCGTCCATCCCCTCTGATGCTTTCCCACGCCATGGTCATGTTGAAAGGCTGTCAGTCGAAACCACTGGTCAGTCGCAGAATGGCCACAGCACAAAGACGTGAAGAGAAAGCCACCCAGTGTTTTCTGAAGTATCTGCTGTCTTCCACATACACACATACATAAGGATGCCTCTGTTTCTTCTTTAAGCTCTTTTGTCCGCTTGCCTGCAAAGGATGAACTCTTTCTCGGCTTCAATAGCTGCATCAGATGAGATTTATAATGGATTATGAAATGAATGTATCTGTAAGGATCTCGGTGAAATAAAAACAACCTTGACACACATCCAATCAGAGCTGTCTCATGTCACCACTTATATAAAGCCACTTATTTGTAAAAAAAAAAAAAAAAGTTCCATAGACTAACACAAGGGGGCAGCCTGTCCTTCAAGTTCAGCAGGGCTGCCACCAAACTGATGTACACAAAGCAGCAATTATAGTAAATTATACTTTCATGTCAAAAACAAAACCATTTGGCTGTAGGATTTGGCCAGTTTTTGTGCTAATAACGTGCCGTAATCCTGCTTGACTGGAGATGAATTCGGAGGTTAGAAGCCAAACGAGAATGTTGGAGATGTTTTATTTACTCAGTCACTGTAGATTCCTCAGGTATGGGAAGGCATAAATCATTGCTTATGGGATGACAGAGAAAGAGACAGAGGAGATCTAAAGAGAGAGGAAATGAGTGTAGCCAGAGAGCAGTACTGAAACAATAGGCTTTACCCAACACACCCTTCTAATTCACTCTCACACCATGCCTTCCCAGCTGGCCTCGGAGAACCCAGAACATTACTGACTGGCCTGGGCCACTTTAGGACTTCTCCAGGGCCCATTAAAATGCACACTCTCACTTGTGTTCTGTCTGGGTTTTATCGGGCACCCTGGAAGTGCTCTAGAATGTGTTCTGGACTGTGTCTTGAAAAGGGGAATTTCTTGTCTGCTTTCCTCTGATGTCATCAGCTCGTTCCCCCCAGTGTCAATTAAGTCTGCGTCCCCACGGCATCAATGCAGCCCCGTTTTGCTTTGAGCTCAGGTGTTGACATGCTTCAGTGCCGGCTCCTCTCTGTCCTCTTGCGGGTGGTCCTGGAAAGGCCTGTGTGAGTGGACCAAAGCACAGTGACAGGCTTGCTATTGCGTTCATGTGTAAAACATAATCAGGCTGGTGTGGAGTGGAGATGTAACAATAGCCTAAATGGCCGCGGCGGCTCTGGCTCTCCTACTCTGCCATAACTTATTGTCCTTGTCGTGCTGACGTAGCGATCCAAGAACCCCACTCTTTGCATGGAGTTCTGCAGCCTCCCCTAATCTGGCCTTCTTCTTTTCTTGTCACTTTTCAATAAAAGGTTAGCAAGAGCATCCTATAGTAAGGCATTTCCTCAAGCTGTAAATCCTTTGCTGTGTTAGTCTTCTGCACGGCTTTGGTTTTAACACCACCACTTTGAGATCAAGTGTATCTGGTTACTGACATAATGCTAATGAGGTGCGTTTACAAAGCTTGTGAAACTGATGTGCAGAGAGGGGGAAAGCAGATGCACAAAGACAAGAGGAAGGGGGATGGAGTGACTTGCCTTCAGCTATGGATTTGAAAGTGTAATTCAATCAGCTCAGTGATGACTTCTTTTTGTTGTGTTTCAATCCCCCATCTCTCTATCTTTCTCTCTCAAAGTGTGGGAATTTCGCCATACTGGTGGATCTTCATATCCTGCCTTTAGGCGGCCAATACAATGCCAGCTGGTTCTTTCCAGAACACAGGAAGGTATGGGAATGAGGGTGTGTTTCTGTTTGTTTGTGTATGTCCTCTTATACTTCAGTAGACTGAAACTGCAGGAATCTGGAATTTGGATCTACTCTCGGGGATCCCCCCATCCTCTTTATGTATGTTTAAGATATATGTTTTCACTGGCTCATGCAACCGAAAAGCTTTGAATGATTTTCCCTCCCAGGTTTAACTCTACATGCAGCACTTCTAGTTAAATTTGAGCTCCATGTAAAAAGTTTAGGACAATGTCACCTTGGGAGGTTTATCTTTGTTTTTAAGATTGCAAATATGTGCGCAAACTCTTATATATGTGTGTATGCACAGGAAGTGGGCTCCCTGATTAGAGAAGCATTGGAGCTGAGGGTGAGGCAGTTTCAAGAGACCAAATACCAGAAGATCCAGCCCAAACTAAGGAAGGATCTCACCTTGACCACCCCACTCAGTCTTGAAGGTATAGCACACATGGGTATTGTCTCCAAACCTAAGCTGTGTCCAAAATTGCATACTGTCTAGTAGTAATAAAATTGGTTTGAAACTTATTTGGGACTGTTAAAAAAGTATGCTCTATACAATATGAAATTGGGTAGTATGAATACTACATCCATATTGTCACTGTCACCTGACCTACCAGTGTCAGTGACCTATTAGTTGTGTCACTTCATTGACAGTTTCTCTCCCATAGCCTCATGGGATATTTTAGAATGTTCATCATATATGCACGCTTCAGAATCTCACCTGAAGTAATAGGACATCTGGGTGCTCTTTACCTTCAGATTTATAAATATAATGAATTTGAAAGTCTTGCAGACTGCTTCTCACCTACTATATAATAGCGAAGTAGAAATAGTCAGATGTAGGGTTAGTAAGTTTGCATTGGCAGCATTTTATAGCATTATCATTTAATTTATGCCATTGGTATGTGTTCAGAAGATGGTCACTTACACACCAATCTCTTAGGCTCATTAATGCCTACTAATGTTTAACTATACTGATTTATGTTTGAACCACAAATACTATTGTACTCTTTCAATATAATACCAAATATACACCTGCATATTTGTGAATTTGCTATAGGTAATTGAAATATATAATTACCCATGTTCAAGCTGCAAGTGAAGACCTGCATCTTTCCCTCACACTTACTTTAGAAATGATCTCTCCTTGATAAACATGTTTCACAGCTCGAAAACTCTGTTAACGGCTGTCCCACAGCAGGAAGAGGAAGTTTTCAAAACAAAGTGGAAAAATCGAGGCTATACCTGCATGCCCGCGAGAATAAAAACTAGTTGAGACTAGGCAGCACTCCCCAGGAGTGTCTCCACCGCCCCCATAAATATGAGGTGAATGTGTTTGACTTCCCTTCCTCTTCATGATACAGTGCATGTTAAGAAAAAACAGTGGTGGCCTGCATATAATGTCACCAGTGTAGTTTGTTTCATGAAAAAATGTAATTAAATTTAGTTATCATCGGTTTGAATTATTCGGAAACACTGTCCTGTATAATTTACAGCATTGGTGAATAGAGAATGAACTAAAATAAACTCAAATGACTTGGAATTAAATTGAAATCTAATCAAATTGAGTCATGCGATTCTGAATCAAATCGAAAAGAGAATTCTGCTATCTGCTTTTGATTTAGTTTCACAATCTTGATTGGATTTGATTCTGATATGGATTTGACAAGTTTTTGACAAGTTCTTCCATGTGAGAAATAGCGCAGGCACTTGGAATATGTCATAAAAAGAATAATGCATCAGATCCTGTTGGGGATGTGTCGTGTCCCATTGCGTCATGCCACAACATATCCAGTATAGACCATATCTGTGATTAAAATGCATTTTATTGTCTTTAGTCGCATCACTGTCCTGTGTAGATATGGTGTTAAGGCCAGTTCACACCAAGCATGATAACTAAAAGATAATGATAAAGAGAGAGTTCTAAAAATTGTTCTCAATATTAAATAATAGCAGAGTCCACACCACAGGCACAGAGAAAAGATATCGTTAGAATCATTTCCAGATTATTTTTTTTCCAGTTGATAAACGATAAAAAAAAACATTTACAGCCACTCAGAATCCATCCGAGCTGTAGAATTTAAAGCGACAAATGCGGGTGCACTTAGAATAAACAGACCATATTGTTCGCTGGTGAGGACACTAATATCGCCTTTATAGTCATCTTTCTAGTTATCGTTCTTGGTGTGAACCAGCCTTTAGTGTTTCACAATTCCCAAAACAAAAACTTATTATCAGCTGGCCAGATTTAGTTCGTAATGACATCACCGTTCGTACTTTGATTTTACTTTAAATGTATTGGGGCCTTAACGGAGGTGGTTCGTTTTGCACTGGTAGCACTTACGCCTGTAAAAGGCTGACTCACTGCATGAGCCTGATCCCGCTGAGAGAGGTAGATTACAGGGCAGTTAAGCTCATAAAAAGAAATTTCTCCTCTTTAGATGTTGCTGCCCCTCTCACGGCACAACAAGGCATGGCTGCACTGCTGCAGAGGTGCTCATCTCTCTCTGTTCTTGTTGCTTAGCACTAATATTACATGCAGTTTTGCTTGTTTTCCTCCTCTCCTTTCACTGCTGGGATTAAAGTCAGAGAACAAGATAAAAAAACAACAAAAAAAAAACACCAATGAGGCAGATTGTTTATAGTCTGGCGCTAGATATTGGGGTTTTTAAGGATCTGGCAGTAGCTGGTTTCCCAGATCACTTTCACCCATGATACTGTGAATGTGACCAGCACTTTTTATTAGAGATCAATTTCAGATATGTCATTAGTTAATCTGAAGATCACGTCATGAATCACTCTGTATATAACAGCTGTGAGAAATGCAATGTCTCACCCTTGGGACAGGTGAGAACAGGGTTATTGTCTAATATATCAGGAAGACTGACTCAGTATCTCTGACAGATAAGCATAACAAATGATGAAACGAACTCACAGGGTGTGTGCATGGACAGTCTGTCTCCTTCACTTGTGTCGATAAACATAGAAGTTTAAAGTATTTTTAGGCCTCCGGCAGGAAATGGAGCTGGACTGTGACTGGGAAATACATGCAAGGTCATATGCTCAGTGTAGAGGTCAAACACTAACCTGCTGATATCCTTCCCAAAGATGTAGACATTGGTCACCCAACAGTCTCTAATGGGAATATATGACATTAAAGACTGGAGTAATGGCTGTTGGAATTTCAGCTTTGCCATCACAGGAAATAGAAAACAGTTCTTTTAAATTGTAATACTAATTCAAAATATAACAGTTAAATAATTGTATTTTTAATCAAATAAATGCAGCCTTGGGGAACATATACTCTTTACAATATATATATATATATATATTTGTAAAGAGTATATGTTATTCCTGTGTTTTGAGTATTTTGATTTATTCATGAATTCCTGTATTTTGAGTATATACTTTGTCATACTCAACTTCTAAATTTAATGATTAATAATTCTATTACATTTTATATGATAGTACATGTGATTGGTTAATTTTCTCAGTCGGACTTAGCATAAATGGTCGATGCATTTTGTAATGCAATTAAATTGACCAAATACCTTGTAAAGTCTACTTTACAGCACAGTTTTAGATGTTTGGAACATACCCAAAGAGTTCTCCCTGCAATTTTCCCAGTCACAGAACATGTGACCACTCCAGCTGTCGGCTATCAACAGCTATTAACTCTCCCCGATCCTTTTGTGTGAACTCACTCATACACCAGAGACATTTTTTTTCCTCTCTTGTATGTGTCGGCCCACTTTAATCTACATGGTTTAATAATGCATGCATGAAGCATGGTGTTTTGTTCATTCTCAGCGTAGATGTGTCTGTTGTCAACCTGTATGTGGGGGTTTGTGCATGCACGTTACATTTATCACATCCAGCGAGCGTGACACATGCCGACACATTTCCTGAGCAGTCTGTTCTGCTCTCAGCTGCAAAGGCCATTTTCCAAATGTCAGCCCTCGTAGCAGTTGTTGACTGGCTACCTCATGCTTCCCCATTAGCTCATAGTGAGTTGATTTATTTATGCTTTGGAGAGGGCGGGAAAGGGGGAACTTTTCCCACCAAATGTCTTGGCTTGGCGCAAGCACGAGCCAGACTCTTGGCATACTAACCAAGGAAATGTTTTTTGTTGGACTACAGCAAACTGCGTTGTTTTATGTTGACCTGTAGAAGCAAAAAAAGGGTTCTCGATGACTTTTCGTCCTTTCTAAGAATTAGTGATATTTGGAATGAGATGAATGGTATACTGTTAGCACTCCTTCCTTATTATTCCTTTTCTTAAGAACTAATTCCGCGTAGCCTCTTTATGACCTTGTCTGACACCCAGAGAGTCTTGCTACGTTGCAAGTGCTTTAACCTAATCTCTGATGCTGCAGTTTCAGAATAGAGTTATTAGGTTTAAACAGAGAACATCAGCTAATTAGAGTGTTGCTCAAAGTTTCTGCCAAATAATTTTTTAAAGATCAGATCTTGTTTTCCTTTTCTTAACTTACTCTCACCTCATTTCTTAACTTACTCCTCACCCAGGAGTAGTTTTACTGAGAAAACCTGTAAATTAAAAAGATCAGTCTGGCAATAAAGTTCACGAAAGCGACCCAGTTTCAAGTGAACATACACTCATGTGAGAACCTAATGAATGACTCTCTTTGCATTCTTTCAGTTTGGAATGCAAATAATTTGTGTGAAATCGATTTTGCATGAATCTGTGTATCGAATTTGGGCATTAGCAATGATTTTGTTAGACTAAACATTGGGACACTGATGATTCAGTCATCAGTTGCAACACGCCCTTTTTACACATTAAAGCACCACTGGCATTTATCCACAACATTGCTGTATAACATGCCAGGACCGAAATCTAGTGCTATTTGTTTTGCTTATGGTGCATCTTCAAGAACCGTTAAAAGTAGTCATCATGCAATTTTCACTCATGAAAACATGACACTAATTTCAGTAAGTGAACCTAGAACTAATGTCTTATTCAAACACTGTACAAAATCTTTCTGTCATTTCTAGGGATGGATCGATATTAAGGGTTGCACCATTAAAATATTATATTCTGTACTATTTATAAAAAAAAGAAAAGAAATTATTATAATTTTTAAAGATTATGACAAAGGTAATCTAAATGTAAAAACAAGGTAAATGAGTATAAACAATTAAAAACCCAATACTGGATGTTATACACCACTGTTAAAATGGTTCAGTAAGATTATTTATTTATAATAAATGAATGTTTTTATTCTGCAAGGGCACATTAAAAATTACATTATTGATTTTGTTTTTGTTTTTTAATTTATTTATCTATTTATTTATTTTTTCTTCACAATAATTGCTACATTAAATGTTTTTCTTTTGACCTTTGTCTTATCAATCCTAAAAAAAAAGTCTCATGGTTTATGCCAGCTGTTTTTAAAAGTGATAATAATACGAAACGTTTGTTGAGCACAAAATCAGTAAATATGTATTACCTTTTCATTTTAAAATTGAAAGCAGTTATTTTAAATCTTAATGACATTTCATAAAAAATGTTTGACAGTATTTTTGTTCAAATAAATGCAGCTTTGATCGGACAAGTCTTAATGAGGGGGGCAGTTTCTTCATACCCCTCCTCCTCGCCGTGCCCCTTCCTCTTTCTCACAGGTGCCAGGGCTTGCAGTGCTGGTGTGGCAGAAGGGGAGGGATCACCTTGCTGGCTGTTTCCCCTGATGGTCTGCCGGTTTCAGAGGCATTTTCCCAGGCTTCCCAGATGAATGGTCACTAATAGCCGTGGGAGAGGGCTGTGTGAGCGCTACATGGTGTACCAGGCTGACTCGTCTTGGCAGGGACTGTGAGGAGGGCTTAAAGCAGTGCTGGCTGCCTGTGACCCAGCCCCGAAGCCACTGCAGTAGATAGCCTTACCGCTGGAGAATGTGTTTACAAGGGCACAGTGGGAGTGAGATCTCACTCAGTGAGTGGAGGCATGTGGGACCGGCTGTGGCACTCCATCTACTTCTGATTCTCTCTGGCTGTGTTCACACAGCAGCAGAATGCGGTGTTGTTATAGAGTGATAAATACAGTTAGGTTCATATGCACTTCCTTTTGAAATGCATTTGATGCTGCTGTCAGCTAATTTAAGCTTTGACAAATTAACCTGTGTTTGGATTTGCCTTTTTATTGAATGACATATAAGGATGCATAGTATATCTATACCTTATTGTTATCAGCCAATGTTAAAGATTTTTGAATTATTCTATATCAGTAGATATTGAATTTACACTACTTAAAAAAATTATTAATTAATTAATTAAAAACGGTGCACGTGTGTACCAAATGACCGAATGCAATATTTTGTGCGCGGAACATTGGTACATTTTCGTGTTTCCAAACTAACATATTAAGTGGCGGAAGTCTCCGCGTTCAGCGCAAATCCCGCCCTGCAGCTGATTCTAAGGCCAGTGACACACTGGCTGCGTGGCGTGAGCGTGGCGTTTCTGCTGCGTGTCAGTTGCGTGACGGCTGCTTCGCGTTTTCTGTGTCTTTACACACCACGCTGCTGCTACTGTAGGTGACATAGAGGGAGACCGCCGACAGATCAGGATCTTGAAAAAACGATTGTAATTCAAACGCAGCTCCCGTCAGCATTTAAACAGACCTTTACTCTTAATTCCGATCAGTCCAACGGAATAACGAAATCTGAGCAGGTCTAAAAACTGAAACTGTTGATGCTGCAACTTTACACTTTGGAAAAGTTATATCACATTTTTTAAATATGAGCAGGCCTACAAGCTGGGATTGGTAATGCTGCACTGTAATCAGTGTTGGGGTAGTTACTCTGTAAATTGTAATGAGATTACTTTACTAGTTACTGCATTTGAAAAGTAACTTCACTACTTATTACTTTACTTTTTATTTTTCTCAACTCCTTTTTAATGGTTACATTTAATTGTATTCATCAAAAAGTATGTCTAATTCATTTAATTCATAACACATACATTTTTACAGCAATTTATTAAAAGTTTAACAAAAATTAAATGTTCAGGGCCCTATGAAATGTTTTATTTCTTCACCATATGTTTTATTTTTTTAGCATGTGTAATTATTTAAATGCATAAAAACAACTTCATTTATTATTTTTTTCTTAAAATAGCCTTATGAAATGTTTTTTTCCCCTCAGAAATTCTGTTGTGTATTTACATTTTTCTGGTTATCAAATGAAGGCATAAAACAAAACAAATTTAGATTTTATTTTAAAGATAAATTGCATTTCTTTTTTCTTCTTCTGAGAAATATATTTTCAATCTGAGTATGAACAATAAACACAAACTATGCAGCATATAGTAAAAACAATTGCACAAATTGTCTTCAACAATACAGTGCAAATGATTCACAAACTACACACAAAATGAGTGAGAAATATTCAGAGTGCAACAGAAAAAATTAGTGCAACTATCTTTATGAACTGTATAATTATATAATGATTTACTTAGTATACATAATATACATATTATAAATGATCGATTCGGTGGCTGTAATCTGTGTCAGAATCGATTTTACTGGGACATCGCCAAGACAACGACCCAAGACATAAATCCCAGTGCTTTATCAGATATGTGTTTCATCCTTGTTTTTGTTTTGTTTTATGTCAAAGTACTCTGTCGAGTGTTTTTTGTGCTTTTTCTGAGAGTTTTCTCATGCAAATGTGTTATTGTGTGTTTGTATTCATGCACTCACGACAGACTTTACTTTCACTTTCTTTTCGTTCATTTTCCAAAGCAATAGGCTATGTTAAGTAGTAATTCAAAAGACTACTTATTGGTTTAATATGGGAGAGTTTGAACCAATCTGCGCACGGGGGTGGGACTAAGTGTCAACAATCATTTCTGTTTGTCTCAGAGGAACGAAAGCATTGGTTTCTTCTGATGAATCAATGTTGTCAAAATGTGATGACGTAATCACATACACTACGGCGCCTCTGAATATCCATAATGAGTCTTTGAGGGTTAAGCGCTAAGATCAATCGTTATCGGGAAACCCCAGCCAGAACTTTACGCACGGGCAAACAAGGCATGTGTAACGCAGGAAAGCGCGTTCCTATAGTCTAGTAAAGTAGTGTAGTTACCAATATTATTAGTGTAATGCGTTACTTTACTTCGTTACCCCAAAAAGTAATATAGTTACTGTAATCCGTTACTTTGTAACTCGTTACCCCCAACACTGACTGTAATCATAGTTATTTATTTATATTTTTCATTATATTTTATTATATGATATTGGTTTGAGACTAAGAGTATTTTATTTAGTGGAGAACTTTGCAGAAGTATTTTATTTCTTATTCTTTTTTTAATTTTATATATATTTTATTAAAAAGTATTTAAAAAAAGTGTTAAAATTTTATTTTATTAAAAAGTATTTAAAAAAAGTGTAAACCAGTGGTTTTCAACCTGTGGTCCGTGGCCCCCTAGTGGGTCGCGGTGGTATTGCAGGTGGGCCGCCAATTACTATTAAAAGAAATAATATTGTTAATATATGTAAAAAAGTCATAACATAACATAATTTCATATATATAATTAAATAACAAAAAATAAATATTAAACTGTTACTATGCTTCCACTATTCGAGCTCGCTGATTGGTTTAAGAATAAACCACCAATTTATCTTAGATATTTTTGCTGCATATGCTACAGAACAACAAATTCAAACATGCATTAATGGCTGTTGTGTTTCCTCCTGACTGCTTGCTCCGGTGACTATCTATCCGCTGCTGAGCTCTGCCTGGATCTGGTTTTCCCGTTTTGCTGAGCGGTGCCAGCCCGAATTATTTTCTGTTCATTTCCAGTCCATTCTAGGGCTGTGTGATTAATAGAAATTGTCATAAAATCACGATTTGAGCGTGCACGTTTCTAAATTGCTTTATAGCACGATTTTCCGCGGCCCTGACCTCCCGTAGTATGCTATCCGATCCAATCAGAATGCAACGCACCTAGTGCGAGAACAGAACAGACTGGGCATATGCCTGTAAGTCCAGGTTCACACACTGTCTGTGATGCGCCTTTCTTCCGAGCCCATGTTAACGGATCAGAGCATTCACACTGCACGCGGTAAAACGCTAGAGATAAAAACGTGCGAAAATAATTAATATCTAACACATGAGCATAGAGAGAGTTGTGAGCGGACAGAACGCAGTTTAAGTGAGAGGAGACACTTTTAAGTGCGCACACTCTCTCCGCGCAGAGCAGCGTGTATCTGAGCAAGTACGTCTGGTTTTGTGACAGAGCAAAGGAAATCTGCGTGCGAACAGAGAGATTCGCGCTCGTGCATTATTTTAATGTGCTTTCGCGTTATATTTATGCGCTCTTGCTGCTCACCGCATACACATACTGTATACACACTGCAAACACCCGAGGCACTGCTACAATTAATGAGCTCTATGAACAATGCATGGCAAAAAAGAAAAAAAAAGTCCCTGGACACGGGATTTATTTTTCTTTTTTTGCCATAAGTCTATACATTTTGTTACATCTTTACTATAGTGATAATTTTGACTTATGTCTGTTCTAGAGACGTTACAATTTTTTGATAAAGCTCTAATTGGTTTTCTTTTGGAAATATGTTTCAAATTAATCCTGAATGCATTTATGATTGTAAGAGCATATCGGTGTGTGTCACAATCGCAAAATTGATCAAAGAAATCGCGATAGGTTTTTTTTTTTTTTTTCATATCACACAGTCCTAGTTCATTCAATAAATACAGTTAACAATCTAGATTCTGAGTACTTAGTTATTAACCCAACAATAGCGGGGTCAGTTAATTTTTTTGAAGTGGGCCGCGCAAACATATGTATGTGGTTGTGTGGGCCGCGAGCTGAAAAAGGTTGGGAACCACTGGTGTAAACAAATTGTTAAAAAAAGTTTATAGTAATGAACAACCTGCAGTTTAATGTTTCCATTTCTTTCCCTTACTGTACCGAAAATGAACCGAACCGTGACTTTAAAATCGAGGTACGTACCGAACCGTGATTTTTGCGTACCGTTACACCCCTAGTATTGATGATAATAAGAAATGTTACTTGTGCACCAAATCAGTATATTAGAATTGTGTGTACACGATCGTTATAAATGAGGTGAAAATTTGTATTTATTTTTTACTAAAGAACACTTCAAGTACTTCTTCGAAACCACAGCAAAAACTAGTAGCATAACTGATAAAAGTCAAACATTATTAAAGATAAGTGAACTGTCAGTAATAAAATCAGAACAAATAAATCACAAGAATAGATAAAATATAACAAAGCTACAAGTAAGGTCTAACATTAGATTTCAGGCACAGAAATGTAATAATCAAGTGTAAAATAACACTGCATAGTGTTGACTGTATAAACTAAATGTAGATGAATCTTTGTTAAAGCTGTGTTTTGTTGTTTGATTAACATTAATGACAGGCAGCAGGTATTTATAGGCTTTTATAAGATCTGAAGCATGGATGCAATTAAATGATTATGTTCACTTCACTTAAGGCATACCTGACTGTTTAAGAGAATCTTTGTTGAGAAAGGTATTTTGAGAATTTTGTGTGTTTGTGTCCGTTCAAGCTTAAGGAGATGTGAAAGAGCAATCAATTCTGTGTTTGCACCCTGTATGAAACGCAGCTCTCTGTGTGTGCACTTTGAATGCAAATAACAGCACTTGAATGGTTTAAAATATTTGAATGTTTAAATTGGCATGGCTTAGAAACACGTGCAAATGATCAACCACGATCTGTTTCACCAAGTGAATAAAGCAAATCAAGGAAGGGATTTTATATCTCTGTATAAAATAGCCCATCAGGCAGGGTGGTGATGCATTTTGGTAACCCGACTGGAAAACACAATTGCCCCGGGACATCAGGCTAGTGATTTTGCAAGCCCTGATTTTGGTTCTAGTGTAGGTTTTTTTATATTTTCTTTTTACTATTTACCTTTTTTTTCTTGTATATATATATTTTTTTCTCCAACAGTTTGCAATAAAAGTGTTCTGTTTCTACCCCTCATCCCCTATAGCCTTTAAATATAAAGCATGTGGCGGCATAAGCAGCAGTTACCTGCCCTGGAACATGTGAGAAGGAATAGGCAGGATTACCAGCATTGGAAATGGAGACCTTAGAGCATGAGCTGTTGAATTCCTTGGGCTCTTTTGACTGCCTCTGTCTGTCTGTCAGTCTCTGTCTGTCTCCTTGTTCTAGAATTAGCCCTTGATGCTTTGTCATGTTGCAATTGCTGTTCAAATCCACCTTCTAAGCCCACGTCTCGCTGTACAGAAAAGCCCCTGGACCTTTAACCCGCGCTTTCCCACTCAAACTCTCGAGTACACAAATCTACACCGGTTTAACACACATTCAGTATGACTTGATCTCACCACACACACCTCTGTCTTTTGTCTGGGGTCAGCTGTGTTCCTCTGCTGCTGTCCCACCACGGGGCTCTGTATGTAATTAGGGATTGGGGAAGCAGAGCTTGATGAGTAAGGGATTCATGGGAATGTTTCTCAACCGCAATCTGGTCAGGCAGACTCACACACACATACAGACATAGCCTCTGTGAACCCAGGCTATACATGCCGCCTGACCAAACTTCACTTCAGGAATTACTAAATCGTTTTAGAGGATCACCCTGCCTTTTCCTCTCAATGTTTTCGTTTTAAGGCCCAAGAGAAGATCAAATGGCAGATCATGTGCTCAGGGTTAATGGTGCTTTTCTCTGTTGAATCCATCATTATTTTTTGGCCGCTGTTATAATATTATGCATGTTTGCCTGGCAGAGGAACTTTGATTGTTCTTTCACTGTAAATGGCATTTCATATTTCATCATTAAGGCCTTGCAGGCACCAGTGTGCTGAGCAGGTTAGTCAGTTTTAATGCACACAAATTCATAATCACACAAGCTGGATGGATTTAATGGGAAAGAGAGATAAGGAGGTCTCGATTCAATGACAGGCATAGCTCTGGTTAAAAACCTTTGGAGCTGCAGAACAGCCCACAATTCAGGTTTTCAGAAGCCTTCTCCACATCGTTAATCTGTTGGAACCAAACAGGAGGAATGTGTTTCCCTTCCCTAATTCACACCACACTTCCCTGTTTGCTCCTGAGGCATCCTTAAGGGTCCCTGTTTGGTATATTTACTGTACCATAACTGTATTTAATTTACGGTAAGTATTTATGGATAGTTTGGTACCAAAGCTCTGTTCGTATGCACTGTGAATGTCTTCAAATTTTACTTATACAACCATAATTCAGTCTAATTGCTACAACCCGAATTCCGGAAAAGTTGGGACGTTTTTTAAATTTTAATAAAATGAAAACTAAAAGACTTTCAAATCACATGAGCCAATATTTTATTAACAATAGAACACAGATAACATAGCAAATGTTTAAACTGAGAAAGTTTACAATTTTATGCACAAAATGAGCTCACTTCAATTTTGATTTCTGCTACAGGTCTCAAAATAGTTGGGATGGGGCATGTTTACCATGGTGTAGCATCTCCTTTTCTTTTCAAAACAGTTTGAAGACGTCTGGGCATTGAGGCTATGAGTTGCTGGAGTTTTGCTGTTGGAATTTGGTCCCATTCTTGCCTTATATAGATTTCCAGCTGCTGAAGAGTTCGTGGTCGTCTTTGACGTATTTTTCGTTTAATGATGCGCCAAATGTTCTCTATAGGTGAAAGATCTGGACTGCAGGCAGGCCAGGTTAGCACCCGGACTCTTCTACGACGAAGCCATGCTGTTGTTATAGCTGCAGTATGTGGTTTTGCATTGTCCTGCTGAAATAAACAAGGCCTTCCCTGAAATAGACGTTGTTTGGAGGGAAGCATATGTTGCTCTAAAACCTTTATATACCTTTCAGCATTCACAGAGCCTTCCAAAACATGCAAGCTGCCCATACCTTATGCACCCCCATACCATCAGAGATGCTGGCTTTTGAACTGAACGCTGATAACATGCTGGAAGGTCTCCCTCCTCTTTAGCCCGGAGGACACGGCGTCCGTGATTTCCAACAAGAATGTCAAATTTGGACTCGTCTGACCATAAAACACTATTCCACTTTGAAATAGTCCATTTTAAATGAGCCTTGGCCCACAGGACACGACGGCGCTTCTGGACCATGTTCACATATGGCTTCCTTTTTGCATGATAGAGCTTTAGTTGGCATCTGCTGATGGCACGGCGGATTGTGTTTACCGACAGTGGTTTCTGAAAGTATTCCTGGGCCCATTTAGTAATGTCATTGACACAATCATGCCGATGAGTGATGCAGTGTCGTCTGAGAGCCCGAAGACCACGGGCATCCAATAAAGGTCTCCGGCCTTGTCCCTTACGCAAAGAGATTTCTCCAGTTTCTCTGAATCTTTTGATGATGTTATGCACTGTAGACGATGAGATTTGCAAAGCCTTTGCAATTTGACGTTGAGGAACATTGTTTTTAAAGTTTTCCACAATTTTTTTACGCAGTCTTTCACAGATTGGAGAGCCTCTGCCCATCTTTACTTCTGAGAGACTCTGCTTCTCTAAGACAAAGCTTTTATAGCTAATCATGTTACAGACCTGATATCAATTAACTTAATTAATCACTAGATGTTCTCCCAGCTGAATCTTTTCAAAACTGCTTGCTTTTTTAGCCATTTGTTGCCCCCGTGCCAACTTTTTTGAGACCTGTAGTAGGCATTACATTTTAAATGAGCTAATTAAGTGGATAAAAGTGTAAAATTTCTCAGTTTAAACATTTGCTACGTTATCTATGTTCTATTGTGAATAAAATATTGGCTCATGTGATTTGAAATTCCTTTAGTTTTCATTTTATTAAAATTTAAAAAACGTCCCAACTTTTCCGGAATTCGGGTTGTATTTATCTAATTTAGAAAGGGCTACTTTTCCATACGAAAGTCCGGCATTTTTGTCTTAATTTTGACATACAATATGATTTGAATCAAACATGTTTTTTTCCCCCCCGACACAGCCTTTCTAAATATTTTTGAGCAAATTACTTGTTCTTTCAGTGGTCCTCTGAGTGTAGTCTAATTAGATTGGATTAGATTTGATTAAACTTTATTGTCATTATGCAGAGTACATGTACAGAGCTAATGAAATGCAGTTAGCATCTAACCAGAAGTGCAAGAATATAGTGTTTCATATACAGTACATACAAGTGCAGAGTAAGTGAAGCTATGATATACAGAATGTACAGTAGAGTTGCTATATACAGTATTGAGCAGAGTATATACGGAATATAAATATGAATGCCATGTAGGGATTATATGTAATAGGGATGTAAAATATCGATTAATTCCATGATCGATTGTCGTTTTAAATTAATGATCAATTAATCGATTAATCGTTAACCATAATGCTGCAAAATGCATCTATTGCAGGCAGCAGTCACCGGCATGACAGGATGTGCAAAAGCCACACACACACACACACACACACACACACACACACACACACACACACAAACGCTTTCTCGCTTGAATTAATGGGGTTTTAGTATGAATAAAATGCTGGTAGAATTATTATAAAATGAATAGATGTGATTATGATCATTTGATAAAATGAAGAGAGCGCGCCATACGTTTGAGGTCATTTACTTTGTTGACATTTCTGGCACGGAGACCGCTGAACGAGCCTCTTTAAATGGTTTTGTGGTGCTCGTTGTTGTATTTTAAAACACAATTGCAATGTTTTCCACTGACATTATGGCATTTAAAATAAAATTATCCCAAGCGTATCTGTGGCGCGTGTGTTACTGCGCTGCTCATTGAGTGAACCGCATCCATCGGCGCTGATGCAGCAAAACACACTGGTTCTCTTACGAGAGCTCTCTCGTACTGCGTCTTAGCTAAGACGCTACGGGAAAAGTCTCTTTTCACGAAATACTGAAGCAAAAAATTATCCTTAATTTTGTATTTTTGTAAAGCGCATTTGCAGCTGTACACAGCCATAGGCGAGACGGCTCGTTCGCTCATTGGCTTGTTCTGCGGCAACTGCACAGCCTATCGAGCGCGGGCTGATGCAACATCAGACCAATAAGGGCGCTTCGCGCCCTTCTTGCCACTTCCCGCCGAAACGGGTGTGGCCCAACCTATAAAAGGAGCTCGAAAAGGCTGACTCACCTGATTTTTCATCTCTTCAGCGAAGCTCACGCATCGCTGGATCACGGAGGAAGCAGGCGCCGTCTGAGAAAGCACATCAGCAGGACGAGCCATTCTGAAGCTGCTGGCATCGCCGCCTTCCATTGCTGTTCCTGCTGCGCTATCCGGCGCCTATATCCTTTCAATCCTGTTATATACAAGCTGTTCTTTATGTGTGTGTGTGTGTTCGCCCTGCGACACACACTCGTAAAAGAGCTCGCGTCTTTTTTAAGATGCCTTCCTGCGGCTCGTCAGAGCCCCACTCAGCGAGGGAGACCGGTACGTCATCTGTGTCTCCTGCCTGGGTGAAAATCATGCAGCGCTCGCTCGCTGACGGCGGATGCCCCCACTGCGAGCTGTTGCCATGGTGACTCTGAGGACTCGCCTGGCCTTTTTCTCTGAGCCTGCATTCTCCGCTGCGCTGAGGCGCCGTAAAAGCATCGCTTCCAGCGGATTCCAGAACCGTCTTCAGCTCAACCGAGCTCGCCGGTTCGCCCTGCTTCACCGGCCCCCCCTGCATCGCTTCCCGGTGGGCAGCGCCCGCTGTTTGCCCGCCCAGCTCCGAGGATCTCGCGCCTTCTGCTCAGAAGCCCAGCAGACGAGCTGACATCGAGAAGGAGCCGGGGCGAATGCTCGTGTTGGCCGCGATGAGTCTCGGCCGCGAGTGGTTTGCACCAGCGCCCCCCCCCTCTCGTTCCCGGCTGGATGGTATTTCCCTTTCGGATGAGCGTACTTCTCAAAGCCCGCCTCATTTCTTCCTGAGCTTCACGAAGAGGTGGCGAAGGCTTGGAACGCTCCATATTCAGCACGAACTCGTTCGTCTGTCTCACTAGCATTCTCCACACTGATGATGCTAAAAACAGGAACTACCACTCACTTCCGCCGGTGGAACAGGCGATAGCGACGCACCTTTGTCAGCCCTCTGCTGGACGGCGGCAAAAGCGGTGTTGCCATCTAAAGCCTCCTGTGTGACGCTGCGTCGGCACTACTAACGATGGCTGCTTCATCGAAGCGCAGGTGTACGAGTTCCGCTGTGGCCGAGCTCTCACCCAAGCGCGCCGCTGTTTCAGTTCCAGGAATTGTGACTGTCTCAGCGTTTTCTGCAATGCGCAAGCCTGCACAGTTGCCCGCTTGCCTGCACACAAAAGCCGTTATCACAACAGCTTCAGCAACGCAGCTCGAGACCCCCGTTCTCGCTCTACTGGCCGTCGCCCCGCGCCGCGGGGACCGCGGCAGAGGATTACGGTGAGGCCGGGAGCCCCGAAGCCATCCTGGGAAAGCCATCTACGCATGCTGCATGACGCTGCGTCGGCACTACACACGATGGCTGCTTCATCGAAGCGCCGGTGTACGAGTTCCGCTGCGGCCGGGCTCTCACCTAAGCGCACCGCTGTTTCAGTTTCCAGAGATTGTGACTGTTTCAGCGTTGTTTGCAATGCGCAAGCCTGTACGGTTGCCCGCTTGCCTGCATCACGGCTACCCAGATATTTCCCGAAAAAGGTGTAATTTCTGGTGTCCCGGCCACGGCCGATGGTGCTATACATGTAGTGACGATGCCCACTGCTCAGTGCCCATCTCCGCATATAAGCACAGCCCTTCACACAGGGCTCGCGCCTATAAAAGCGACTCAAGTCGATCACGCGCACTACATAGTAGACGTGCCCACTCCTCAGTGCCCACAATCACTATGTCACACGCGTCATGTGGTTTCTGTAAAAACGAAACCCGTGCACGTTCGTCCGGCCACGGCCGATGGTGCTATAAATGTAGTGACGATGCCCACTCCTCAGTGCCCATCTCCACATGTAAGCACAGCCCTGCACACAGGGCCTGCGCCCATAATGTCGACTCAAGTCGGTCGCGCACACTGCATAGTAAACGTGCCCACCCCTCAGTGCCCACAATTACTATGTCACACGCGTCATGTGGTTTCTGTAAAAACGAAACCCGTGCATGCTCGTCCGGCCACGGCCGATGGTGCTATAAATGCAGTGACGATGCCCACTACCCAGTGCCCATCTCCACATGTAAGCACAGCCCTGCACACAGGGCTAGCGCACATAAGATCGACACCGATCGGTCGAGCGCGCCGCATAGTAAACGTGCCCACTTCCCAGTGCCCACATACACTATGTCACATACGGCGCGGGGCTTCTGTAAAAACGAGGCCCGTGCACGTACATTCTGCACAGGCAGACAGCGAGTTGAAAGTGGTAAAAGTGCACACATGCAGCCCACGGTTACTCGCAGATATATCGAGTCCCACGGGACCCGCTCAGCCTCCCTCCAGTCGGTTAAGCGCCGGAACGGGGTCGAGGAAGAGCGATCTGCCCGCTGTGATCAGCGCGCTCCCCGCCTCAGATGCGCAGCACACTCGAGCGCCGCCGTTGCCCAGTCAACAGAGCGCGTTTCGCATCCAGCCCTTAGCCATTCATGCAGATGCATGGTCAGTGCTTCCAGGGGTTTCGGATTGGGTGCTAGGCATTATAAAGAGAGGCTACTCTCTACAGTTTTCTCGACGCCCACCGTGCTTTTCAGCGCGCGTCGAAACTACGGTCAAAACAGAAGTAGCACACATACTTCGGGCCGAAATATCAAAACTGTTGAGCAAAGGGGCTGTAGAGCCTGTGTCTCAAAGCGAGGGGGGGCTGTACAGCAGATACTTTCTGGTGCCCAAGAGAGACGGGGGTCTCCGGCCCATACTGGATCTAAGACAGCTGAACAGGCATTGATGAAACGCAGTTTCAAAATGCTCACGACCAGGAAGCTCCTCGCGCAGATTCGCAGAGGGGACTGGTTCATGTCAATAGATCTGAAGGACGCGTATTTTCAAATACAGATAGCGTCAAACCACAGGCGATATTTGAGATTCGCCTTCGAGGGCCAGGCATACCAGTTTGCAGTCCTGCCATTCGGCTTGTCCGTAGCTCCTCGTACGTTTACGAGGTGCATGGATGCAGCGCTCGCTCCTCTTAGACTTAGAGGCACACGAGTGCTGAATTATTTGGACGACTGGCTGGTTCTGGCCCGATCATGAGCAGAGCTCATGGACCACAGAGCCGTTTTACTCGATCACCTCGAGAAGCTCGGCCTCAGTGTCAATTGGGTGAAGAGTTCGCTGAACCCCAGTCAGACGATCCTGTTTCTGGGTATAGTTCTGAACTCGTGTTCCATGACGGCGCGGCTGTCACCACAGCGCGCGATGGGCATTCAGCGTGCAGCGAGTTCTTTCCGCTGTGGCGCGACTGTGTCGCTCAAACACTGTCAAAAGATGCTGGGTTTCATGGCCTCAGCATCTCCGGTTCTGCGGCTGGGCCTGCTCCGCATGCGCCCCCTGCAGTTCTGGCTGAAGGCTCGGGTGCCGCGCAGAGCGTGGGCGTCTGGCCGGCTGCATTTCAAGGTCGATCAGAGCTGTGTTGCGGCTCTAGCACCTTGGACAGCGAACGGCTGGTACCGATCAGGTGTAAGCCTGGGGACTTCCCCGAGTGTGAAAATGGTGTCGACGGACGCCTCCACTTCGGGATGGGGAGCGCTGCTCGAAGGCAGACCGTCCTTTGGCCTATGGTCAGAACGGGAAAAGCTCCATCATATCAACTGCCTGGAAATGCTGGCAGTGGAGAACGCGCTGACGCGCTTTTGTCCCCATATCAAGGATCACCACGTCATAGTCCGTTCGGACAACATGTCCGTGGTGTCCTACATAAATCGCCAGGTCGGTCTCGGGTCCCGAAACCTGTGCAGGCTGACGGAACGCCTCCTGATTTGGGCTCAGCGCAACGTGCGCTCGCTGAGAGCAGTGCATGTGCCTGGACTGCAGAATCTGGGTCCAGACAGGCTGTCCAGAGGCAATGTTCCTACGGGCGAATGGTCTCTACACCCGCAAACAGTCCGGCTGTTGTGGGAGAGATTTGGCATGGCGGAGGTGGACCTCTTTGCGTCCCACGAAAACGCTCACTGCCCCGCGTTCTTTTCCAAGAACGAAAGCGCGCTGTCACGGAGATGGCCGTGCTGCCCGCTTTATGCGTTCCCTCCCGTCTCCCTCCTTCCGCAGGTGATAGAACGGGTGAGAGAAACGAGATGTTCAATACTGCTTGTAGCACCTCTTTGGAAGAACCAACCATGGTTCCCAGATTTGATGCAGTTAGCAGATGTCGCCCTGTGGTCGGTACCGTTGAGGAGAGACCTCCTCTCGCAGGCCAGGGGCTCGATTTGGCACCCTCAACCGGAGTTGTGGTCCCTCTATGTATGGGCACTCAATGGTTACCCGCTGATCTCGCAGTGGGAGTGCTAAATACCATCACTCAGGCTAGAGCTCCGTCGACACGACGTCTGTATGCCTCGAAGTGGTCGGTGTTCTCCAGCTGGTGCACAGCTCGAGGTTATTCACCCCTTAGTTGTGAGGTGACGGAGGTCCTCTCCTTCCTTCAGGAGCTGTTGGATAAGGGCAGAGCCCCATCCACGCTCAAAGTTTATGTGGCTGCCATCGCGGCGTTTTCTGAAACGGCGTCCGGTCAGTCAATAGGAAGGAATGATTTAGTCATCCGGTTCCTCAGAGGAGCTAGGAGGCTGAATCCTCCCAGACCTCCGTCAGTCCCTATTTGGGACCTCGCGGCGGTTTTGGAGGCCTTGAAAGGTCCCCCTTTCAAGCCTATCCAATCGATTAGCCTTCAGCATCTGTCGTTCAAGACAGTATTCTTGTTGGCTCTCGCTTCTGTGAAGCGTGTGGGTGATTTGCACGCGCTCTCGGTGAGCCAGTCGTGCTTGGAGTTTGGGCCCAATGACTCAAGAGTCATACTCAAACCTAGGCACGGTTATGTGCCGAAATCCCTCAACACACCGTTTCGGGCTCAGGTTATTGCCCTGTCTGCCCTGCCGGTGTCAGGGGAGGATGGAGACTCGAGTCTTCTTTGCCCTGTCAGGGTTTTAAGAGCTTATGTGTCTCGCTCTGCTGCCTTTCGGCAGACGGAGCAGCTATTTGTCTCGTTCGGTGGGCGTTCCAAGGGAATGGCTGTTTTGAGACAGACTCTATCCAGATGGATAGTTGACGCCATAGCATTAGCTTACGCTTCCAGGGGCCTTCAGTGCCCGTTGGGCGTCAGAGCACACTCCACAAGAGGCATCGCCTCGTCGTGGGCGTGGTCTACTGGGATCTCCTTGCAGGATATATGTATGGCGGCAGGTTGGGCCTCGCCGTCTACATTTATCAGGTTCTATAACCTGGAGGTTCCCGCCTTGCAAGCAAGGCTGCTGTCGGTATAGGCGAATCAGGGCCCTGAGGGGAATTCTGAGTTCACGAGCGCTATGCGCTGCCGACTGTTATATGGGCAGTATTGCGTAAGACCCGCATTGCCACATTGGTCAGGCCTTGCCTCGGCTGTGTGACGTCATATTGCCGCATCTACGGATGCTGCTAGATATGGGACGGAGGGCTTTTTCCCTTTTCTGTCCTGGACTCTCTGTGAGTCCCTCAGGTGACTGTGCACTGTAAATCCTGGGCGTTGCTTCAGGTTTATTGGTGTGTGATCCCTGCGCGCACGGCGTTTTACATTGGGTTCCCGTAGCGTCTTAGCTAAGACGCAGTACGAGAGAGCTCTCGTAAGAGAACGTACTCGGTTACTAAACGTAACCTCGGTTCTCTCTAGAAGAGCGAACGAGTACTGCGTTCTCTGCCGTGCGCACGATTCACTCTGGTTCGCTTCGGCGATGAAATAAATCAGGTGAGTCAGCCTTTTCGAGCTCCTTTTATAGGTTGGACCACACCCGTTTCGGCGGGAAGTGGCAAGAAGGGCGCGAAGCGCCCTTATTGGTCTGATGTTGCATCAGCCCACGCTCGATAGGCTGTGCAGTTGCCGCAGAACAAGCCAATGAGCGAACGAGCCGTCTCGCCTATGGCTGTGTACTGCTGCAAATGCGCTTTACAAAAATACAAAATTAAGGATAATTTTTTGCTTCAGTATTTCGTGAAAAGAGACTTTTCCCGTAGCGTCTTAGCTAAGACACAGTACTCGTTCGCTCTTCTAGAGAGAACCGAGGTTACGTTTAGTAACCGAGTACGTTCTCACATTAATTTGATCATGCTGGATTCTGTTCTAGAAAATGTCAGATTTTGAATTTTTGTGTTCCAGTTGGCCTAGCCTATTTGTTTTTAAAAATCCGACATGCAGTGCATTATATCGTGACAGTGTGTGCGTGCAGACGAGGACGAGCGAGCGCGGGTTTGGCTAGATTTATTTGGAGATTGCTGCTCATGTCTCATTTGGCACAAATCCAAATGTTTCGATATTCGCAATGTATTTGAATGTTATTTATAATGTAATTCCACCTACATGTGATCGGTGTAGTCAACAATACAAAAATCGCTCATAAAACAGCAGTTTCAGTTGCGTAGATGGTAAAACGCATGCTTTTTTTCAAACCCACCTTTTGCCTAACTTTTTTTTCTCCCTTTTCAAATATCATATCACGGTGGAAAGGCATTTATTTTCAATAAAAATTAAGGAAATAATCAAAAAGTTGAAAATAAAGTTTTGGGTAGGGTTAGGGTAGGTGTAAGGAGGGCTTTTAGGCTTTATTGTCCCAATAAACTACTTACACATTCGCACATAGACAGAAAAGATGATCCTCTTCATATGAGAAAAAACTTTTTCGCAGGGTTAGGAAAATGTTAGATCGTGACCATGCCTCTGGATGCACCCCGTTCGAGATATAGCCTTCATTAATGTGGCTTTGTTCTGGTTTTCTTTTCTTAAATCTTCACAGTCTAACCCTCTAATTTTGCAGGTTTATTTTATCTTTCACTTTTAATCGCATCTCTTACTGTGTGTGGTAAACATGGGAAGGGAAATTAAAGATTTCATGAATTAAGAATTTGTTCGATTTATTAATTTGTTCCCTTATTTCAGTTAAATCATGGGTTATTTAGGGAACAAAATTAATGAAACATGGACAATTGTCACAAATTAATAAGTCGTAGGAACAAAATAACAAGTTGTAGGAATGAATAGTCTGTCTGTCCTGTGTCCCGCAGCCCTGCAAACCGCAGTTATCTGATGAAATGACTTAGTTACTACATATCTATTGCTTTTCATGTTGAATAACTTTGTGTTTTTTCTATTTTAATGTACTTTTAAAGTTTAAATCACATTGAAAGCTTAATTAGTACATTGTGAATTAATGATGATGCATTTATATAAAGCGCATATATGTAATATATTAGGGATGTCCAGATCCGATTACGTGATCGGAAATCGGGCCCGATCGCGTGGTTTCAGACTCGATCGGAATCGGACGTTACCTCCCGATCAGGACTCGGATATATATATATATTCTCATTAATTTTTAACACATCTTTTGTTATGCGGTGGCACAGAGTTAGACCCTTTTGACTCCACACAGAAACAGCAACGCGTGCGGCATGACATCACTTTGTTTTCAAGAGCTGGTGTGAATAAATATAGATTCAAACTCAAAGAGATATGATAGTTTGCGCATGACCTGATATTTCATTCGGACCCAGGATACAGCGAGATGAACATCACAGAGCGCTAAACTCTCATGCAGTGTGTGTTTCATTCATACTCGAAGCCGGAGCACGCTCTCGCGCTGATATCAGGATATTCCTAATATGGACAAAAGCGTCCAGCTATACTGTGGTGCTCACAGGAAAACAGAAACTTATGCAAACATGAAGACATTAATATACGATCACGACAATAAATTGTTCAAGTCATCTCCAGCAGGTGATAAATAAAGTATGAACAATGCAGTGCTATTTATTACAGTATAGAAACTATTCTGCATTATTATGTGATAAACAGTGTTTGTAGTATATAAACAAATCATTATTATTTGTTATTGTCCAGCATTTATAGATTTCTAAGCCAATTAAAAGCTAGAAATTAGAGAAAAAATAAAGTTGCCTATACTACCAGTCAGAAGTTTTTGAACAGTAAGCTTGTTAAGGTTTTTTTTTTTTTTTTTTTTTTAAGAAGTCCCTTCTATTCACCAAGCCTGCATTTATTTGATCCAAAGTACAGCAAAACAGTAAGATTTTGAAATATTTTTACTAGCCTATTTAAAATAGCTGTTTTATATTTGAATATATTTCAAAATGTAATTTATTGAAGATCCTGGATCTGTATTTTCGCTCTTCTTTATTCTTTTTTTATGTATTATAGAAGTATCGGATCGGGACTCGGTATCGGCAGATACTCAAAATCAAATGACTCGGACTCGGACTCGAGGACAAAAAAACCTGATCGGGACATCCCTATAATATATGTAAAGCACTCAGGGCGTGTCCAAATACACTTTTATTTTAATGACGGAAAAACGGTTGGCACGCCCGGGCCCATGGTCTAAACGGGTTGTCCCTATTCTCTTAATGAGTAATGGGTGTTTTTTGGGCATAATGTGCAATAAACCAATCAGAGTCTCATCTTCCATTCCCTTTAAGAGCCAGTTGCGCTTGTGCCATGTCGGATTTGCTATTTACATGGCGGAATTTGGCAAGCGCAAAGACTGAACACATTTTCGAGATGAAACCGAGCTGTTCGTGCGAGCAAATAGCCTAATTCTGATACATGCGATGCAATACATATATGTAAAGTACTGTGACCAGTGCAGTAAGAGCAGGTGCAGGTTAGATTGGTGGTGAGGAGTTCAGAAGCGTCACACCTCGTATTTTTTCAAAGTGCTTCTCTTTTATTTTGACCGACCTTTGTCAAATTTAGTTACTAAATCTAAATTTCTTGATGCATTGCCTGGTGTACCTTCATTATTGATTTAGACATTTTTCCCCTGACTTTTCTGGATCATATATTCACTATTATACAAAAGTTTGGGGTCAGTTAAATTTTTGTATACATTTATAATACTTTTATTCATAAAATATGCATTACATTTATAGACTGTAGTGCATATGTAACAGTTATGACATTTATAATGTGTCAAAAGATTGTGACAAAAGATTGTGGGCCCTATTTTAACGATCTAATCGCAAAGTGTAAAGCGCACGGTGCAGGTGCACTCAGGGCGTGTCCAAATCCACTTTTACTATTTTAACGACGGAAAAACGGTTGGCGAGCCCGGCCGTATGGTATAAACGGATTGTCCCTATTCTCTTAATGACTTTAGACCAGGTTTAAGTTGGTCTATGGCGCAGTCTATTTTCAGCTCCTTAAAATAGAAATGCGCCGGACTGAAAATAGCAAACACACTTGCACTGCATTGCGCCGGGTGTATTATAGAGCCCTGTAACTTTAGGGCTCTATAACTCACAACTTTCTGTTGTGTCCTGAAAAAAATTCTGATTTCCACAAAAAATATTAAGTAGCAAATTTGCTTTCACCATTGATAAAGATAAGATCTATTTCTTGAGCACCAAATCATATTAGAATGATTTATGAAGGATCATGTGACACCGAAGACTAGAATAATGATGAAAGTCACTGCATTAGCTGCATCTGAAATCACATATTCTGTGAGTAGGCACAAACTGTAAAAAAGGATGTTCTATATAGTATGGATGTAATTAGGGATGGGACGGTATGAAAATTTAATATCACGATTATAGTGACTAAAATTATCACGATTATCAATATTATCACGGTTTTGTTGAAACGAGATGAAAGTGTTCAAAAATAGTTGATGCTCACACTGAAAACATTTCAGCAAGTTTTATATTTAATAATCAACAAACAACTAATAAAACAAGCAACTCTATGCACTTAATTTAAAGAAAGATTAAATTCTGTGGCATTTCCTTGAATGAAAAGTGTAGAAGCATAGAAAAGCATAGAAAAGTCACTGACTTTCGCCATTCCTTCTCGAAAAAAAACAAAAAAAACATTGTGCGCTGCGCTTGCGTCAGACTGTTGCTGGCTGGACATGATTTAATAGTGAGTTATTAAAACCGCGATAATCAAACACGGTTTTAATGATAATTCATTTTTAAACGATATTACTAACCTTCAGCACATTTTATCACGGTTATCAATAAAACCGGTTATCGTCCCATCCCTAGATGTAATCCAGACATACTACATTCATCATGTTGTCATTGTCATGTGACCTACCTGCATCAGTTGCATCACTTAACTGCCATTCACAAGTCCTCTACCATGGTCTCAAAGGATAGTATAATATCCACTGAATGCACACTTCAGAATCTCACCAGAAATATTAGGTCATCTGGGCACTTTTTGCCGACTGTTTAATGAATACTGGGAATTTGTACATACTACTCTGTTCACTTGCTATTTTTCTATATAGTATTGAAGTATGTGATTTTAGATGCAGTCATTGTAATGTTTCATTCAAGAATGCTGTGTTGGTGTTTATTCATAAAATTTTCTCATCTGTTTTCATAGCCATGGTGATGTCATATACGTTTATTGTGCAGGTGTTGCCAATTAGCTAAGGGAACCCTAATTAAAGGCAACATCTCTGTGGAAAAGAGGTGGAGTCTTCAATTTCATTGTCTTGATCTTTTTGATGTGTCATGGGAATTTGGTCAGTAAATGTCACTGTTTAAGTGTTTGGTCTAGGTTTTGTCTTTTTGTGAAGCTTGTTTAGTACGACTAAAAGTCTCTGCACACTGAGTCCAAAATGTTCGTGTGCATTTTTTTTTTACTCAAAATCCTACAACTTCGTCACGCACAGAAACCTTACATATTGAGTCTGATATATATTAATAAATCCTTTGCGAAAAAATTAACAACAGTAGGCCTACTAAATGGAGTCTTCAAGCGTTGAGGATGATTTTGTTGTCCTCTCACTTCTTAAAAAAAGAAAAAGAAAGGAAATATTGGGTCCATCCAGTTCTGAGATATAGAGAGGATGGAGAGTCAGTGACTCAGTTCGGTGCTTTGCTAGCGATACTAGAGCCACATATTAAAAAGAAGACCACCAATTTCTGTGAACTCAGTGTGCAAGGATCTATATACATTGCTTTGTGCTGTGAGACGAAGTGGATGAACTTGACCATCACCATTCTGGATTTTGGTGTTCGCTTGTTCGGTGGCTCTGAACTGTCAAAACACCTATCAAAATGCTTGCCACGGATGCGAAAAACACGAAACATCTAACCCAATCTGAATTTTTTTATGACTGATGAATATTTCGGAGGCAATCTGTAAATGCGGTTGACATACAGTAATGTGAGGTCATATTTATTTTTTAAAGTCCAAAAATTGTTAATATTCGTGCAATGACCTTAAAGAAGGAGGTTTCTGAAGGTACCTTAGTCCATTTACTTATCTTTAAAGTTCTCCTTTTGATCATGTGTTGCATCCTCCTGTTGGGCCACATTGCAGCATTTCATAACCATGCTGAAGGGGTCACCCAAATGTTAAATTGAACACTCATGTGCAAATATTGTTTCAGGTGGACATTGAACAGAGTGATAAGACACACTGCCTGCTCGGCCCAGGCTACAGTTACACAGACGGGTGTGATGTGCTTCCAGGAAAACCCCGCTCGGCCCTTCCATGTGGTGACCCCCGTGAAACACTTACACACTTGCACACATTCGCCTGGGAGCCCCACCCTGACCCAATAAGAGCATAGGACAAGCTTTTAGAGAGTGATCATTCACATCAAAGTGGGGGTCAAGAAAAAATATTTCTACAGATTCCAACTCCGTCAACTAGACACCCACTGTCCCCGGTTTTCACATCTGTGAGATCACTTCAGAATCATCCAGTAGCAATGTGCTCAGATATCATGGATCTTACCCGGTTTTACCACCAGAAATCATATCTGATGTTGTCTGTTTTTAGAGCTCAATGTGTTTAGATTGTACAACCTCGTTGGCTTGTCGAGATCTGGACTGTGGTGCTGAGAGATGATTATTATTTTTTCACATGTTGAGCTGTCTGTGCTCTCCATTTGTTTAGAGTTGATGAGGTTTTTATAGCTTGTGTTCATCTTTGAACTGTGAATCAGTGGAAAGTATGCCTCTAGTTGGAGACAAGGGATCTCTCACCCCGCTCTTCCATTTTATTTAACATTCCTCTTTACATTCTTCTGGTTTGTTGACTTTTCGTTCTTTCTGTTGTTTTCCCGGGAAGTGGTAAAAGCTCCGGCAGAAATATACTGTATGTATTTCTGCCTTGGAATAGTGTCAACAAAACCAGTGGAAAGACATATGTTGTGATGTTGTGTTGCCATGTGGAGTCAGTGTTGGAACGTTTTTTCTCAGAGGGCATCTCAATCGTCTTCTCTTGCCACCTGCAGCATCTGGTGGGTCTAGTGGTCATGCTCTGATTTTGTGCAAACATTTTTATCTTTACAAAAAGAAAATGTAATGTTTTCTTCCTTTTTTCTTTTAAGTGAAAAAGTAAAAGTTGTGGCATTTGCCAAGTATGGTAACCCATACTCGGAATTGGTGCTCTGCATTTAACCCATCCAAGTGCACACAGCAGTGAATAGGGAACACACACATACATCGTGAACACACGGAGCAGTGGGCAGCTAAATTTTTTTTCCTGCACCTGGGGAGCAATTAGGAGTTCAGTGCCTTGCTCAAAGGCACTTCAGCCATGGGTACTGAGGGTGGAAGAGAGTGCTGTTCATTAATTCGAACCTGCAACCTTCTGGTTACAAGTCCAACTCTCTAACCATTTGGCCACAGCTGCCCCTAGATGCCCCATTTTAATGTTTAACGATACTCTGTAGGAAGATTTGGCTGGAAAATCATGCAAAGCGTCATCAGTTTGTATTTCATGCTCAGCCGTCTTACTGATGCAGCCAAAATTGTCATTAACCCCCCCCCCCCCCCCCCCACCCACCAAATTTGACTAAACCTCATTAATGTCAGCTAGCTAGATAACATTATCTTGGTGACAAATCAGCAGAATTTGCAGCAAAACTTTAGAGTACACCACAGAAATCCAAATAAAGGCAAGGCATTAAAATATTTGTACAGTTCTCTCTACCAGCCTAAAACTCTCTCACACTGAAATGACAAATTTCAGTGTTTAATTTTATGGGCACATTTGTTTACTTTTACTCGATAAGCAATCCTGATACAGTGTTGAGTCACCACTTGTTAAATCTGGGTCTTGAATCAAAAACAGTTGAGAATCGCTTCTGTAAACAACAGTCTTCATCTAGATAACTCCATTATATTCTTTCCCTTAAGAAGGGTTGCCTTGGATGTGCTTAAACTGCTAAAATGCACAAAAATGTACATTTAGAGTGCCGGCCTGTGCCAGAAGAACTGGAGCTGCAAATGTTTTTTTTTTTTTTTTTCAACCAACAGCTGATTTCTCATGACGAGCCTTTTTGTGGTTCTAGAGCAAGACTTGTTGGCCTTGTCTTGGGAATTGCATCTTTGAAGTGAAGGAAAAGAGGAAATGATTGCTGTTAAACTTTTTTTTCAGCAAGGACTCGGGAGGATGGGTCAGTCTAAGTTGGGATGGACATGAATGAAAACAGACTAAATTGAAGGTTTTGAAGCATACAGGAAAGATGCCCATTTCTTTATCTCCTGAAATTTGCAGATTATCACTCTGTTGTTTGTTCTATCCATCCACATTAAAGTTAAAAAGGGAAAGAACATGCCCTAGGCTCTTGATGCTCAACAGAGGGACTCATGTTTTGACAGAATTTTATTTTCCCATAACTCTCCTAAGCTTTTGGGACAGCTGTTGCATACTCAGATGATTAGGAGCAGGAAAGATAAGATGCCGATACTGTCCACACGTGCTTTATTTCACCCTCATTGAAGTTGGTTGGGTTCCATGTGCCATCTTGATCTCTCTGCCGGTGTTGCCTTTCTCCCTTGAGTGCTTCAAGGTCCAAGCTTTCTCAAAAGCATATAAATCTGATATCGAAATCCTCCTCGGTTGATTCTTTGTGATGGGGAGGAACACCTGAGGGAGCATCTGATTCATATTAACCTGCATTGCTTAGAATGAACAGTTCTGTGAAGCTAAGTGTTGCAGTTCCCACTAGTCTTGTATCACTTCCCTCGAGCAAAAATGAGCACCAGTCGCCGGGAACATTGACATGAATATCAACATTGGGAGCCTGTTTGGCAGGCTCACCGGGGTTTCACACAAGATGCTTGCTATAGCCAATTATTCTCGTAGGTGGGATAAAATAACATTTATAATAATTATTTTGTATCTTGGATACAGTGACGAGTTTGGGGTGTAATAAATGCTGTTTGTCTGTTAAATTTGTTGTTTCTATCAATATCTGAATCTTGAATGGAATTTATTTTGTAGGAAGTTTGGTGCTGAGTCTTAATGTATCTTCTTTCTTACTTTTTTTTTTTTTAATTAATATCCCATTCCCATCTTATTACATTGTATTATGGTCAAATTCATATGTTTTATTCTTTCTGTTTTATGTGTTTATGGTTTGATTTTAATGTTCAGCACTTTGGTTAGTCCTGTGGCTGTTTTAAAATGTCCTTTAATAATAATTAACTTGAACATCTTTCTTTACAGACTGATTGTACCATTGTTTCTATAGCACAGTTAGTTTTGACTGCTGATAGAGGAAAAAGGCATTGTAAATAAAACGACTAAAGAGGAGCTGCTGTTAAGCACTACCTGTGAAGCAGAAGAAAGTAGGAGGCAGATCCATCAATCACATACAGGGGGTGTTGATGACAGTTTTGTGGCTGGCAGACACTGTAATTGCATATCATTACCTGCAGAAGCCCTTGTTTGAGGACCTAGCTAGCTGTTAGCAGGGTCTGCAATGACATCAGCTGGTAAACCTGTCTTCTCTAATGCATTTCTGCTCATTTGACACATCTAAAACGCACCTTGAAGACAGACAAATGCTTGATGTAAGGGTTAGGCTATTTTAAAGTGCCCAAGCTGAGTTTATTTTCCTGTCTGGTTTTTATGATCTGAACCAATATGCTCAAGCACTTGAGGTCATTAGATAGTAGCCCGATCCATTTTGTGTGTATTTTACGGTCCTGTGGCAGCCTAGGGCAGTCTCTCACAGACGGGCAGAGAGGGGTCTATTTAGGGCACGGAGTGAGAGCTGATGGATTCCCATGCCTGTTTTTTTGTTTACAGCTGCACAAGCAGATATGTAGCGTGTTCACCAGGCCCCCTCTATTTCCGACAAATTCCTCCTAGATTAAGCAACAGTGCCCTTCAGTAGATCTTGCATTCCTTAGACAATGACAAACAGATTTAGGCTGGATTCTTCCTTTGCCCACTGTCTCTTAAATTAAAACAGAATGGTTGTGTCGTTGCTTCAACACAAGGAAGTTTTAATGAACTTGTTTTCTTGGCATGTTAACAGTGAATGGGTACGGTTGCTCTGGCAACTACAAAATGTTACATAGTTACAGCTATATAATGTTGACATAACGAATGCTTTATACAGGGTTCCCACGGGTCCTTGAAATCCTTGAAAGTTTTTGAATCTAAAAAACATTAAAATAGTTCAAGGCCCTAGAAAGTTTTTGAAAATAAACATACATAGATACATAGTCTCAGCCTTAGATGTCACACTCACGAACTGTTGGCTGAACGTCTGATGCATACAGCACACAAAATTAGAAATACTTCAGGAGCTTCGAAGTCGTCATCAGATTGGTTGAATTATAGAGGATTTCCGGGAGACGTGTCTGTCGTGTTCTTTAACGTTCTGCCTGGAAACAAAGTTGCTGTGCTGCCAAACCCCCTCACAAAAGAAGAAAGCCATCATGTTTACAGCTGTGACGATGAGCGTTTATCAGGATCAACTAAACGCTGGATTCCCAAAAGTATGTAAAATATTTAAAGTTTGCAGCACAGAATCTTTAAAATACGTCCAACAGTTTTACACACCGGTTTGTTATTGTGGCGACATTTCCTTGCCCCGAAACGTGCCGCTGAACGAAGCGAACTATGCTTGGTTGTTTGACATATCGGTCTTGACATGACATCTTGGCCAAAGAAAGCTACCATGGATTCCAGACCTTCAGCTGTCAGTCTGAAGGTCTGGGTACGCGAGACTAATAGATACAGGCCCTTGAAAATGCTTGAATTTATTTTGTGCAAGAAGTGTTTCCTATGTGAGGTACTTTGTGTTGTACGTTGCCATAATGTTCAAGTGCACACAAAACTTCTACTAAGGTACCTCAATGTTTCACAGACACACCGTGAAATTATTGCTGAATTGCTTTATGATAATAAATTATTGCAAATATTAAATTGATAATTAAATATATATATATATATATATAAATTCTTAATCAATTTTTTTACACATATAATTAAATATATATGCTCATCTTTTTCATTACCTATGGTTTAGACTTCGCAAATCAAATATTTCGTTAAATGGATTACATATATATATATATATATATATAGATATATATATATATATATATATATATATATATATATATATATACAGTCGTGGCCAAAAGTTTTGAGAATTACATAAATATTGGAAATTGGAAAAGTTGCTGCTTAAGTTTTTATAATAGCAATTTGCATATACTCCAGAATGTTATGAAGAGTGATCAGATGAATTGCATAGTCCTTCTTTGCCATGACAATTAACTTAATCCCAAAAAAACCTTTCCACTGCATTTCATTGCTGTCATTAAAGGACCTGCTGAGATCATTTCAGTAATCGTCTTGTTAACTCAGGTGAGAATGTTGACGAGCACAAGGCTGGAGATCATTATGTCAGGCTGATTGGGTTAGAATGGCAGACTTGACATGTTAAAAGGAGGGTGATGCTTGAAATCATTGTTCTTCCATTGTTAACCATGGTGACCTGCAAAGAAACGCATGCTGCCATCATTGCGTTGCATAAAAATGGCTTCACAGGCAAGGATATTGTGGCTACTAAGATTGCACCTTAATTAACAATTTATAGGATCATCAAGAACTTCAAGGAAAGAGGTTCAATTCTTGTAAAGAAGGCTTCAGGGCGTCCAAGAAAGTCCAGCAAGCACCAGGATCGTCTCCTAAAGAGGATTCAGCTGCGGGATCGGAGTGCCACCAGTGCAGAGCTTGCTCAGGAATGGCAGCAGGCAGGTGTGAGCACATCTGCACGCACAGTGAGGCGAAGACTTTTGGAAGATGGCCTGGTGTCAAGAAGGGCAGCAAATAAGCCACTTCTCTCCAAAAAAAAAACATCAGGGACAGATTGATCTTCTACAGAAAGTATAGTGAATGTACTGCTGAGGACTGGGGCAAAGTCATATTCTCTGATGAAGCCCCTTTCCGATTGTTTGGGGCATCTGGAAAAAGGCTTGTCCGGAGAAGAAAAGGTGAGCGCTACCATCAGTCCTGTGTCATGCCAACAGTAAAGCATCCTGACACCATTCATGTGTGGGGTTACTTCTCATCCAAGGGAGTGGGCTCACTCACAATTCTGCCCAAAAACACAGCCATGAATAAAGAATGGTACCAAAACACCCTCCAACAGCAACTTCTTCCAACAATCCTCAAGAGGCGGGTGGACAAACAAAAACCCACTAATTCTGACAAACTCCAAGAAGTGATTATGAAAGAATGGGTTGCTATCAGTCAGGATTTGGCCCAGAAGTTGATTGAGACCATGCCCAGTCGAATTGCAGAGGTCCTGAAAAAGAAGGGCAAACACTGCAAATACTGACTCTTTGCATAAATGTCATGTAATTGTCGATAAAAGCCTTTGAAACATATGAAGTGCTTGTAATTATATTTCAGTACATCACAGAAACAACTGAAACAAAGATCTAAAAGCAGTTAAGCAGCAAACTTTTTGAAAACTAATATTTATGTAATTCTCAAAACTTTTGGCAACGACTGTATAGTGGTGTGAAAAAGTGTTGGCCCCCTTCCTGATTTCTTATTTTTTTTTTTGTATGTTTGTGACACTTTAATGTTTCGGATCATCAAAAAAATGTAAATATTTGTAAAAGATAATGCAAAGTTAACACAACATGCAGTTTTTAAATGAAGGTTTTTATTATTAAGGGAAAACAAAATCCAAAACTACATGGCTCTGTGTGAAAAAGTGCTTGCCCCCTAAACCTAATAACTGGTTGGGGCACCCTTAGCAGCAATAACTGCAATCAAGCGTTTGCGATAGGGCTGTGCGATATGGTAAAAAAAAAAAACTATCACGATTTTTTGATCAAATTTGCGATTTCGATTTTAATCACGATTTTGACACACACAGGCATGCTTTACACTCATAAATGCATTCAGTATAAATTTGAAACATATTTCCAAAAGAAAACCAATGAGATCTTTATCAAAAAGTTGTAACATGTCTCTAGAACAGACTTAAGTCAAAATAATCACTAAGTAAAGATGTCAAACAAAATCTAGACATATGGCAAAAAATTATAATAAAAAAATAAAATAAAACCCGTGTTCAGGGAAGGTTCTTTTTTTGCCATGCATTGGTCATAAAGCTCACTGTAGCGGTGCCTCAGGTGTTATATGTTTTTCCCAATATATTTATTGCCCAAGGTTCACACGTACTCCGTCTGCAGTGTGTATACAGTAAGTTACGTGTACGCGGTTCAGAAGCAGCAAAGAGAGCGCATTATTGTAACGCGAAAGCACATTAAAATAATGCAAGCTCGCACGCAGATTTCCTTTGCTCTGTTAACAAAACCAGAAGCGCGTGCTCGGATTATAGACTGTATAAGGCTCAGATACACGCTGCCTTACAACGTGTCACCTCTCACTCAACCTGTGTCCTGTGCACTCACAACTCTCTCTGTGCTCATACACAAGATGTTAAATCTTTTCGCACCTTTCTATTTATAACCTTTTCTGTTCTCATCTTTTTACCGTGTGCAGTTTGAACGTTCTGATTCGTTAACATGGGCTCGAAAAAAAAAGGCTATGCATCACGGACAGTGTGTGTAAACCTGGAGTTAGGCATATTCTCGCGCTCCACTTAGGTGCGCTGCATCCTGATTGGTTCAGATAACATACTGCGGGAGGTCGGGGCTGCGGAAAATCGTGCTATAAAGCGATTTAGAAATCGCCCACACTCAAATCGTGATTTTATTTCGATTTAATCGATTTATTTCAATTTATCGCACAGCCCTAGTTTGCGATAATGAACCACCTTTTTAAGGTCATGCCACAGCATCTCAATAGGATTCAGGTCAGGACTTTGACTAGGCCACTCCGGACATTCTCCTTCAGGATTTTTTGGTAAACAGCAGAATTCATGGTTCCATTTATCACAGCAAGTCTTCCAGGTCCTGAAGCAGCAAAACAGCCCCAGACCATCACACTACCACCATATTTTAATGTTGGTATGATGTTCTTTTTCTGAAATGCGGTGTTACTTTTACACCAGACGTAATGGGACAAACACCTTTCAAAAAGTTAAACTTTTGTCTTGTCAGTCCACAGAGTATTTTACCAAAAGTCTTGGGGATCATCAAGATGTTTTTTGTCAAAACTGAGATGAGCCTTTATGTTCTTTTTGCTCAGCAGAGGTTTTCATCTTGGAACTTTGCCATGCAGACCATTTTTATCCAGTCTCTTTCTTATGGTGGCGGCATGAACACTGACCTTAACTGAGGCAAGTGAGGCCTGCATTTCTTTGGATGTTGTTGTGGGGTCTTTTGTGACTTCTTGGATGAGTCGTCACTGTGCTCTTGGGGTAATTTTGGTCGGCCGGCCACTCCTGGGATGGTTCTCCACTGTTCCATGTTTTTGCCATTTGCGTATAATGGCTCTCACTCTGGTTCGCTGACTGATAGATCTCATTTACTTTCTTTCTCAATTGTTTCTGAATTTCTTTGGATCTCGACATGATGTCTAACTTTTGAGGATCTTTTGGTCTACTTCACTACTTCAGGAAGGTCCCATTTAAGAGATTTCTTGAATGCGAACAGGTGGGGCAGTGATCAGGCCTAGGTGTGGTAAGAGAAATTTTACTCAGGTGTGATAAACCACAGTTTTAACGGGGGCAAACACTTCTTCACACAGGGCCATGTAGTTTTGGATTTTGTTTTCCCTTAATAATAAAAACTTTCATTTAAAAACGACATGTTGTGTTTGCTTGTGTTATCTTTGACTAATATTTAAATTAGTTTGATGATCTGAAACATAAAAGTGTGAAAAACATGCAAAAAATTTGAAATCAGGACACTTTTTCACACCACTGTATATATATTTTTTTATTATATTGATTATATTATGTGAACTGAAATTGCATAATATAGTGCTTAATAGTCTCAGATTAGAAAACTAATTTTCTGACTAATGTTAAACTGACTTGAGTCCACAACAGAAGCTCTAGTGTGAAAATATCCTGTTTCTGAAAGAGTATGAGTTTATTTTTAACTTGAAAATATTTGTTGGTAATATCCAGTATGCTTTTGCAGTTCTGATTCTTCATGAAGAATGTTGATGAGCAAATGCGTCACAAACTAATCTTGGTTTGTGTATTTCAGCGGTTTGATTGGCCTCTGTATACACCCTATTTATTCACTTCTTCCATTGTGTGAACATAATTGTGCAAACAGAAATTTTACAATGAATCTTCATTTATTCACCTGTCATCTTATTGCTGCAAAATATATGCTGACAGAGTGATCTGGTCTTTTATCATATTGAAGGGGTTTATTTTGTGATAACTACCTGCTGTACCTTATTCCACTTAATAAATGTTCAGTTGAAAAATTAATTTATATTGTGAAAAAAACAAATTGATGAATGCACAAGAGGCACTAGCACAGTGTGATCCACTATACAGTCTGGCAGTTGCACACTAAATTATTAAGCCTCAGAATGCAGCAATTGAGCAATCACAATTGATTATACCATGGTTTGTCTGAATTCTCGATTCTGATTGATTGGCAGGTATGCATTACAATGTTTAATGCACTGGTAGTTCCAAGTCAGTTTAATCATTGTTCTATATTAATGCGCTGCTTTAACTTGATGCACAACACATATACATCACTCATCGCTCAGACACATAGAAGAGAGAGAGAGAGAGAGATTTTCTCGTCAGGTGGTTCTTGGTCTCCACGTTGTGCATTAAAATCATTTAATGCACAATTAGTAAGTCTTCAGAGCAAATTTTCAGCTGCTCGGCCAGTATTTAGAGATTTTTGCATTCTAAAATACAGGATTTACAGGCAAAGTGGCACATTACATGCATTTCTCAAAGGAGTGGAGCATGAATTCATAAAACTCTCTCACCATTAGAGGCTGTAAATAGTTTCAGCATTCTGTCAGTCTTGTTACAGTGGACTTCAAAGGCCTAGAAGCCCCGGCATAGCTTATGTTCATGCCTGAACTATTCGGCTTCTTTCTTATTTGCTTAAATGCTTCAGACACTAAACTGCCTTTGTGTGTTGTCATATTTGGCAGACATTGGTAGCCTTTGTTCTGGCCTTTTGCATGGCCACGTACAATTGATAACGTCCATGTTCAATAGATGTGTCACAGACTTTCATTAATGCAGTGCTGATTTGCATTAAAATAAATTTCCATAGAAAAATGTTTCCTCATGCGTAAATGAAGATTTGTTTAATTTAACAGGCCGTCTTAAATGTGATTGTCTTATGATTAACTTACTCTGACAAGTCCTTGCTATTTCCATATTACCAGTAGAGGTTTTCTAAGTGTTAATAGATTTGCTACATAAAAAACATTTTGCGTGTTTTCTTTTGCAGGTGGGAATGTTCGCCTGGCAGTGCACTTCATGAAACGACATGTCAACCTGAGATGCATTGTCAGGCAGCACTACAGAGGTAGTTTATTTCCTCTTCTCATTGATTAAAGACGACTGGTTTGAGTATTTCTTTCCATATTAAGTTGACTCATGAAACGGATGATTGAATTAGAAGCACCTGTGTTGTTGTTATTAGTTCATACAGCTGTCAGGCTCAGTTAGAGGTCACTGTCTGGATCATTTTTATTTTGGAAAAAGTGGACTGAAATATGTTTACTTAGTTGGCAACTCAGAACATGATTCTGAATGCATTTTATTAGAACTTGCAGTTTCAATCAGATGTAAACAGATCTTTAAAAAAAAAGTTATTTGAAGAATCAACCCATTATATGAGCCTATACAGTTAGAGACGAATGCAAAACTAATAGAGGCAGAGCTCAAAAAATATTTTAGACTACAGCCAAGTCCACCCGAGCCTGGCTTGATGACCGCTCAGTGGGAAAATGTGGTTTGCTTATCATAGTAAACAAGTTCAGACGAAAGCTTCACTGTATCTTTAGAGATAAAGCATGTCAGACTCTGAAGGGAATTGCAGTCATCATTGAACATTATTTATGTTTAACATACAGACTAAAAAGTCCTGTATAGATTATTTTAAGTGATCTAGAAAAAACTAAAAGAAGGAAAAGTAACTCACCAACCGTTAGCTTGGCCTTCATTTTTCAAGCTAAACTTGGCCAAGTTTGAAGGAACTAAACCAGAATACATCAAACAATGTGGTTTGTTTTAGTTATATCGAGTTACACATTTGAAACTTTATTGACTAAGGGGCAGTGGGGACAAGTTAGCATTCAGCTTTGTGGCAGCTTAGCCATTTTGTTAAAAACAACAAATAAAGCTTTCTCAACATTTCCCATGAAGAGGGCATTGAGGTCATTTTAAGCTGTTGATGCTCGTGTAAGCTCATTTTAGTGGATCAACTCCCATTTTTTTATTTTTACTGTAGACATCTCTGAGAATTTTATGTGAACACATGCATATTTTTGTCTCCTCTCCCATTTCACCCTTTGTTTCAGAAGGAAAATGTACTGCATATAATATTGTACTAAATGGTTTCCTCACTTTAGCTACAGTTGTTTAGTTTTTTTTTAACCTTCACAGAGTTGCGTGTGTTTCCTGAGCGTGTTGTGGTGTGTGCCAGTCCTCCAGAGAATTCTGCACTTCCCATTGGAAATCTGAACCTGGATGTGGTAAGAGCCCCTTATGTTATAAAATAATGTTTATAATCAGTGCTGGAGAAGCTACTTTGAAACTAGCTTGCCAAGCTACAGCCTGCTTAAATAGATTTAGTTACAGTAAACTACAGTCAGGGTGACCCTCTTTAATAATAGTCTGCTACACTATGAGTTAACAAATGTATCTAACCGTAATGAAGATCTTTAAAGGGGCAAACTGATTTTAATCTGTGGACAGTCTGTTGGCTTGACTTCAGTAATGATGACTAGTTCTCCAGCTCTTTATATAATGTATAAAGAATGTAAGAAAATTAAGTACTTGTGTCTTAATGTATGCTGTTTCCCCTTCTCTGCAAATGCTATGAAGTGGGTTCTGGACTCGTGTAGTTAATTCCTATGTGTTTGGTTCTCCCCTCTTGCTTATTATGGGGCGGCAAAAGAGTAGTTGGAAGTGACTTAATGGTGAGACTTTTTACTCTATACTGCTCTCTGAGGTGGACCACTAAATGCCTTTGGCTTAAGATGTGGAGCCTTGGGCCCTCATTTATAAAATGCACATACAATCATATTTGATTTTAAATACCATATCTATCTATCTATCTATCTATCTATCTATCTATCTATCTATCTATCTATCTATCTATCTATCTATCTGTCTATCTGTCTATCTATCTATCTGTCTGTCTTTCTGTCTTTATTTCACAAAGTCGTTTTGTTTTGGAACAACAGGAGTAAAAGATGGCAGAATATTATTTTCTGGGTGAAATATTTCTTTAATGTTCACGCAATACCTTTTAAGACTGATTTGTTGTCAGGTCATTCAGGCAGTGCACTAAATTAATTTAGAATAAATGTAGTTTTGTACATATTATAGAATTATTCATCTTGAAGCTACAGTAGGAAATTGAATGCAGGATTTGTATTCTGAAATCATGAGTTGCATCACTGGTACACTATGTGTTTTTTGCTTTGGAAACAAGACCACAGTTTTACTTGGCTCACACACATGCCCTCTTACGCTTACTCCACTTTTATGGCAACGGTTGTGTGTGGGTATGAAGACTGTTATTTTGTTCAACAGGATACTCAGTGGTAGGATCTCTGGAGCCATGAATGTCCAAGTTAAAGCATCCTTGATCAGACTTCCTACTGTGAGTCCAGAGTTCTCATCTATTGTGTCTCCGGCAAACTCAGATCTTCTTCAAATCTTTTCATGTACACTTCTTCCCTGAGAGCCTCTTGGTTGATCCTACTCTATGTTCTAATAGAATCCTGGAAAATGTTCACCAAGCCACCCACCTTGGGTGGACATCAAGGATGAAGACAGTCTCCCATCTGTCCTGCTATTGATGTCAGTACTTTTTCAGGTTGAATCATTTGCCATTGCTTTTCTTTGAGACATTTTATTTCAGCCCTTTTTTCCTGCATTGCTTTGGCTTTCAATGAAAGCAAGAATCGTAATAATTTGAGTGATGTTATCCAGTTCGAAAGTGAAAAGTTCACATTGTGTAACTGCTTTTTCAGTTCAGGGATGCAGGGCCCTTGTTTTTGCATTCCCCTCATCAGGATGTGGTTCTCTGTGCTTGTATATGCTGTGATGAAGGGTTAGCAGGAGCCTGCGGTGGTGCTCTTGTTATTTGGGAGATTGAAAGAAAGTGCATCAGGAGAGTGAGCTGGAGTTTCTCTCATGACAAAACAATTATTTCAATTGCTCCGCTCTAATTTGTCACTGGGAGCCTTTTTCTACAGTTTCTTTCTTTTTTTAATTTTTCTTTTTAGTTAGCCAGGAAAGTTATGAATCTTAATAAGAAATGCGGCTCAGCTGTATGAGTCACATACTATGCAGATTTCAATTTGAAAATGATAATGGCTCAGTGAATTTGTTCTTCCAGTGTTGTCATATGTTTATGGTGAGTTTCTCTCACCACAGAGCTTGACAGTGAGAGCCTGAATGACGCCACATGTTTTGACGCAGTATGGGAATTTGTCTGTGGCCCTTCCATTTGATTTAGTGCCCAGTTTGCAAAATACAGTTTATATCAGCCGCACAGGGTTTCCATAACACCTATCCAGAGGTCATAAGGTTACACTCTGACAGTGAACTGTGATATAATGGGTGTTTTCTTGGAGCAAGAGAGAGTGTGAAAAAGATATGTGGTAGGTACTATGTGCAAAGTATCCAGTTTAAACCCTAGAAGGTGACTTGTATCCCCTGTCAAAACGAGATTAACGGTCCCTTGAGTGATTCACATCCTGTGGTGTGGTCTGAAGTGGGTAGAGCGGGAAGGATCCTTCACTGTTGCGTAGCAAAGAAGCGATGCGGGTGCACAGTCAGCACAGAATCACGTTGTCACAACTGAGACAACAGACGTCTCTTCCTTTTCCTTTTAATGCACTCTGTGAAACACCTCAAGAAGGTGTCCTAGCAGAGTGTCCTTAGTGTAAATTGGGTCTGTATTTGGTCATACATCATACTTTACACTACTGTTTAAAAGTTTGGGGTTTTGAAATTTGACTTTGAATTAGAATGTACACTACAGTCGCTAAGTTAGGCATTGTAATCATATTTATTTTATAAATTCTTCTTAACCTTTTTGTAACTCTACTAATTAAATAAGTACAGTACTTTAATTTAAAGGAATAGTTCACCAATAAATAAAAATTGTCATCATTTGCTCACCCTAGGAATTGAAGTGAATGAGACACAGTCTAGTATGACCGCATCTTTACTCATAACTATAGTACACTTCTTGGGACAGTCCTCTTAAGTGCTTTGCTGAAGGGCATTATGGCAACCGGCAAATTCCAGTTCATGGATCACCTCTCCCTGACTAATCTTTGTCTTGATCCGTAACTGCACTTCCATTATTCACACTGTGGGGTACCAAGTGCTTGTGTAAGTGCAAGTGCAAGTGATTTGCCTAATGGTTGAGTCCAGATATATGACTAACGGTACAGTACATATTTGTTTGTTTACTAGTACAGTTAAGCCGTTGTGAGAGTTTCCTCGAAGTGTGTCGGCACATACAACACATTTCATGGTCGATTATGTATGATTGAGCTAATATTGCAGGACTCGCTTAACGGTAAAACGTGCTTTTGGTCTGTCCAATATTTAATGCCATGAGACAAAGGTTATTATCAGGACAAACTCTTAAGGACTTGTTTTATAAGATGGACTCAGAAAAACCTTTTCTTTCAAAAGTAAATTTAAATATCTTTTATAGAAATGTATGTGTAATACTCTGTTTTATAATTGTTTTATGTAATTTTATTGTATTTGTATTTGTTTTCTACTATATTTTTATTGTATAAGCTTTGCCATGAAATAGCCTGTGAAGCTGATGTGGCAATACATTTAAATTAAACCGGAACTGTATGATTGATCTTATGGAAATGTAAAGGGTGAATGAGTTTGTCATCTTGAGTCAAAAGTGACTCATTTCCTTTCAAAAATGACTTGTAGTTGATAGAAGTAACTCTCTAGCTTACATTTACAACAATAATTTAGTGTAAAGACATAAATAGACACTAATTAAGTATTTATGGTCAAGGGTATGTGGGCTGCATTCCTCCTTATTGAATTCTGCTCTAATTTCTTTCACATTCAACTAAGAGGTTATATGTAAGACGTGACTTTTGTAATTGTAGAGGTCATGACAGCTCTTACAGTTTGCAAGATAATAATGTATGTGGAGTCTGCATTATTAGGGCTCTACTGATTGCAGATGTTGTTCGAATAAATTTCATGATACATCATTTAATCAAGTGAATAAGTAATCATGTAATCAAAACATTTTTTTTAATCAATCAATAAGTCCCAAGTGAAGATCATTTTAATGTAACAGAAATTATTTGATTTAATCTTATGTTATGCTACTGTATGTTATATTATTTTTATTTTAATTGCATGTTTTTTATTTTGTTTACATGGTTACAAGTTTTTTAAGATGTTTTTGAAAGTATCTTATATTGACCAAGGCTGCATTTATTTGATTCAGTGTGACTTGTTCATTCTAAAATCAGTTTAATAAGCTTATTTGGTGCCCAATAAACCTTATTAACAAAATCAAAAACAAACACTTCTAAATATGTTTTGGGAACTAGGATACATAGTTTTCTTTTTTCAGAATTCTTTGATAAATACAAAGTTCAAAAGAACAGCATTTTCAGGACTCACAATCACATTCTCGGAAAACATGCGCTGTGTGAACGAAACAGCACTGGACAACTAGTTGTCTGTCACGTCATACAGTGAGAGAGACGTGAGAGAGAGCCACTCAGCTGCACAAATGTGTGTTCACTGTGTGTTTCGTGTTTTCATGTGTGGTTTCATTACCTTACAGTGATGGAGAAATGAGCTGTTTTTCATCGGAAAGTTTTAGATCCAGTCTCTACCGGAGCCACTCATGCCAGTTTTGTGTTCTATATGCATAACGTGACTCAAATATTCTGCTCTCCACTTAAATATAAAAGCTGTTGTCAGTTAATGAAGATATGACGGATGAACTTTCGACTCGATTGGACTCTTGTTGTTTCAGAGAGTGATAAGCCTTTCATTACTTTGTTCCTTGTCGCTATGGTACCTAGTAAGGAATATGGACTTGACTCCTGTTACACGTTCATACAGTATTCGAGAAGCTACTGTAAGTTGCTGTGTGAACGGCACAATTTACGACTCACACCTGTAAGTAAATGCGGTTGTCAATCCCAAAAGCTGACAGTGTAATCGTAGCCTATCTTTACTGTCACTTTGATCAATTTAATGCATCTTTACTTAATAAATGTATAAATATCTTTAAAAAAAGAAACAATGTTACTGATCCCAAACCTCTGAATGGTAGTATAATTGCACTTAATTCACATGTAAACTGACAGCCCTAATTTTAATTTTCATAGAGGTTCCCTGTTCCCGTAGACACACTGAAATCACTACATTAACTTTCTGACATAAGTTTCTTTTCTTATTGCTCTTTCTCTTTTCCTTGTTTTTCTTTGAAGCCCTGTGAAGTACATGAGAGAATTGCTTCTTGGGTGAGTTTGTCTGGAAAAGAAACACTGCTCCATTGTTGCTGTCTCTTTCATCTGTTTTCCAAACGTTTGTAAAATGCATATGAAGGTATTGAAATTCAAATGTTCTTCCTCCCCTAGCCTCCATGTTTTTGTCAAGTGTGTGTGTGTGTGCGCTGTGCCGTTCACGCTCGCTGGGTGTGTTTATTTTCTGTGGACCTTATCGTTAGTGAGTGTGGGTGTGTTTCTGCGTGCTAGTGTGTCTGGATATCCCCCTAAAAACCATCCATTCTTGGTTGCAGTTGGCGGAGGTGAGTTGGGGGGAGTTTGTTTGTGTGTGTGTAGGAGAGAGTTTGACAGATGATGGTCATGGATGGAACACTGTCTATAGGTGAGACAACAGCTCGTTTCCTCTGACTTTGGCAATGGATTGTTTTTAAACATGATCGGCCCACATTACAACATGATTTCCTATGAATACTTGTCTCTGTGGGTGGACACACACCGCAGAGAGTCTCTAGGGTTCTCATAGACTCAGTTTTCTCAGATCTTCCCATGCATTTCCCTTCCCTGCATCTAAAAAGTGGACCTTCTCACTAGCTATTGATTAGCCCATTTAGAGTGAATCAGCACTGATTTATTAGCAGTCCTGCTAAACCTGCTGATTTCAAACAGCTTGTGGTAAAAGAGCTTTGAATGAGTTGGCTTTTTCTGTCTTTGGCTGGATTTCCATCCATGTGTGATATTCTGGTAGACACGATAAACCAATAAGAACTTGACAAATGGTATAAATGTTGTATTATTGTTTCTGTTGCATTTATGCTCTAGTGACGTTGCAGTGTTGTGTCATCACAAAAAACTCAATTCATTACTCACACACTGGCATTGTTTTTGGCAATTTTGGCACTTACTGTATTTCTAGCAAAAATAACTACTTTGTAATATATCATGAGAATATATTGTAAGAAAATTACTTTTATTGTAAGATTTTGGTAATATCTCCAAGTAGTGTGAATTTTGGAATATCATAATAATGCTAGATTTAAACACTAAGATGTAAATACAGTTTCCAAAATGGATATAAAAACACATAATCGCTTAAAGTGCACAAATGTTTTTATTCAGTAAGAAGACATGCACATAAAATCATCACATTGCATCTCAAATTTTGCTTGGTCATTCTGAAATGCCAAAATGATTGGCTGCAATTATCTTCCCAGAGCTTTTTGACATGCTCCCATTCAGAAGGCATCTTCTGTCGATTGCTAGCAATCATGAAGTTCATTAGAGTGTACACTAAAAGAGCCACAGTGGCTTCCATTCTTATTTTGCACCAATTTGCCTGCAAGTAAGTAATTTTGTTGTCTTGACAAGTGTAAATGCTGCTTTATTTGTAAGTAAAAGAATGTTTATGCATTTGGCAGATACTTCTATCCTAAGCAACTTTCAGAGTTTCTGGTTCAAGGTTACTTTTTCTGTTCATGCATTCCCTGTTCATGCATAGTTACTGAATCCATGACCTTGGCATTGCTTGCACCATTCTATACTGTTTGAGCTACAGGAATACAAATAAATAAAGACTTGGCTTGCAACAAAATCCTATCTTGTGAGATTTTATAATACTTTTGTCTTCATTTAATATTAAACAAAAGAGTACAGCGTTAAAGGTCATCTGACAGATTGTGCCAGAGTCACATGTTGCATGCAGTATGTTCACCTTCTGTATGTGATTCATTCACTCATTGATGAACTCATTCAGCATGACATGCTCACAACGCCTCAGCTCAAAGATGAGAAAATGGATAACGGGTCATTCTATCTTCCTTGTTTCCATTTATCTTTGTTGTATTGTTGTTGACATCGCCATCACATGCACTATAGGGTCCAAAACCTACAACCTTTTGCATATCTTTTTGCATATCTTCTACAACCATATCTTTTTAAAGTTGCTTATCAGTGTAACAAGTTGTTTGTACTGTATGTCAGTTTTTATGTTTTATTTTATATTATGATTCTTTTTTCATTGCTTTATTATTTTATATTGATTTTGAGGTCAAACCTTAATCTTTTATAGTTGATTGATTTTAACTGATTTTATGCTTGTGAAGCACTTGCATTTTATGTATGAAAAGGCCACACAACTTCTCTCTATAAAATCATTATATATGGGTATAGAGGACCCTTCTTCAGGTCAGCATCTGTGCATTTTATATGAAACACATCCCTTTGCAGTTTCCTCATTTTGCTCTAATGACTTGACAGACCTTGTGCTTATCTGGCTGTTTGCTTCTAAAATAGAACTAATAGCCTGTATATCTTGAACCTGTTCAGAGGCCTTTTGGTAAACCTACACTTTTATGAAATCCAATCAGTTTGGACTGGAATGATTGTTTTGTGTCAGTTAATTGCAGTTCAATGATCCTGTGCCCCTAAAGACAGCGACCACAAGCACCTGCTCTGTTCTTGCTCATTCAAGGATTGTTATGTTGACCGAGCTTCATTAAGACTGTTGAAGGTGTATGTTGGTGGGATTCAATAAGCTACTTCTTCTCTTTATTCTCCTCAGAGCTGCCCAGTTAAGCATGGCTAGTACTAAAACAAGGACTTCAAAGTGTTTTTTTTTCTTTTAGATATTTAAAGTTTATTTTAGAGCAATTAAAACCAGTGTGTGTGTGCATGTGTGTATACAGATAAACCATATTGGTACTTTTCACATGGTTTATATTAAAATAGAAACACAAAATATATAACCTGCACAAGCAAAATAAGGCACAAAAAAATGTAAAACTGCACAAATATTTATATTTTGATGAACATGATCAGAAATTTGATGACCAGGCCAGAGAAAAGTAAAAAAACAAAACAAAAAAAATCTTCTTCTTGAATACCGGCAGTTCAATACAAGCTTTTTTGCTTGTGTTTTTCCTTGGTCTCTTGGGTATGGCTATCAAAACAAAACATCCCATAGATTTGTTCCCATGGCTACACCAAATATCTCCAAGTTAATTTGTCAGTACAATGGAATTCTCTTAGAGTCCTTTAAATAAATAAATAAATAAATAATTTACGTCAGAGTTTATGTCATTTGTTGAAAGAGTAGCTCTGTTCCAAAACCAAATGAGATGCCTACATAGACAGCATCCTAACTGAAACTGAACCTAATAAATGATACATTAAATTAAACTTTTTTTTCTGAACAGAGTGATCCAAGCCATTCAAAGTATTTTTCTAGCTCTGTCGAGATAACAGATCCATTACCCAGCTCCGCAGCTACAAAAAGAGCCATCCTTCAGAAGATGTAAGTAGTCTTCTGATATACCTTGCAGTGATGCATCTACATCTTCAAGTAACCTTTCCTCATTCCTCCAGTGCTAGGCAGGCTGGCATCCAACCCCAACAGCACCAAGATGATCAAGAGTCCAGATCAGCCCAATTCCAAGCAGACAAAGCTGAGAAGGGTTCTGCCGAGACATGTCATCCTGTCACAATATCGTCTGGCAGCTTTCTCACGGGTGAGTCATTGGAGGAAGGGAAAGCCGTGTTGTCATCTAAATTAAGTAACAGTAAAGAGGTCACTGAACCACATCTTGACGCTACCAGTTCGAGGAAACAACCATGGACCCCAAGTAGCTCAGGAGAACATGCTGACCACCAAAAGACAAAAAGATTGTGTCTTGGAGAGCCTGCAGCATCAAGTGATTCCAACAATCCCTCTTCCGATATTGCCACACCAGACTCTGTTTGCAGTCCCCAGACTGAGATTTCACAGACTAACCAAAGCGGGCTGGCAGCAAATCTGAAAGGCCTATCCGTCAAGCCTGTATCCTCTGGCTCCTTTATTAGTTCCAGATTGGTCGCCAGAGAGGAAAAGAAGGGGGGTGAGCTCAGAACATCCCGATTGCGCCGACTCAAGAAGCCCTGAGGGGCACAGCGGCACAGAATGGGAGAGGATGTCTGACGCCACCACGTTGGATGTTACAGTACACACTTCTACTGTAATATTGTCTGTCAGCGACGGTTACACAAGAGTTCACCACACACAGTCTCTGCACATACAGTACTTCCCTTCTCCCTTTAAACTTAAAAACAAAACTACTTAAACTCTTGAATTAGATTACCAAGAATCTCTCAAATATTTGAATAGACTCCACTAGCAACAGCTTGAAAGGAGCTCAAGCAAACAGTAACTTCACTCTAAACAAAAACACGAATGTAGTTCGCGTTTTTGGTGCAAGATTTGTATTTCAGACTAGCGGGAGCCATTGAGCACACTGTGGCTTCAAGCCCAAATCTCTGGCTCCATCCGTCTGAAATCTCCACTCTTCCAGTTTCAGCTGAGCACATGATTGATTTCGCTGTGTTCTCATATACACTGCGCTCCTTAAGCGATCAGGGGTTTTCACCATTGGAGCCGACTGCCGTCTCCTTGCGGTTATTATTTGTAAATGTATTATTGCTTTTCGTAACTGCTAAAAGTCTGCTGCTGCAGGATGACTGACAACATTATGGAATGCTGTAGTGGTGCTCGTGTCTGATATTTGGCTAATCACGGGTGCAGTTGACATTTGATGTAGTGCATGATGGCAGGATGATTATATGCATGGACATAAATTTGTTGAGTCACATGCTTTATTTTCCAGCTGTGCTTACAAATCGCTTGATGTTTATGTATTTAGTGTAGTAGATATGTGTCTTAAAATCGTTATCAGAATATACAAGCATTGTGCTGTAATAATCCCATAGCACTGCAGTCCGAATGCTTCTGGTTTAGAGTTTTAATTTTAAAAGTAATTTAACTGTATGTTCTGATGTTATGTAATAAAATCTTAATCAATAAAAATGTTTGTAGTGAGATTGTGAACTAAATATCCACCGAATATTTTAAATCATCTTTTTTTTTATGCAATATACTGTACTGCATTACAATATAACTCATGTTTTACTATTACTTAATTTTTTACTTTAAATTAATCTTTATAATATTGAATTATGACATTTTGATTAAGGTCAAGAAAATGTCATCAATCCATTCCAAACCGTTCAATATCTTTTTTTTCTGTGGAACACCAAAAAAAAAATAATAAAAATTAAAATTGAGCACTCATTTTGATGCACTCATTTTGCACTCATGCTCACTCTGAGCACTCATTTTAATGCGGTTACAATGACTAGAGACTGATAATTTCAAGCTTCAGAGCATGAAAGAATAATCATAAGTTACTTTTGCATTATATCCAAAGTGTCCAGAAGTTATAAAAAGCCAGACTGGAGTTTAAGTTGCTTTTCACTTATGTTTCATTAGCTGAAACCAAATTAAATCAGCGAGTTTATCTCAAGTCTGATTCATAAATCATTCAGAAAAGGTATTATAAACTGGATCAACTGAATTTTTAAAAAAAATATTTGTTCACAAATTGGACATTTCACTCATTATAAGAAAAGCTAGAGGGAACATTAAATTTCTCACAAAGCTTTCACATGACTTCAGAAGACCATTTTGAACCACTTAGATGATGTTTTGAAATCTCCAGTCCTCATTCACTGTGCATGGAAAACGGCAACCTTACTCTTCAAACTGTCTTTTTTGCATATTACAGAAGAAAGTCACTAATATAGGAACAAAAGAACTTGAGGATGAGTAAATGATGACAGAATTTACATGATACATGATTGGAAAACATTGGGAAACCTCTTTCTTCTTCTCATCACCATAAGCTTTGCCTTTTGCCCTGCAGTTATTTTACTGAATTCCTCATTCATCATGTAGGGAGGGTAGTTTAGTCATGTAGTCGTGGCGTCAGTCTTCACATGGTACAGGGTATAATCAGACCCACACGGTTGTACCTCTTAAATACATTTAGACGGACCTTGTGCCTCACATAACATTACGTCAGTGTAAGAGATGATTCAGCTCCTCTTAAAACAGCACAATGGAGCACAAATCAAAAACAAGCGTTTAATTTTCCTTTTATACAAAATGTTTAATAAATATAACATTCAAAAAATATCGCCAGGAACAAACTAAAATTTACAATAAGGTCAAATATAAACATTGAATATTGCCATGATCTCATAGAATGTACAATTGTGATAAGCATGTCGGTTTGGTGTTTTAGAGAGCCTCGATATAAAATAGAAACTAAAAGAACACTACATGTGCACAGCAATAGAAATGGACTCCTGAAAGCAAGGCAGTCATCTACAGTGTTTTCATTTGGCCCTCTACTGTTCAAGTATTCACAGCCTAGCTTATGACATACTGCAAACCGAAGCCGAAGAGAAATGATTTGTGTGAATCAGGTTTACCAACAAGCAACTAAAAGACTCGTGTTCCCTTTTATTTTTAGATTTTTTTAATGAATTTTTTTTTTTTCATCTGTGGCAAGCAATGTGTCTGCCACCAGGTCTCCAAACAAAAAGCAGCCATGATGTTGACATTACTTGCATTGAGCAAGTAAGAGTTGCCAAAATACATGCAATAAAAGTTTCAAATATTGAAATATCTGACAACGTATAATAGAAAGAAAGAAAAAAAAAAACAAATCTTGTTTTTTTTAAAAATAGACTGCTATTTCTCTTTTGAAATTTTGGTATGTGAAACATGAAACAAATGTTGTCCGAACAAAGCTATAGGCTTACAAAGCTATCAAAACCTTCAAAACTAGACAGGACATATAAATAAAAAGGAATGATATTTTAAGGCTCTTGATTATTAAGTTAATAAATCAAATATACACAGTGACTAAAAAAAATATATACATATCTACACTAAATTGACACAATTCTTCATATTGGCAGCAGAAAGCTGACGACCTATCCCACCCCAAGAAAAGAAAAATAAATAATTTTTTTTCTTTTTCTTTTCAGACTCATTTCGGACAATTGCTGTGGTGCATAGCTGTGAAGGCACTTTGAGTTCAGAACTAGAAGTAAAACCAACAAGAGAGCGTTTCCACCCAGGTGCTGAATCAGGAAGAAACAACTATTTTAGCTGTGAGAGTGTTGTCATTATGAAAAAAAATAACACTTAAAACTACTTGCAAACACTATGCAAACTTTTCAGACTTACTGAGATACTCAAACGTATCCACAAAAATATAGACTTTTGAAATGTGTACTTAATTTTTTAAAACTTTTTTTATGATGGAAAACACTGGATGCGAAACGCAGCATTTGGGTTTTCCAGCCGTCCACAGCATCTATTACAATTGCCAGTGTGAAGCTAGCTTGTCAAAACTTAAATTAACACAGGATTCTAGGCAAATAACAGCCTTGGAGTCCAGAACACGACACAACAGTTTTAAGAAGCACAACCCCCCCGAAACCCTGCCAAGTGACCGGTAAGTGCAACAGGGATTCGGTCGCACGGCAACACAGCTGCCTGCTATACGATATACTCCATCTTATTTAAGCTCTGTGCCGTCTCCAAGTCTCTGTTGTCCTGTTTGTTAGTCCAGTTTGGGTTTTTGTTGGGTGCACGCTCTTCCTGCTCCACCAGCATGTAGGCCGGCTGTTTGGTGAAGCGCGCTTTCTGCAGGTGTTTGTCCATCTCCTCTTCCTCCACCTCAGAGTTATGTGTCCTAATTTTAGCAATGATGGAGTTCTTCCCCTCGTAGTCTTTTATGGCCACGCCATGAGATGCATGTTTCTCAATGGGGTTTTTGATTTGATTGAGCTGCTCACGCACGTTATTGGTGGTATTGTCCTCTGTAGCTGAGGTAGTTGCATTGCTGTGGGGGTTTTGTTTCTGCCGGCGGTGAATACACCACAGAAAGGCCGAGACCAGGGCAAGGATCCAGAGCACAATGAAGATGGAGCTGAGCAGAGGAACCAAGTAGTCTGGGAACGGAAGAACCAGAGGGACAGTTAATCTGAAATCTTTTAAAAATGTAGTTTAAAACGTGCTCTTCTTAGAGAGGTTTCATATTTGTACCAATTCCAAGAAAAGTTTCAATTTTATTGACTAATCTAATGGCAAAAATATCATGTGGTTTAACAATTAAGTAAAAAGATATCAACATTTGCAAATGGGAAAATCTTGGCGTTTGAAAACATGTGGTGTAGGAAAAAAATTATGCACACAAGTTTAACAGCAACGTTTTCCTATTTTGGACAAGACATACACTGTTTTCATCTGGTCGCCTGGCCCAATCTACAGAGGCTGGCACACACGGTTTAAAGGTTTCTTAAGTTAGGAAGAGACTAAGTAGCTTGGCAGAAACATAGGACGCCATTTTTGATGAACAGCATGCATAAAGAGGACCCTGATGTCTAACTGAAGTTCCAGCCAACTGGCAGAGTTGATGTAACATTCCATGGCTTCAATGACTTAAAGCTTCTTTTGACAGTAAAACATGTCTAAGGCAAGACAGACCAAGGACATACAGTTCAACATGACTGTCCCTGAATACTCTTCTACTACTACTTTTCAGCAGAGATTGACCCAATGTCCAGTGTGATGGAGAGCTGCTTACCAGTTTTGTGGTTGGTCTGGAGAACTCTTACGCCTTTGATGGCTTTGATGATGGTGCAGTTACCATTGTGCTTGTTTACCAAGTCAAATATTTGAACCTTAATGTCTTTAATAGGACTCCTGTCCGACCTGGGCTCTTCTGTGGACTGCACAGGAAACATAGACTAATAAATATCACAAAAGACGTACTTTTCTACAAATTCTGCAATTCTTGAGATATTTTAAAGAATGTTTAACTGTTTTTTTTGTCCATTAAATTTAAGTCATTTGTTTCCATTATCTATTAAACATTATCTTATCTTTTGTGTTCCATAGAAGGAAGGAAGTCAAAACATGTTTGGAACAACACAAACATGAGAAAAATGACATTTTCCATCTCGGAGTAAACTATTCCTTTAAATAAGTGATTTGTGTACTTTCTTTTAGCTGTAACCTTAATTAAAACCCCCTGAACCAGCTGATCGAGGTCTTCTAGAGTACTAGAAAGTTGTAACGGGTTGTAGCTAAAGGTGGCCCTCTAGAAACATCTTTAAATGTTATGTTAGACCCATTTAAACTTGTAGAAAAGCTGTACTTACAATGCTGACATGAATCTCATTGCTGGCTGATGAAGATAGCTCACAGGTGATGGACACAGCATACTCTGCCGTGAGGTTCTTCAGCAGGTAACAGTGCCTCAGCTCATTACAAACATGTTCCACACTCAAGCCCTGTCGCAACAGAAAGATCTATTATGAGACTGTTCATATTTAAGCACTTTCCAACAAAAAAATTAGCACAATATGCATTAAAATCTTCAAAACTTAGTTGATTTAGTCGGTTGGGAGAATGCTGAGACAAAGATGGCAATGCCCCCCCCCCCCAGCAGTGTTTCTCAAACTCTCATAAAATTACGGCCTAAGTATTAAACTGTTACGGGATATTAGCTCTGGAATGTATTGGTTCGGAAAGGGACACCGAGGCAGAGCTTATTGTACAAGATGTATTTCTTGCGCTTTTATTCATCTGAAGAAAAAGCGGTTTGGATATGACAACAAAGCTTGAGAGAATCCAACCAGCATGGAAAACTTCACCCATGAGGAACGTTGTCTCCTAGACGAAGAGAACCTGATCTGTCACGCCCCACTGCGCTCACCAAATTAAAGAAGGGTGGAGGAGACATTTGGGGGGAAAACAGCTCAAAAGCTCATAATTCAAATGTTCTCCTCTGAAATTATGACTCACTTGAGGCATGTTCTCCTTGTTAAAGGTGAACGTGATGTTGGCACAGCTGTCGTCCTGGTAAGAGAAGCTGGCGTGGCATTTGGAGGGTGAAGAGGGCGCTGGGGGCCAACATTCTCCAAGACTAGGACAGGGTTTGACAAAGCAGTGCTCTTCCTTGATGGGAATACAGGATTGGCCTGCAGGACACTCATTTCTGGCCTTTCCTGCCTGACATGGTTTTGGTCCACACCACTTTTTCTAAAAAAAAAAAAAAAAAAGATATACAAAAATATTAATTTTTGATTGCATAATTAAGAGAAGTATTACTAAATGGCTTAAGAATACGATGCAGCGGTAGCTATGTTACCATGGTGCAATGAATCTTTCCATTTTGACAATGGCAAACGTTGCAGTCTTTCTCCCATTTGGCACCATCAGCAGCTACTTGTCCGTTAGCAATACAGGGTCTCCCAATGACTGTGAACGACATCAACAGAAGAACATGACATGGCAAGAAAGGAGTTAGTGTGGATTGATCTTCTTGAGTGAAATCTGAAACATTACATTTCAATTCCATCCACATATTTTACATGATTTCTTTTAGGATTGTCATGTTCATTGCAGCCCATGTACATCAAATTGACAAGACTTTTTTTTTTTTTGACAACTTTGGCACTGTTGGGAAGGTTATTACTATGTAGAAAAGAGAAGATTTTGGAGGTGTTAATGCAGGCTGTGATGTTCTTTACAACAAGAAATGATGGTCTCCCGAGCGAACAAGTGAGGTCGGTGTGGTTATTTGCCGTGTAGCCTGTTTGCAAAAGCTTACGCCGCCTTCACACTGGCAGTTGAAATCAGCTCCGTAATACGCAATACTCCCCCAGTGGACGTCGTACTACACCGCTGAAAAGCTTCGGAAGAGAGTAGAACAAAAATGGCGGAGAGATTAGAACGATTGATATTGTCTGTATCTGAATGTGCAGTACTCTATGATCTCTCTGATGAGGGTTATAAAGACATCAGGAAGGCTGCTGCGTGGAGGAAAGTTGCCCAGGACGTTGACATGTCAGGTCAGCTAAATGTGATATAATGTTAGTGGTATATGAGGCTGCAACAACCCTGCACTCGAGCGAGAGAGACCGAGTGTGTCCGAGAGCGGGGGCCACAAAATTTAATTATTCATTTTAATTGTATTAACTGCCCTTATAATGTTAAAAAATCATGAAAATAAAACAATGACATGACAACTTATCGTTATAAAATCATTATTTATTTTATTAAAAGTTAAGAATTCAGGTTTGTTTATCAGTACCATAGCAACGGCAACTTCCGCTGGAATTGTCGGATAGGAACCGTCCGTAGCCTTTCGCAAGAGTTCAATATTTTGAACGCATCCGGATGACCAACGGACACGATTTTTTTTCGCACCGCACTCGTTTGGACCCGGTTCGTATCCATTCGCATGCGGTCTGTGAATCTCCATAGGAAATGAATGACTTCCGGTCGTTTCGTAGCCGTATCGGAGCTGATTTCAACTGCCAGTGTGAAGGCGGCGTTATACGATTCTCACCTTCTTGACACTCTAGTCCTGTTCTTCCAGATGGACATAGGCAGCGATAACCATTGATTTCATCTACGCAGGTAGAGCCAGTTGCGCAGGGAGAAGACTGACACTCATTTATATCTGAAGGAATGAAAAGAATGTGTTAGGAATAATGCTCTGAACTTTAAAAGTCCTAAACATTCCAATCACATGAACAGCAACAGGTACGGTCTTGTTTCTCAGTAAAAACGTTGAAATATTGTAAAAAGACTTCTTAAGGTATCAAAGGCTTGTTTTCCAAGAGTATCTTGAATTAAGGTTTGTTTTTGCTTAAAAAATTGCCATGTTGTTTTGTTTATTGAGTTAAATATTCATAGTTTTAGGGATATAAAGCAATCAAGTCTTTATTCTGTGTCAGGCAAATCTCCCAAACATTATGACTGAGACGAGTTCATTAAGTATATGAGCGAACACCCTATCCTGATGGACTATATCATCTTGGGCTCAGCTGACATTAACGTCACAAGCTCATTTGCAGGTTTGGATGCATTAAGCAGTAAAGCCTGAGGTATGTCTCGTGCAGCCATATGAAAGCTTTTAAAAGAGCAAACCGAGCTCTGTAATCAGTACTGGATAACTAGGCTGATTGGCTTTCGGTCACTGCGAGTCAGTTTCTCTCGAGGGGCTGTGAACATCAGCGCTGCAGAATGCGAGGACACTGCTCGCTTTGCTGTTGGCACTCTGCCCAGAGGGCTGGCTAATTGGGTGGCTAGACTGTGCATTTTGCTCCAGGTCTGTTTTTGTTTGTTTGTTTTGTACATTAACAGGGCTGACAGCCAAGAGTATCAGGCGTCATCTAACACTCACTTATGCGGCAGTCTGGCCCTGCGAAACCCGGAGCGCACTCACAACGATACCAGTTTTCACCATCCACACACGTCCCGCTGTTGTAGCTATGGAGAGAGAAAGACAGAAGGTTAGACACAGTACGGTTCAGAGGTCTTTGCAGCATTACAAACAGGGTCCAAAAACAGCATCAGTCAAGCACCAAAAGAGACTTAAAACTTCCTTTTCCATAAAAAAAAACTATATATATATATATATATATATATATATATATATATATATATATATATATATATATATATATTTATGAATATAAACCAATTTAAAATGAAATATAATGAATAAAATGTAATTAAAAAACAAAATAATATAAAGTGACGAATAAAATAACATGAATAAACATTACATAAACCGAATAAACGTTACATAAAATATACAATTTATATCTTAAGTAAAATTAACAAAAAATACAAAAACAAACAAAAACGAAAACAACATAAAGCAAAATTTAAATTAAAAAAATATATAAAATTGTTTAAAAAAAGTAACTTGCCAGACAATGGTAACTTTAATAGGAATTTTGCTACAAAATTATTTTATATCAAAATATCTCAAATATCTCCAACTATCAATATCAAACCCTCACTGATAAAAGTGACAAAAGGGTTCAAATCAAAGACATACAAACTGTCTACTAATTAAAAAAAAAAAAACATCTGTCGCGTCTTGCAACTTTTACAACTATGTAAAAAATTGGTAAATCCAAATATTATAAGTACATTTTATCAGTTCACTTGTTACCAGCTGACCCTAATTCCAAATGACAAAATCCTTAACAAATTAACTCATACTAATCTCTTTTGCTGGGATGTTATTGTGCACACAGAATCTTGCTTAGACAACTTCTCGAGCAGATGAACCTGATGTCAAAAGCACAATAGGCAGCGAGCTTAACGCACCCTTGGAATGACAGAAGCTATGGGAGTGCCTGTTTCCCAGCACTGTGAGAGAGTGTGAGAAAGTGCAGCACAGCTGTACGGGCCTGTTTACAGCGGCAGGCTGTGTGCGTAAATGTTTTGCCAGGACTTACCATGGGTGTGGGTTGCAGTCGTTGGTATCTGAAAGAGAGAGAGAGAGAAGAGGGTTTGTTTCACTTCACACCCATGTGAGCACATAAGAATGAACGCAACCGTTAACATGTCAGAGCTTGTGTCGGTGTGCGTGTGTGTCTGCGTGCTCGCGTGGGCGTCCAGTTTGGCAGAGTCGCTGATTGCTCAGTAACTAACTGACATGCTGTCTCCAGCTTTTCTTCCCTTTTAATTTTTAGGACTCCAGGTTTCTCCGTTCTCACAGAGCGAGAGATGCACAACAATACATGAGAAAGGCACACTGGGGGGGGGGGGCATCTGTCTCCACTTTCCCTCATTTAAATTGTTTCCTTCGTAGCTGGCAGCAGTCGACAATGTCCAGCCAGGGTGAGGTGGGTTTAGAGAAAGAATGGAAAAGAAATACAAAGCCAGGAAAATGGATCCCTGCTCTCTTCTCAGACTAAATGAGGTTTGAAATAAAATTAATTTTATGATTAAAACTATTCCCTCTTCCACTTTAAATCTACCTAGGAAGTTAAAACAGCAGTTTTGACCGCAGGAAGTGGTACTCACTCTCGGTGCAGGTGGATCCTTCCCAGCCTTCCTTGCAGACGCAGGTGAATGAGTCGCCATTGACCACACAGGTGCCTCCATTCTCACATGGGTTGGGCAGACAGCTGCTGTTCTTGGCTGCAGAGGAGCCACAAAAGAGGTCAGAATGCTCTGAACTGAACAGATCAACACGAGTGCAACCGCAAGAATGCCACACTTAAAACAGACCCACTACATCTTGAAGTATTACCAAGTTCAACATTTCCCAAGATTTGTATAACCAAGTACAACTAAAATTCTCAAAGTATTAGAGCCGACTGTATGCCAGATAAGATATTTTCTGCATCAAAGAAATCTGCAAAAAACGCTTGTCCCAAAATCAGATGGGGTTATTTTACAGATCGTGCAGTTTGAAGCAAATTACTGCCAATACATTGACAGAGAGAGAGTGAGATTTCAGTCTGTGAGCTAGAATGATTGAATTTGAACAATGTTTTCCTCCTATTTTGCAGAGCAACTTTATTATTTTACAATTTACACAAACATTACACAACTGTTTCATTCAATGATTAGTTGGAAATGCAGTGTTATAGTAATAAATTAAAATTTCTTCTTAATGCAGATAATATTTTTTGGCTTTAGTGCAGTGACAACATAAACGGCAATTGTTTAATTTTTAAATAACATCCTTATATGTCTAATATCACACTCTCACATATTTTTCACACACAGTCTTAATATACAGCTGTCCTCTCTTTTTTTTGGGGGGGGGGGGGGGCCTTGCAAAGTGATCAAACTTAGGGGTCCTTGGCATTATAAAGTTTAAAATGTAGTGATCATAATATTCTAGAAAGAATTATTTCTGAAGCACAAGACACTTGTAGCAAAGTATTGTCACAAAGTGCATTTTCATGTAAAAATATGACTTTACAGCAAGAAGTGTGCTACAGGGATTTGTGAGACTGCAGTATTTTTGTAAGGGTTTGAGGCACATGACCTGTATCCCTTTCAAAGATAGAGAAAGTTAATGGGCGTCACCCAAACTGACCTATGTTACACGTGGCTCCTTCCCAGCCGGGTGAGCACCTGCATTTGAAGATGTCCCCTTCATCATGGCATGTACCTCCATTGTTGCATGTAGCTTCGTCACATTGGCTATCACCTGAAATTACAGTTGATCCAATAGTATTTTATAACTCTGTGTGTACATGCTCACACACAAACAAAAACTCAGCAAACTGGGTGGGTCATAAAAATAGTCTTTCGTACGGGAGTGGCATGTTTTTCCCTTCCAGCCGTTTCTGCATTCGCAGTAGAAATCGTTCACCAGGTCTTGACATGCTCCCTTGTTCAGGCAGGGGTTCAAGCTGCAGTCATTTATGTCTGAAAAAAAAGAAAAGAAAATAAGCTCAAAGAAGCACAAACATTCAGCATAAGCAGAGAATAATCTATTCAAGTGAACATACTGATTTCGCAGTGAACTCCTTCCCAGCCGTCAGCACAAATGCACTGATAAACGTTCACCTTATCGATGCAAGTACCGCCATTGCGACATGGGTTACTCTCACAGTCATTTATATCTGAAAAAAATACCACAGACACCACAGTTGATTATCAGCTGATATTAATGATTTTCATTTACTGGTATTGGTCATTATGACTGAAATTAATACTTGTGCATTTAATTGTGCAAGTTCATTTCCTCTATTTTTTCACTGAGATAATCTTTGCTGTCATCTAAAGTGCACTTAAAGTTAATCCAATAACTAATGACACTAATAACTTAATAACACTGTTAAATGTAACCTTTAGCAAATATCATTGAATATCATTTATCAGACTGTAAATTATAATGTTATGGTGGGTAAATTCACTTGGAGTATTTAAAACTACTGATTTTAGTTTTAAGTGTTTTAAATCTAATTAATTTAGACAAAAAAGTCTTGAATTTTAAAACCAGGTGTTTATCGGTTATCGGACATAAAGTAAAAATAACCGTAATGTCGGTTCGATAATTATGTTTAGACTTACTCTCATGGCAGTAGGTGCCTCTGAATCCTTCCTGACACTCGCATGAAAACTGGCCTCCGGCCTGACTCCTGCAGCGTCCGTGAGGACCACAGACGTTTGAGGATATATATCGCACCCCTTCCGGTGTACTGTTGGACACCACAGCAACAGTGCAGCTGTCAATCACTATAAAGGTTTAAGAGAAAGAACAAAATCCAGCTGTTAAATCCCTGGGTTGATTGTGAAAACAACATAAAACAACACTATTCCCATTCTTCCACTTTACAGAAATCTAATTTATTTTAATATTTTTGGGTTCACTTTCCAAAACATTTTTTTTTTCATCTACTTCTTCAGAAAGATTGTGCGAGGAGGCAATTTATTGAACATAAGCCGTGATTTACATTTACATTTATGCATTTAGCAGACGCTTTTATCCAAAGCAACTCATAGGGCATTCAGGCTATACATTTTTTATTTTTTACCAGCACCAGTATGCTCAAAGAGTTTAAAGAAACTTGATGGATTTATCAAGCTGTGGGGTTTGCCCCTCCTCAAATTCACACACACACACACACACACACACACACACACACACACACACACACACACACACACACACACACACACACACTTTTAAACATCCAAGGCAGAGAATCCCACCAAGTCATTACCACGAAGAACACACACAGAGCTGTTAAGAAACTGGCGAATGTTCATGAGGAATTTGGCAATGGAGAAAGTGTTTAAGAGACTGTGTATATGTGAGCTGTGTGTCCAGGGAGGTTACTGTCAAATAGCTCACCAAGGGCTGAAAAAGCCTTGTGTAACAAAATAGGAGTTCTTTTTTTTCTCATTTCCCCCCTGAAGGTGGTGGGAGGGTCCACGGGCCTGTAATCTAGCTTTACTCAGCAGCAGAACAATGGCAGATCAGCTTACTATGGGTTTTATGGGCGGTTTACAAAGAGATACCGAGACGGGATCTGTCCCAGAGATTGAAATCTCTCACCTTGGCATGACGTGGTTCGACAATGGTCCTTCAGGTGAGAGCAGTTTTTACCCTCATAGTCATCGGGACATTTGCAGAAATAGTCCGAGGCCAGGTTGAAACACTGCGCACCGTTCTGACATGGGTTGGGCTGGCAGTAATCGATATCCAGCTACACCAGAGAAAGATTTACAAGAGGAGAAAAGAGCGCTCAGTGATGAGGGGAAAATGATATCCAGGCATTTTTGGATTCATAGAAAAAACAGAGCAACCCTCAACAGCCTCGACATAGCGTCTGCCAGGAAAAAGCGCACCAAAACGCTCAGGAGAATAAAAACAAACAGAAGAATATTTTAAAGGGCTAGCCAAACCCTGCCGGTCTCAAATCTAGCCCGTCTTTCTTTTTCTATCTCTTTCTTTAGGGTACAACTAGAGCTGGGTGGATGAAGGTATACACTTCTGTTTAAGAGTTTGGGGCAGTAAGACATTTTTTTTTTTTTTTACATGAAATTAATACTTTTATTCAGCTAAGATACAGTAAATTGAAAAGTGACAGTAAAGACAATTAAAATGTTATAAAACATTTCTATTTTAAATAAATGCTGTTCTTTTGAACTTTCTGTTCATCAAAGAATCCTGAAAAAAAATTATGGTTTCCACAAAAACATTAAGCAGCACAACTGATTTTAAAATTAATAATAAGAAGAAATGTTTCTTGAAAGCAAATGAGCATATCAAAATGATTTCTGAAAGATCATGTTACAATGAAGACTGGAGTAATGACAGCTGAAAATTCACAGAAATAAATTATATTTTAAAATGTATTAAAATAAGAAAAGTTATTTTTCAATTCTAATAATATTTCACAATATTTTTGTGACCATATGTATTTTTGATCAAATAGTATAAGACTTCTTTTAAAAACACCGAAAAGCCTACCAACCCCAAACTTTTGAACAGCAGTGTATATCAATAGAAATGTCAAAATTCTGCTATACCATTTAAACATATATCAATAGAGAAATTTTAAAAGTTCTTCTCTTTATATGAGCAATTTTGTTTTGATGCTTTACCATTACATAACGTGAGGCTGACTCACTACTGGTAACAGATTTATTCATCTGTTAGGAATCATTTTCAATAAATAAAAAAAAGTAGTAAGGATAAAAGCAGGACTTCCTCTCACCTGACACAGCTGACCTGAGAAGCCGGCAGGACACAGACACTGAAATCCATTGACTTCATCCTGACACTGTCCACCGTTTAGGCACGGACTGCTAGCACACTCGTCCACATCCTTCTCACAGTGTTCACCCGAATAGCCAGAAGGGCAAAAACAGCGGTAGCCATTCACCAGATCCTGTCAAAGGTATGTGCGGGAACTTTTAAGCTACAATAAAATAATCTCTGTGCCATAACCAGAGAGACACTTTCCTGACACTAAACCCCCAAAAAATCATTTTCAGCTTAGAAGGCTTAAATTTTTTTGTACAGCACTTCGGAGAATGAATGGTATCAAGATGTCAGCCTCAGACAGCACACCCATAAACTGTTCATGTTTCTGTTCTGTATGTTTACGGTTTCTAGTCTTCTACAACAAGCCATTCTGAATATAAACTAGTCCCTGAATTTGTCAGAGTTTGAGAGGTTTGTGGCATTAAGCAGTAAGGGACTCAGGAGTTTTGTTTGAAGCAGTCAGTAGCAATTAAAGGGGATATCCTCGAGCACACCTGTGCATTCCACTTTGTTCTCAGTTATATCTGATTTCAGATAAACCCATCACTAAACATCTCATTCAAAATAACTAGCTGTACTTGGCCGCTTAACCTGCCAACCCCTCCATGCTTACATGAAAAAAACAGAATATTACACACTACTCGTTCACAAGTTTTGGGGTCTTTTTTTTTTATTAAATCTCTTATCCTCACCAAGGCTGTACTTATTTGCTCAAAAATACAGTAAAAACATACATATTGTGCAATGTTATTGCTATTCCTATTAATTGTTTTCTAATTTAATATATTCTAAAATGTCATTTATTCTTGTGATGACAAAGCTGAATTTTCAGCAGCCGTTACTATAGTCTTCAGCATCACATGATCCTTCAGAAGTCATTCTGATATGCTGATTTTGTGATAAAGAAACATTTCTTATTATCATGTTGAAAGCAGTGTGGCTGCCTAATTATTATTTTTTTTTATGAATAGAAAGTTCAAAAGTGCAGTATTTATCTGAAATAGAAATCTTTTGTAACGTTATAAAAGTTAACCGTCACTTCTGATGAATTGAATGCATCCTTGCTGAACAAAAGTATTAATTTCTTACTCACCCCAAACTTCTGAACAGTAGTGTACATTGATAGTAAAAGATCAGAAGATCTCCTACCTTGCAATTTCCTCCATTCAGGCATTGACCCTGGCAGTCATTTATGTCTGAAATTGAGAGAAATATGTCAGAATTTTTGAGCCGAAAACAGAAGACAGAAGTCTAAACAAGCACATACAGATTGTTATACTCACTTATATCACAATTCTGACCCGTCCAGCCAGTGAGACACTCGCAGAAATATCCACCAATCAGATTGTGGCATGACTTGGCATTCACACATGGCTTGTCCTCACATTCATTGGCATCTTTGCAAAGACATGTTTGTGATTAACTCCTAGTTAAAAGCATGATGAATGATGAAAGTCAAACTTCAAATTGCTTCACTAATCTCTCACCAATCAGACACATTTTGCCGGTCCAGTGAGGAGGGCAGGTACATTTGAAGCCATTAACTAAATCCTGACAGGTACCTCCGTGTTTGCATGGGTTGGGTTTACAATCGTCCACATCTATGAGATCAGAGCAGGTTAGTCAAATCAATTGTAGTCGAATATCTTCTTTTGAGTGTGTTTGTGTGCCTTCTTACTGATTTCGCACGATAGGCCGCTCCAGCCGACTGCACACTGACACTCGTAACCCTGACTGGTCTCCTTGCACGTCCCTCCATTCGCACAAGGGTTGGATAGACAAGCGTTTTCAGCTGTGAACGCAAGCACATAGTATCACTTGTCTGCAATTAGTATTGATTATTCACCTAATAATCTGTAATTATTTACTCACCCTCAAGCTGTTTCAAACTATTTTGTGAAGCCATATGATAATTTTTGTGAAACAAAAATTAGTTTCACTGAAGAAAGAAAGTTTGAAACTACAAGAGGATGAGTATAATAAAGACAGTTTTAATTTTTGGGTGAGCTATAGGTCTGATATGCTCTCAGGTCTGCATCTACAGTGACCAGAGTATGCTGATCTAACCTTTGCACTGCAGTCACATGACTGACCCCATTAACTTAACAGTTAGTTAAGCTTTTATCTTCCTGCTTAAGATGGAACAATTCCTCCAATGGTTTGGATAGAGGAAGATTTTAATGCCTCAGGAGGTTGTCACCACCCTGAGGGCTTGAATCTGGATCAAATGAATCCGAGAGGAGGATTGGGAGGAAAAAAGCAATGACAGTCCATGGCAGATTTCATCCCTATACCATCCAACCACTGAATGTCAAAACAGACAAGATCCACTGGAAGGACATAATCATTACAGAGGATTAGCAGATCTGGGCGCCCTTCCTGACACTGTAGACAGTTAAGGTCCGAGGTTCACCTGATCCCCCATTGGCTCTCTATGCCCTATTCCATCTAGTTATACCAGAATGCAATGACACTGCTGTCAAAATTTCTCTTGGTGTCAATAACAAAATGGGATTGTGTATATAATGGACTAGTGCCAACAGAAACACAGAAAGCAGCATATAATGATTGTAAAGATTTTAAAAGGAGACAATCAAATTCTGGCTGAATGACTGCATCTAAACTGCTCTGTGTATCTAGTTTTAAGCAGCTACAGTATCATTACTTTTCAGAGTCATAAACACGCAAAGTTGGTGAACCGTTTGGGCAGTACTGCTAAAATAAACCATACGCACAATATACAAAAATTACCTGCAGAACAACAGCTTGTTCCTCTAAGGGACATTTATTTTCTTATCTACCCCTAAAATGTTCATAGTAGTATCTTAAGGATACATATACTACTCTAAGGTAGTAATTTGCACATGTTAGGGCTAGATGAAGTACAAACCCATCCTTTGAAAAGCACTACCCAATTAATTTTTGAAAGTGCATGGAGTGATTCTTTATAATGCTGTGCATTATAGTTGGGCCCATAGACGATGCCATCGTCCATCGCAGTTGGCTGACAGACATGGCCAGAACCAACCTTAGCTTCAAATTAAAGTTCTTGTACACTGGGAAAAAATAATTGGTGTACATTGAAACAGTTTTCAATCAAAAATTTCTAGTAATTTTCACAAATAATTACAAAGAAATGGCAAGTAATGTTAATTTTTTTTTTTTGTAAAACCAATTTTTACAATGTAGAGGTTTTCAAAAGCATTAGAAATTTCAAGCACACCAAAAAGGGAGACCTTAAAATGGAATGAGGAGAAAATGAGGAAAAAGGGGAAAAGAACACTTGAGAATGCACAATACTGATATTTGCTATACAAAACAACTAGCCTCTGTCTTTTCACTAACTGATGCATTTTGAATACAAAATGGTAAGAATCACCATTTCAGATTGATTTATTATTGTGATGTCACTATTGCAGATAAACCAACACTTAAAGAGCACATCAAACAAAACAATGTGTGACTGGCCACTATTCATGTCAGTCAGACACACCTTTCCTGACTAATTGGACGGTTTTGGCCAAAATCTGCAAACTGAACCAGTCTTGAAAGTGAAAGTGTGGCTAGCGAGACTATAGCATGATAGACTCACCTCGTTCGCAGTTGACCCCGGAGTAGCCGTCTTCACAAGAGCAATGGTATTTGTCAGGCCCTGTATTGCTGCACGTTCCTCCATTCAGACATGGCTGGTGAGTTCCACAGTAGTTTAAATCTAAGAGGTAAAAACATTCAATATTAGTATTGAATTTTGAAAAGCAAAAAAACAAAACAAAAAAACAGAATAAATCAAATGAAAGTGTGCTTACCTTTGTCACAGAGTTGTCCACCCCAGTTAGTGTCACAGAGGCACTGCCAGGGTTCAATGCAGGTTCCGTGTACACAGCCCGGGTGAGGGATGCACTTATCACAGTACAGATCCTGCCAGCCATACAGACACCTGAAAAAGACAGATATACACTAAGGTAAGGTTTCCTAAATGGAAAAGACCACTAAAAACTGCAAGTGTCACTAAATGGCAGTATATATACCAGAGGAATTTTCTGCATAGTGGTAGTGTTCAATTTTACATTTTTTTAGTCCAAAATGCCCACTACATTTAGTAAATATTTTGTCATGTAACATTCATTTTTTTTTTCATTTATTTTACCAGTAGTGCAAAGTAGCTAAAACTTTTTCAATCCAGTTTTCAACCATTTTGAAAATGTATATATATTTATTCATTTAAATATATATCAACTAATAAAACGTATGCATTTGTTGTGGATTTTTACATATATTTGTATATTTATATACAGTATAGTTATTCAGTTATCATGAACAGAATGAATAACAAAGTCAGTACTTTCATGATTAACAGTGCAAAACAATTTTCAACACAATATTACTTTAATGAGGTTTTTTTATTTTACCCTTTGAAAAATCATTATAATATCCACCAACACCGCTTTGTTTGCTTTTCCTGTTCTCTCATTTTCTCAAGAGGCGTCAGGGTTAAAGAAGTACATTCAGTTATAATGACAACACCACACTAAAACAATGTGTAGTGATTTTCTGAAGCATAATTTGCCATAATTTTCTCAAAGTACTTAACAAATCTTTGAGAAAAGTGTTGTTTTTCAGAGCATTCAATGCTAAAAGGTTACCCTTTCATAAACTCTGTTTTATAAGTTCGCTCCAGTCCACAGGGAAAAGGGAACCGCCGACAACTTCTTGTCTGATTATTTAATGCCAAGCCATGCAAACAACAAACAGCAGCTTTAAAACTCTACTGGGTCTTTTAGAGAGACTAACATTAGCTTGTGGCAGGACACTCTGTCTCAATAAAAGCGGAGAAGCTTGGCCCCAGAACTGCTCGGACTGTCTGGGTGGGTGGTGGGGAGGACTGTGTTTGTAAACTGCTCGATTGGCCAATGGATTTATGGCGGGTTCTTTTGCATTCTCACTTCTGTTCCCATGTAGCTGTTCTCCACCCAGGGAATGAAGAAAACAGGGTCAGATCTACAGCCGCAGAATATCTCTAAGCCTGTAATTAAAAGCCATCTCCAAAACAGCTCAGCAATAGCTCTCCTCTACACTCCCCCCTTTAGATGGCAGTAATTAAACAGCCCGAGCGATAACCTGCTCCTTAAAGAAGGACACAGATGAGATAGTAAGTAACTTGAGCACTTAGCCACAGAAAAACAGACTGCCCTCTGGGGAAAAAGAAAACAATTAGCCCGAGGTGGCAGTTCTGCTGTAAAAATAAACCTCTCTCTGTGATTAAAGACAACGATTCTTAAACGTGCAAGAAGATTTTGACTACGAGAAACACTGTTTCACATCAGCAATGAAGATCTAAGAAGTGATTTTTATATTGAAGCAGAAACATGACGTTAAATCTGCATGGCTGAGAAAGATTTTCACCTCGACTGTAGGCCTCGGCAGTTCCGATTTAGCACAGTAAGAGCTCTTGTTACAACAGTTGCACAATTGCATCGTTGTGTGTTCTGGCAAGCTTTCAGTGAGAGATGAATAAATAATGGCATATAATCATGCCAAATGTAACAAAGGGCTGAGGTTTTAGTATACATTAAATTTGGTAGACTTCTAGCCTTGATCTTGAACGCTTTCAGCGATGGTACAACAATAAGAATTAGTCAAACAAAACATTGTAATAAAACATCATTAACGTCAGACCAGAAAACATACGAATACCTATAACAAACCAATGGAAAACCAGAAAAAACCCAATGCAAAACCTGCCATGACTTGCCCCAACCAATAGAAGATTAGTTTGTTGCCAAACGATGCCCTACCTAACACAAATAATTTACACATGAAGCATTCCTTTATGATGAAGCAAATAACTTCAGAAAGCCTTGTTTATGCATTTTTTCCCATGCACGCTGAAATCGTACACATTACGAAGCAAAACCTAACTCAAGAAACAGTCAAGGAAATCATGCTGCAATGGAAGGATGAAAAAAAAAACACAAAATTGCTTCAAATTTTCTTCTTTATTTAAACAACACAATAGAATAAAACCACCATGCTATTTTATTACAAATTAGACAAGCTAGTTAGTTTATGGTCTATTTTGATGTGCATCAGTGTTAAAAAAGTATTTATGATACACTCATAAATCACTGAGCTTTAGCTGTACACAAACACACAGATACGCTTAGCTTTCTCTTCCCCATGGCCAAATTCAAACATCATTTGTAAAACAAGCATTGCATTTTAAAACCCAATTAAAGGTTGAACTTGGCAGATTATGGTGTGTAGATAAGGCTTCAACATCTCGCCAGACAAAAGCAAAACATAAAATGCCTAAAAATAGCTTTGTGATTCAGTTGTTTCTACAACATGGCCTTATTGACACCATCTCACTGCTAAATGCCAGCAATGTTGCATATTTGTAGGTGGAAGTCAGTAATCTGTGCTTGTCTGTTGAACAAAATCAGCACTTGAGCTATCAGACCCCGATAGGTCAAGCAGGACACATGGATTCTAACAAGATTTAACCATAAGCCTCTAGTTGTGGTGAAAGCTTTTACTGTTGCATCTTTCACTCTTTAACGAGGCTTGACATGTTGCTCAAAATGTTAAAGAGCAAGGGTGAGGACAAAATATACTTTTTTATTTTTGCAGGAAATGCCATAAAAATGTTAAGAATAAAGAATAATATTGCAAATAACTCACTTGCAGTCACCTGGTTGATTACAAGATCCATGTTCGGTACTGCAACCTTGTCTGCAGATTGCTGGAAAACAGAAAGAGTGGGAATGGATGAATGAGAGTATGTTCCCCATTCTCAGTAGGCCATGCACACCATGGGCCTCAATGTCCCCTGTTCACCCATGAAAACATTTTGGCAATCTTTAAACCCTGACCAGCCTAACTGAATTCTACTCTAATTTAAGTCCTGTCGTCAGGCTCCATTCACCGCTTATTCCAAACTATCACTCTCACCCAACCAGCCTCTTAAAATGGCAACTGCTTGAAAGCATTTTATTTCATAATCAGATTCATTAAGAGATGCCAAAAACCAGAAAAAATTATTACATTTCCTGTCCTTAATGATTGATAAAGATACAATATATAAATAAAAAATATATATATTTTATTTATATAAATAATAATTTAGTTCAACATAATTGTAAAATGTACATAAGTTTGGGGATTTTTAATTTTTATTTGATTTTTTAAAGATTTTTATGACTCTTATGACTATTTTAAATGCTGTTTTTTAAACTTTCTATTCATTAGAGAATCATAAAAATGCATAGTTTTTTTTAGCATCAAATCAGTATATTAGAAAGTATTCTGAAGTGACCCGAGAGGCTAGAGTAGAGAAGGCTACAGTAATGGCTGCTGAAAACTCAGTTTTGCATCACAGGAAAAAAATACATTTTAAAATATATTAAAATAGAAAACAATTATTTTACACTATAATATTATTTTCACAATATTACTGTTTTTACTGTATTTTTGATTAAGTAAATGCAAAAAAATATATATAATAAACAAAAAAATGTGGCAGCAACATAGTGTACTTGCTCACCCGTATTGCAGTCAGGACCCGTCCATCCTTCCAGACAGGTCTTGTTGCCATTCTGGTCACAGGTGTAATGTCCAAAGAACTCATCACGTGGCCGGCAGAACTTGTTGCAGCCAAAGCCGTAGTAGTGTTCATCACAAGTGACCCGGATCTGGTACTCAAACTGGGCGATATGGCCGTTGTGGGTCAGTCTCTGCCACTGTCGATTCGGGTTGATCATGCCAGAGTGGTACGCTTTCTCGATGAGCTTTCCACCTGAACAGTCAATGTGTAACACTCAGAAAGGCCTTGACACAATAACACCACACACAATTCAGAAATAAAGGTTAACCAGGAAACTTTAATGTCTCAATATCTAGTTGATCACAGATTGGTGATATCTAACAATATCTAGTTGCTGACATATGGCCATGTCTATAGCTGAAGGAAAAGCCAGATTCACTAATAATTACATTGTGCAAACAATATGTAATCCTACTGGCAGCCAGCACTCATGACATCAGTGAATAAACACTGTCTTGCGTGCTCTCTCTCTCTCTCTCTCTCTCTCTCTCTCTCGCAATCATCTCAAGTTGCTTTTTATATTTCCGAATAGCTTTATACATGACTAATACAATCAGAAGTCCAATTTACAATGTTAGATTCCATGTTTTAAGTAATTTATTTTTAACAGAATTTTTGACTAGTTAGCTATTTGTTTGTGTTCAAGTTCCAATATGTATCTAGAGAATATTTTATTCACTGTTTTATCCCAAAATATTAATTACCACATGCCTATTAATTAGGATATGTAAACTTTTTGTCTCCCGCAAAAATAACAAGAGTATTTTTTTGTTACAGTGATGTAAAACTACTTCTATCCTAACAAGACTTTGGTTAAACTTCCCATCTTTATTCTTAATTGTGCTGTGTCTACCCGCAGAAGATGAGGTAAGCTGACAGCTCACATCTTAAACCATTTCATTCCTGAATATGACTAGAACAGGGGAGTCTGAAATGTCTCTTATCTTTAAAGTTCTCTGCAAACTGATGCAACATGGGTAGATTTATTTACAATAATTTCTAGAGGAGGTAGAATGAGTGAAAAGAGATGATATTATGTAGGCCAGGTGGGCTTATAGTTCATAGATCTCTGGAATGCAGAGGGTTGTTGTGGCATTTCACTTGCACCCTGAACCCTAGTGTCACGTCTTTACTACCTGCAGCCTGATCCACTTCACTGTGGGGCGAGGAAGTCACATTAAACTGACAGAAAATCCTCTGCGCTCTCAGGACAAAGAATAAGGAGAGTTGCTAGTGGATTTTGTTTTTTAGTTTTGCTTGCAACTCTCCTTAAAACAAGCACATTGGCTGTTTTTTATTACAAGAACATATAAATGCCTTATTCTGCATGACCATATTATAGATCCCTTAACCCTACTCCATGCCTAAACATAACTACTTCAACAACTACCTCACTTACTATCAATAAGCACAAATTAGGAGGAAATTGAGGGAAACTCTTTGTTAATAGTGAATGTGTGTTCCCCAATCCAAAGTGTTACCAAATTTCCACAAACATATAAAGCAGCACAACTGTTTTCAACATAGATAATGAAAGTAAATGTTTCTTAAGAGTCAAATCAGCATATTAGAGTGATTTACAAAGGATCATAAAAAGATTCAGCCTAGGTGAGCAAAATTTAAACAATATTTAAACTTACCTTCCCCAAACCTTTGAATGGTAGTGTATGGATGAAAGTGTTTATCAAATGCATTTAAATGCATACATAAACTGTATAATCAGTTTATACATTTCCTGGGAATCAAGTCTATGATTTTAGTGTTGCTAGCAGCATGTTCTACTGTTTGAGCTGGTATAGCTTTAAATCGTTAACAATGTTATTTTACAATATTAATAAACTAAAAGTTACAAAATCTTCTCAAAATACAGCAAAATCACAAATGAAGGCAAGTCTGAACTGGCTACAGATTTAGGGATATCCCGATTCTAATGTTCCAAACAAATCCAATAAACAGAAACAAACACCTCTAAAATGTAGCAGGGCGCATATTAAGAATTATTTGAAGAAACAATCAATCAAAAATAACAGGTTCTAGGATCAGAGAAACCATTGGCATGTGCGTCTATAACCTGATACATACTGTAGAGTACAAAACAAGAGTACAACTTCAGCATAAGCTTTTCTGTAACAAAAACTCTGAACTCAAAATATCTGGATCATGGCTGAAAGTCGCTATATCAAAGTTAATGGTAACACAACCCAGACGAGCTATTCAAATGAACTCCACCAGACTCAGTTTAGTGTCTAAATGAGATTGTTTCTGAAGTGTTAAGCCCTGTTGAGGTGTAAGAAGAGAGAGGTTAGCAAACATAACCTTGTGCTTGAGCTATGCACCGTGACAGAGAGGCCGTGAGACCTTGAGTGCCAACACCTGCCATTAGCCATCAGGTATTCGGAAACATTTTCATAAGCATGAGACCCCCTCAACAATGTTTCTCACAGACAAACATGCACACAGTCTTCCTCTTCTCTTTCCCGTCCTGTCACACACACCTGTCAGCGCATTTGGTTTAAAGACTAGCAAGCAATAAGCGGAAATGGTACAGAACCAAACTTTAATTTTTTTCCTTTTCCCAAAGTTTAAACAGAAAAAAAATGCTGAAGAAAACAAAACTAAACAAACTTTAATTTCATACATTTCCCAAAGTTTAAACAAAGGAAAATAGAAACAAATCAAACAAAGAAAGAACATCAAAGAGAGAAACAAACAAAACAGACAATCTATCAACCAAAAAGCAAATAAAAATAGAAAGCAAAACATACAGCAAAAGATCCTGCTACTCACTGTCACTGGCGGTCTCATTATTGAAATCCAAGGCCTCCACTATCAATGTGTAGGACCTCTGGAAGAGAAAAACACACATGCAGTCAGCACTGAAACCAAAACACAGAAACATCAAAGATCATTTTAGTTCAACAGAGCTTTAGACAGGGACCTTGACACATAAACCAATACACACCAATGACAAAATGTGACCATGGGTACACGTTTAGAAATGTGAAAGATCAGAAGAATAAGACAACCTTCACCTTATCTGGTAGTGCTTTCCTAAACTTTGGGCAGATACAGTATCACCAACTTTATTTACACAATGACTGGCAGAATAGATCAACAAGCATCCATGATTTGGTAATATTACTTAATCTAAGATTTTCTCCAATATTAATACAATTAATTATAATGAATTAAAATGTATAATAATATTACCAATAATAATAAACTTAATTTGTATAGCACCTTTCATACATGCAATGCAGCTCACAGTGCTTTGCAATAAGAAAAAAAAAATGCAATAAGCACCAAGTACTTCACATGGAAACAAGTAAAAAAAAATCCTACTTAATTAATAGATTAAATTCCCTTTGTAATGATTATAAAAGATACAATTATTACATAAAATGCATGAAAATGGAAATTCAAACAAGTAATAAGAAAGCAAAACAAATTAAACAAATTTAGGTTTGAGCATTGCAGCATCAGGCTGTTTCTCTCCATTCTGACCCCCCCCCCTCCCCCCCAGGAAATAATGAAATTTCCAGAAATGACAAGCCTCAAACTGACAGTTATGTGGCATCAGTTCAGTGGTTATTATAAGGACATTAGGTCCAACATTTTGTACATTCATAGGAGTCCTACTATCATAGTACTAACTGTAATTTGCAAGACTGCCATTAAATTTGGAGTTTGACAAATTGGATGGTTGAGAAACACAATGATGGAATTGGGTGGCTGCATCATGGTTCTTTAATATATACAATGATAATGAATGATTCATATCCATGTACCACATTATTTACATGGTACCCCAAGAATACCACAGTTCGGCTGGCAAGAAACCTACTGGTAGATGTCGTAACTACACCATTAGGGGTGTTTTTTTTCCAGTGTTCTAAGATATTTTATGGTAACCCCTTTTAAAAGTGGAAAATAAACTCATGATAGTTGCTAGTGAAAAGTTTGGGATTGTAAATGTTGCTGTGGCGCCATAAGCCAATCAGCAACTCCTCCTTTTGTCATTTTTCTCCCCAATCACAGATTTGCTGGTTGACTGCCATCATGTGATTAGTCAAATGACATTTATGGCTCAGGTTATTGGCAAATGAATGCAGATTTGAGTGCTCTTAAGCAATAGTGGTGGTATTCAAATTGTGGACTTCATTTCTGTACCAGTTGTGCAATGGGAATGCTAACTGTCCAATGCTGTCCAAGTATTACAGACCTCATTGGTTCTACCAAGGTACATGTGTATATATATATATATATATATATTTATTTATTTATTTATATGTTTTTTTTTTTTGTTTGTTTGTTTTCAACAGAATGCCTGACAATACTTACATACAAACGATACATACATACTAATAAATTCCCACTAATATCCGTTTTGCATAGTTACCTCATATATATGACAGAAACAGTTACGATAAGAAGAAAATTGTAGAATGAAAGTGAACTTGTTTCTTTGAAAAACCCACAAAAATCCCCTTTCACTTCTCGCTTTCAGGTCTTTCGTGTGCTGCATTTTGTTCCTCTTTTTCCCCACGGAGTGGAATGTGTCGTGAGGATCTGAGGGAGTTGCAGGGGGTGGGCTGCTTTTAGCATGACTCCAATGCAGGCCGAGATCTCTGGAGGGCTTGGCTACATTTCAGCACTTCTGAAACGCTTTGTCTGACTTAAGGTCATCATGGCTCTCACCGGTATCAGGTAACAAGAGTCACGGAGAGAGAAAGAGAGAGAGATTACTTCGCCTGCGAGAATAAAATGAGCATCCATATCTAGGATTTAGTGTTAGAGTTGATCAAAAAAAGCAGAAGCATATGAGAGAAAACGAGCCTGTGTGCGAACGCGCCTGTGCCAGAATTGAAGCGTCTCTTTTCAGCACCTACTTGTCAAATTCACACACTCATACTCTTGACGAGAGACCATGGAATTTCCAACATCACCAAGGTTCTCACTATCACTTTGCAGCAACGATGGACCTTGATTCCCCTACGCCAGACCATTCAAACAAACCAACCACAGTACCTCTCACTGTACAAAGAGCTAAAATTAGACTGCGCCATTCTGATCTCGATGACCTGAAGAGTATCAATATCCAATTTGACATATTTAGTCAAGACATTTGTGATAATATTTTAAACTAATTTCCCCCAAAAAACAGCGTGTATGGCCAAGATGCAACAGCCATACATTACTTCATGTAGCGGTAATGCTAAAGTGCATTAAACAAAACATACAACTATTTGAGAAAGTTTTACTGTTCAAAATGTCCAAGCACTTGTGCTAAAAAAAAAAAAAAAAAAAAAAAAAATACACTTCTCAAACTCACTAAGCAGCTACTCAGCAATCTCACAGTCTTTGTGCTAATGGTTATGAAATAGCAGTTTATTTGATGCAAGTGATGCAAGTGACACCTCCGTTATTATACACCTTGTCCTTTCTCTCCTTGTCTACACTTGAACGCAATGTGAACACAATCATGCTGTTGATTCACGGCCCCCACTGAATTAACAGATCTTGCCAGTTTATGTATATCAAGCAGACAGCTCATTTATTTCAGCTGCCCTGCACTTCCACACATGTGCTTGAAAGTGCTCACTGCCGTATAACGGACATGTCTGGACATGAGCTTGCACAACCTCTCATCAGATCAGAGGCTACAGGACAGCGACTAAAAAAGGTGATGAACTTACCTAACCTTAACCTAAGCAATTGTTTTTCCTGACATCATGTACTGTAGTTTCACATTCACCTTAATGCATTTGGCAGATGATTTTATCCAAAGTGACTTGCTTTGCTAGTGACATGCTCTACTCTTTGAGCAACAGGAACGTTTTTTGCCCTATAAGGGTTTAGACCAACTAAATGAATGACAGTTTTTTGGTGAGAGGCAGAGGAAGTTTTAAAGTAAAGGGCTGCTGTGGATCTCACTTCATAACTCACAATCTGTATATCAGCTCTAAATGCCTGCTGCTTGCAGGTTCATTTTTCCCATGCTTGTCACTGACCTCAGTGTCATCACTGAATGCTCACTATCCCCATCAGCAGACTTTATATAGCATTTTCTTTATCGCTCTAGGCCTGCACAGACATCTGATAAAGGTCTACTTGCTTCCAAACCCCCTGAGCTCTGATATGGGACGTATTAACCATCTACAAATGTCCGAGGCTTCTTGTTTTTTGCTTTTATCACACTGACTTGCTGTGGGAATCTGTCAAGTTATATCTCGGCTGGTAATAGTCTGATTGCTAATATGGAGACGCTGACATGTATAGTGACAAATGTTCTCAACAATGGCTCTGGATGTACTCCGCCAGATACCAATCAATCAAAGTCAACAGGATTTACATTAGCAGCTTGGAAAACTTAGACCATGAACAAGAAGGCCTTTTTTGCCTTTCAGGATGTGCAATCACAGAAGGAAGGACTTTTTTGTGGGAGATTCCTATCAGGAGTGGTGGCTGGAGATAAGGGGGGCTAGCAGGGAAAGCTTCTGATAATCTTTCACTGCTCTCTCTGGCGTGGAAAATGAGACAGGCTTCCCTGATAACAGGTCTGCCAGTCACCTGTGCGCACACAAGCGCTACTGGAAGCCATCTAATCTCCTGTCACTCAAGAAGGCGATCGCGGGCAGGGACTGAGGAGAGAATCGGATCAAACAGCACATCAGCTGTCAGATATCCAGTCAAAGGGTGTGTATTCAAGATTAGAGATCTCAATACAACAAAATATTTCCTGATAACATCATGAGCCTGAATTAAGTAAGTTGTGTGTCAGGTGATTGAGAAAAGTTATAGCTAAACAAAATGTCACTACAAGCACAGTACTACACTACATTACACTGGCTTAACAATACCTCATTCAAGACCTTAACAAGGGTGAGAAAAAGACAAATGATGCATTTCCTCGTTCAACGACTTGAGTATTTGTGCTTAAGTGCCACATCAGAGGAGACTGTATGAAGCAACATGTCATTATACCCTTAGCTGCCCGTAGCGCTTTACCTCAGGCTTGTGGATGGTTCACCTGCTTTTTTATTCCCACACCGACCCTCAGCCTGCTGTCTTTTCCAATAGCACAAGAGAAATAGACAGAATGTGCTCAGACAAGCAAAAGAAAGACTTTAAAATATGGTTTGGATTACTTCTGTGTTTACTTTGAAAGGGACATGAATTAAATCCACACATAAATGCTAGTTTGGCTTTTAGGAAAGGGAACGGGGTTCACAGACCATTAAGCTGAATGGAAGATGGGACAGGAAAAAAGGAATTATCCAATTTGTTGGTGAACCAGCTTTTTGGCTCATGCTGAGCAGACAGGCCCCAGGTGCATTCAGGGCCACAGGGCCAGAGAACAGTGCTGTAATTTGCTGAAACGGACAGTATGAGAAGTAAGGTCAGGGTTGGGGCGGGTTTGTCTAGGAGCCGATCTCATCATTGCTGAGTCGAACGCAGCTTCCTGTAGCTTGCTCTGGGCCGGCATTATTCCTGGACTGGCTCCATTATGCACAGTAATCCTCGCTGTAGCCAGTTTGGCCCGGCTATTGTCACCCCGTTTCATGTTTGCTGAAGCTGGGTCTGTCTGGGTGGGCCATGCCTAAAACCCCTCTATGTCACTCACTCTCCTTTTCTCTCTACACCCTCACTAAATCTAAAAGCATGGGGCAATCAAATGCAGCAAAGGGTACAAAATAAATGGGCGGTATTCCTGTAAATGAAACATTTAAAGTTTGGTGACAAGATCTGCTGTTGTGTCTGGGAACTTGCAGAGAGTAATTACAGAGGGTTGCAAAGTTAAAAGGTGCCATACCTAGCCTCCAGTCAGCCGTGACTGACACAAAGCCTAAACTTCAACCCTCCCCAGCTGCCAACCGAAAAAATAATTAGTGACTGACTGAAGTGTGCTATTTCATAATTTTGCAGTATGCTTTGGAAGTGGACATCACAAAAATAGCTGGAGTGTTATAGGATCAACACATGCCCGCTGGTCATCTACATGTAGTTCACATTCTGGACAGGTGGGCACAGTTTGTCCTTTGATTTATTTTTTAATCATTTTGACCCAGCTGAGAATGTATCCACAATTACATCATCAAGCAAGCAGGTGCACAAGTGCTCACGCCAACATCCTCACAGTCAAGAGCTCAGAAATTAACACGAACACAGGGTTCCCACACTTTCTCAACAAAGACCAACTCTTCCATGACTTTTAAGATCTGATAAATGTACAACTTTTACAGGCCTCAAAATCACATTGCCTGACATTTTCATATTTTACAGGAACGTTGGGAATCCTGGTAAGCTATTTCCGAATGAAGAATCACAGAAAACTGTATCAAGTAGATCAATACCACTAAAATAGCTCCAACAAAGGTATTGCTACCAAAATAAATGGTTTAAGGTTAAACTACACCAAGTTTTACAACCCTTACTACCCCCAATCAGACTCTCTTGACCCCCCCCCCTCAAGTATAAAAAGAGCTAGATTTTCTCAGAGCAACTCTTTCATTAAGATTATTAACAAACATCACTTCATAATATATCATTAGAACATAACCAGAAATGTCCTAAAAAAGAATGTTTTATCTAGCCCACATTCTCCACTGACCCCCCTGGAGTACCTTTAGAGACCCGCAGGGGTCCACAGGCCCAGAATTTATTTAGCTTAACAGCTAAAATCTGACCCTCATGTTGGCAGACAGACAACACAATACATACTTCAGCAGGGATTCCATTGCACTGCGGCATATCATAACACAAAGGTTTACTGCAAATCACCTGCAGTTTAGACTGACTTGATAACGCAGGCTATAAAAGCCCCTTAAAGAGATGACTACCATTTCAAGAGATCATAGTCAACTCATAAATTCTTTAGAGCTGCAAGACAAACATTGGTAAATCTCTCTGTGGAGCTTAGGCTCACGTGCTTGACACCAAACAAATCTTTTTTTATTTGCATTCTAATGCAGTGACACAAATGAAGAGATTTAGTAGGTGCAAGATAACTGTTTATTCCATGTATTTATTTACCAACTTAACTGACTGCTAAAAAGGAAACACAGAAAAAATTATCATAATTTACTGCCAACATGGCACAAAAAGACATTTATAAATATTTTCCCAAAGAAACATCTTTGCTTACATCCATTTTGCATTTCAATTTGATCAATTTCTACATCAGTAAACACATTCAAAGCGGTTAACTAGTGTAATGAACTTTGGCACCACTTTGAAAATGTAATGCAGGGATTAAACTTAAAAGTTCTCGGTTTTAGTCGGTGGTTGTTGTTGTTGTTGTTTACGGTGTCATGCACCGGAGCAGGTATATACTCCAGGACAAACCGCGCACGTGGATCGAAACATTGCTAAGATGTATCACCAACGTTGCGTCATCATAACTCGCTCTGACCTCATTAAATATGCTCTAAAACAAGAAATCGCAATGAGAAAGAAGGAGCATCTACTCACCGGCCACGCAAAACTGAAGGGTAAAACAATCCTTGACCTTTCACTCCGCGTTCCCTTGGCCGAAAATTTATTCCCACCGAGAACGGCCGTAGATCCAGTTCCGAAACTGCAAGCCCCAGCCGCGGAAACTCGCGATTGATATTCCTTAAGACAAACTTTAAAATATGTATCACATTCGCCCCGCGTGCATTTGCGATCCGCCGGGTTCCTCTCGCCGTCGCAGCACGAGCCGTTCTGCAGCTCGCCGTTCGCATTCTGCATCGATACGATTTCCAGCTCGAAGTGCCCCGATGCGTCAGACACCTGTTGAGCAGAACAAACTTCAAATCCGCGTATATAAAGTGCAGTAAAGGCAACGTGTCAGGTTTTATGGAATAACTAAACTTGTCTGCCAATCTGTAAGTGTCAAATTGAACCATCCAGAACGTTTGCGCTTGCTTAAGAGATAACTAAGATATTTGTCAAAATGCCAAATAGATATCTTTTTGTGTTGTATGTTTGAAAATACATAACACAAAGACAGAAAAAGCATTTAAGTTATTAAAAACAGACTTACCTTCGTCGGCAAGCATAACAAAAAGGCATGAAGGTAAAAAGCAGAAAATACTGAGCTTCGTCGCACACTCATGCCTTCTTGTTGGTGTTGCTTTGAGACTCAGAAGTTGTAGCCGCCTCACGGCTCTAATGTAGTCTACTCCCCGATTTAACATGCACGGGTGGAGAACAACTTTATTTCTTTCAGAAGACTACTTTTCAGTGTGTAGAAAACGGCCTCCTATTATCCCGGCGTATCTGAAATCCTTGTCTTTCTTATTCTGCTTCTCTCTCTCAGCGGCGGGTATACATTACACAGAAGCCGTGAGAGCGTTTGTCCGCGACTGACTGGATGCGCATTCAAGACACCAAATTCAGTTAATGGGGGTGGCAAACGCATGCCTAATTATAATATTCAAAAGTTAAAGGGTGTGGCGTGTAGGGAAGCCACGCCCTTGCCCCGTCCCACAAGATGACAGGTTTATCTGTGAGATTTAGTACTAATAACCGCATGTTCTTCCACTGCAAAAAAATGTTATAGGGGAAGATATAGTTTTGAAGTAAAATGAATGCAAAATACTATATAAATTAGTTTGCTGTGTGCTAAATATTTTAAATAAAATTCAGTTATACTGTAAAATATTAAAAGGAAACATTTTAAAAGAAAAATATTAAACATTAAATAGTTAAAAATAATATATATCTGCCTATTTGCCTGTCTCACACACACACACACACACACACACACACACACACACACACACACACACACACACACACACACACACACACACATATATATATATATATATATATATATATATATATATATATAGTACAGACCAAAAGTTTGGACACACCTTCTCATTCAAAGAGTTTTCTGAAGGCATCAAGGGCTATTTGACCAAGAAGGAGAGTGATGGGGTGCTGCGCCAGATGACCTGGCCTCCACAGCCACCGGACCTGAACCCAATCGAGATGGTTTAGTGGTGAGCTGGACCGCAGACTGAAGGCAAAGGTGCCAACAAGTGCTAAACATCTCTCGGGGAACTCCTTCAAGACTGTTGGAAGACTATTTCAGGTGACTACCTCTTGAAGCTCATCAAGAGAATGCCAAGAGTGTGCAAAGCAGTAATCAAAGCAAAAGGTGGCTACTTTGAAAACCTAGAATATGACATATTTTCAGTTGTTTCACACTTTTTTGTTATGTATATAATTCCATATATAATTCCACATGTGTTAATTCATAGTTTTGATGCCTTCAGTGTGACTCTACAAATTTCATAGTCATGAAAATAAAGAAAACTCTTTGAATGAGAAGGTGTGTCCAAACTTTTGGTCTGTACTATATATATATATATATATATATATATATATATATATATATATATATATATATATATATATATATATATATATATATATATATATATATATATATATATATATATATATATATATATATATATGTATATATATAGTACAGACCAAAAGTTATAAGTTACTATATAATATATATATATAATACTTGAGGCATTCTTATAGATCCACATACAGTAATCTTGAGTTAATTGCCCCATTTCTATTGCTGCCCTCTGGTGGGCATGTGGCAAATCTGAAACGCTATTCGAATACAGAATCCTGCAGACAGTTTATGTAAATCAAATTATGACTTCTGTACCTGCCAGATATCTTTTACTCTTCCAGATATTTATCTGACGTCATGCATACAGGTCACTCTACAGGTCATACCACAGACCTTAGTGCAAACAGTCCCACAGCACGACACAGTGGCTAATCATTAACTAGAGGGTTATTTCGCCACATCATTTTACAACCGCCGTATTTGAAACAGGCAGGATTTTGGTATGGAATCATCTGATAAGCAACCTCAGAAGGAAAAGTGCTTTTTAGTCAGAGTGTTAATCTTGATGTTAAAAGATGAGTGAGGGTCTCTGTGTAACTCTGTGTTGGATCTGAGTAGATTAAGAAAGCACTACAGAAAGAAAATTATATAAAATGAAATTAGAAGCATTTTTATGTCATGTTAGTATTATTAATCCTTATTAGAATCATGCAGAATCAAGTATAGAATTTAGTATCACTTACTGTGCATACAGACACTCTCTGTCTGCCATTGGTCAGCCAAACACATAGCCCTGCCCTAAACTCACACCACTGGCTGAACCAATACTGCTGTTTTAAAAATTCAGTTTTTCCTTTTTTTTTTAGAGGAATTTACCTTCAGATGGTTAACAAGTTATCTTATAGAAATAATCTTGACATAGAAAAAATTACATGCACATACTATCTGCAGTAGTTTTAAATAAACTGAAGATTAAAAAAAATGTTTAACCTTTGAACCTTCACCTTTATATTGTAAAGCCAGCAGAATCACAACACTCAATAATGTGTGTGGCCTCATAAAGGAGATCCATAACAAGTTGAGGGCAAGATGCCAGGCAGATATTTCCTGTCGGTGAGGTTCAAGATTAAAGGTGCGCTGGACCTTTTGTACCGGCCACTGTCCCTTTAAAAGATTCTGACCCCCAAGAGAGGTCTCAAGTTACTCACTGCATTCAAATAGCCACTCTGTGTAATAAGGGTTAATTAGACTATTTAGACCTCAAAAGTTGAGCGCTTTCCCCTCAAAGGGTTTCACCCATTTTGATACCCACATTCACATTTCATCTGGGATGCCAAAGCCCTTCTTTTGAAAGTTAGACAGGTTTGTGGGATTTAAACAACTGCCTTTGTTATAGAGTCCTGACCTGCCTCTTTAGCATGGCGCTCGTTTAAAAACAAGCATAGATTAGCAAGATTAGTCATAGATTATAGTGTATATCATGTTCACTCTGCTATTGTAACATCAAAAGATGTTGATGCTGTAGATCTGAATATCAGAAAAAGACTTAACTTGCTGTATCATTGGGATTTGTGAAATTTACTAGCAATTTCTGAGTGAACATCCTACACCCATTTTTTGTGTGTTTTTATTACTTTTTTCATATCAGCTTATCCACGGGCCAGAATCTGTGTTTGTAAAGCTGCCCCAGGGCCAATGTGATTTGAGTAATGACTGCAAAAGTAAGCCACAAACCTTTGGGGAGCCCAAATTTGACTGGGGACCCGAGATTTGTATGGGTCATCAGACTGAACTAGACTTTTCCGGTCCCACTCTGCTCTGCTCACCCCCTTTTTCATCCTTGACTGAGATTAAACCAGGCAGTTATGAGCTTCTAAATCACGCCTGAAAACCAGGAACAAAGGGTCAGATGGCTGTCGCAGAGATGATTATCTATTGTCTGACACTTAGTGCTATATACCAATCCAATTACTTAAACTTGTTGCCACCTCTCATATTACAGTTCACCAATGCAAGTCCAGCCTGACAAGAATGTGGTGGAACAGATTATGTCCTTAATAAGAAAGCCCATGTTATTTCACTGGAGGTTCTTGGATCTTGACAGCCTCTGACTTTTAAAAAGCTATTTAATTCATATGAATTAGATTTTAGTTATAAAAAATTATGACATACTAATGTTGATCCAATAATAATACTGTTGTGCAATATGTTGTCAACATGCGGCCGGGACAGAGAAAAAGAATAGATGAACTGTCTGTGTAGAGAGCGAGATAGGGAGGGTAGAATGTGAAAGAAAGACATAAATGTCCTAGAAAGTGTTTCTTAGTTTTTTCAAGATTGCTGCAATATGACATTTTAGCACATATTTTATATTCTACCACATTTATGAAGGATTCCTCAATTATACTTGTCTCATATTGAAGAATCTGATACTGTATGAAAAAAAATATTGAAATAATTTAAAAAGAGAAATCATTACAGTTTTAGAAGATTAACTATAATTGAATTCTAATTAATTCCAGGATTTCTTATTTTTACATGTATAAAAAGTCAAATTAGGAAAATTCTACTAATTCTACTAATTCTACTAATTCTCCTTCAGATATCGTTGGTGCTCAAGAATCATTTCTTATTATTATCAAGTTTTAAAACTGTTGTACTGCTTAAGATTCTTTTGGAAACTTTTTTGTAGATTTTCCCTCTAATTGAAGGAACACTCATGTGCAAATTACAAGTCATGCAAACTTTATAAATAATGCACATTTTCATTTCAGTGCTTGTGGATATGTGCTTTCATGTGTGTCTATGTGCTCTCTAAGCTGTTCAATAATGTTGATGGCTTGATGGTAATTTGTGAGGATGGAGAGAACTGATCCTGTCCAGATGACACAGTGAAGGCAGTGATATTTGAGGAAGTGCTTAGAACTTCTCACTCACACTTTTAGAATATTTACACTTTGTTTACATGACCAGCTTTTACTGACCAGGACCAGGATGGCAGAGACAGTGGGTCCTGAAATAAATATTATTCTCCCCTGAGATGTGGGACCTTCATTGTTATTTTCAACATTTATTTTAAACCGGCCCTTGTGTAATAAATAATGGACATTTCATTGGTGGCTACGTGGGTTGGCAGATGGAAAGAAAAGTAATCAAGCTCTAGGTCAGTTTACAGGTTTGGCTTTTCAGCTTTGGCTTGGTCATCTTTTTTATGGCTATTAATAGCAAATTCAAAATGAAGCAATAAGGTCCTACTATGCTTTATACAACACCTGTTGAACGTTGCAACTGGAAATGCCTGCTGGTTGCTAATAAGAACGCGAATGTAATCCAATTTTGTGGATTCAAATGATTAAAAGGTAAAAAATCTGTAATATATTAATTTGCGCTACGCTACATTACAAATATACATGCCGTTTTTTGTTCTTATAAAATAATAAAAATAAATAGCATATGCTATTAGAAAACAAAAATATTTTAGTTTTTTTTCACCATTTTTTAATCAGTTTGCCAAACGAGTAACTCGCCAGCGACTTGGCCTGACCTGATTTTGACCTGAAGAAAACAAATGCGGTTTGCGCAGGTCTTGAAGTGGAGTATAGTTTAATTGCTTTCTTTAACTTTTTATAAGAAAGTTGTTTTAGATCTTAGGATGTTACTCAACATATAACTCAAACATGTAATTTATATAGTGAACTATATTGTTTGGTGTTTTTGTTGTGTTGAACAAACATCATACAGAGCAGTAATTTTCTGTCCGTTCAAATAATTTAATTTATGATTGAAAGTGTCTCATAATAAAGTTGTAATGAAGATGAAATAGCATTTGACTCAGAAGACACGACAACCAGGGACTTTACGCATAAATGACGTCAAACCTGGCTGACAAGTGTTCATGTGGCATATAAGGACAACTTATATTTTCAAAGGGTTATCTGGATTTTGTGCTTTTCCGTCCACCCAAAAAAAACAGCCGAGAGGAAATAGATACAGAGAGATTGAGCCTAAATCTGCTTAGAAGGTGTTATGTTGTTTCACCGTCTACATTGTTGCTGCTTGTCTATGACTTCATCCTCTGTGATGCCATAAAGAAACAGTGACGTTGCTAAAGCCTGTATAGTACGTCAGTTTTGTAACGAATAGGGATCCAAGTGGATTATGGATGAGAGTGAGCTTGTTTGTAGGGCTGTGTGTCATGAAGACAGAAGGCCTGTGTATGTCAGACAAAATGACGTTTAATAATTTGTGTGTCAGTTGAGAACATGCTCATTAATCCAGAGTTTTGATCTGGTCATAGGTTGGGGCAGAGATGACTTGTGTTGCCTACGCACTCAGTGAGTCTGAGCCGATCATCCCTCGCTAATGCTAATACGAGATACTGTCGTCACCTTCCCTCTCTGTGATTAGTGTTAACTCTTTGTCTCATACAGATGAAGAAGAAAAGAGGAAATGTAACCAAATGACACTACATTTAACCATAGTTGTTTTTAGTTCCTATGCAGGTGGTCTTCAGCCCTCTTTTATCTTAGCAACCTTAAAAATCTGTGATTGTGACACATTTGCTGAAAACAGCAGCTGCAGTTAGCTGTAAAAAGGTTATTTCTCAATTCTCGTAAAATATGTAAAGGATTGTTATAATAAATATTATCCTAATATGCTTTTAGTCAGTGGTGACATGTAGTCTTAATGTCACAGATGCATTCTCCATCTCTCATCTGTTACGTTGTGTTCACACATAATTTAGTTATGAATAAAAGTGACAACTGTGTTTTCTAACTAAAGTGTGTCAAGATTAACAAACACGTTTTTAGAGTATAGTTTGGTTAACCTCAACTGTGAGAACAGAATTGTTATGTACACACATAATTTATTTTATGAATAAGAGTGATAACTGTAACAAAAATTATGTTTTTAATCTAGACTGAGACTATGAAGAGTCACTTTGGTCGTCACTTATATTCCAAAGTAAATCATGCGTGTACATATCATAGCAACGGTATTGTTCACAAAGCACAGGTTAATTGAACTCTCTCTCAAAATTCTGTTGTTAATCTGGAGTCACTTCGGTAGTAGAATGCAGTTGTCACTTATGTTCTAAGTAATGTATGAACATGATGTAACAATAAATTGTTCACACAGCACAGGTCATTCAAACCGACTCTTAAAATATGGTTGTTAATCTGGAGTCTCTTCAGTTATAAAATGCAGTTGTCACTCCTATTCATAACTTAATTATTTGTGAACATAAAGAAACAACAGTTCTCACTCTCAAAAACTGATTGTGAGTCTAGAGTCACTTCGGTTATACAGTACAGTTGCCATTCTAAAGCTAAACTGGATTGTGTGTGAATGTAACAGTTTTTAGCACTTTAAAACAGACTGACAGCTGTATTCTATAGGTGTGTGAGTCTAGCCAGAGTGTCCTCACAGACCTTAAATTCCCCGCTTAACGTTATTCAGTAGAGGAAGGAGAAACAAAAATGTTAAACTGATTAGTGGATGTTGGCAGGTGGAGGTGAACAAGTCAAATGACACACTCTTTCCTCAGCGACAAGTGGACTATCTTAAGTCCTGATGTATACTCTTACTTTATGCACATAAGTGCATCCTCTGTACAGGCTTGAGCTGTGTGTGAAAGGTGGCATACGCACAGCTGTGTGGGAAACCCATGTCGCCGCTATAACCCCTTGTACCCAGCATCCTCTGTGTCTGGGTTAACACTAGCGTGAGCGAGAGACCGTCCATAGATTTAAAAAAAAAAGTGAGAGGGAAAGAGGAAGGAAATCAAGAGTGGAACTGCTGGCACTGTGATCGCAATGTTAGGAATTAAGTTGATTGATGTGACGAGGAAATGGGTCGGAGGAAGTGAGGAGCGCTCGCTTGTGTCTCTCTGCATGCACTAAAACAACATTTGATCTCCCACACCAGCCCCCGAGATGGGAATTCTGCAAGACTTTGGGATGGTTCCACTTCACTAGCTTAGGGTGCCATGTGACAGAATCTCAATGAGGTGGAACTGTGTCCTCCTTGGACAGGAAATGACTTGCTGGGCCTTGTGAGGCTAATTATTCACATTTTCCATCCACCAAAAAAGGAGTTTTTGATTGAATTTATAAAGCACTTCCGCTGCCATTTCTCTCTTGGTCATCCTAATTATTTCATCCCCTTCAAAGACACCTTTTTTCCACAAAGATTGCTTAGGTGTCTAGCAATGCACGTGGCTATAATTATTCACATGTCAGTATTTCAAACTGTATCTGAGAATGGCAAGAATAAAAAGGGGATTGGCTTTGGTTGTCACAATCATTAGATGGAGTGCCCATGAGCTTCAGTGCAGGGCACTATACTCAGGACCATTCTACCCATCAACCACCAGATGTCACTTGGACACTAGCACCTTTCATACTGTTGCACCACACCCGAACTACATTCCCCATGAGTCACTGCATCACAATCACCTTGCCACACCTGCACCTCATTCATCAGCCAATTTCCTTGCCACACCTGCACCTCATTTACACACACATTAAAAGCAGCACAATCACTCTCACTCACTGCAAAGTCTTGTTTAGCCTGTCTAACATTTCCGAGTGTTTCTCCCTGTGTTTGTCATTCCTGTGTTTGATCTTTGGACTGATTACTCCGACTCTGATTCTCTGCTGCCTGCCCCGATCTCTGCTTGTTTCTGGTTTCGACTCTGGTTATCCCTGACACACCTGACGCCATTCCTGATTTCTGCCTGTTTGACCATTCTTTAATAAAGCGCTGCATTTGGATCCGAACATCTCTGGCTCATCATTACATTGGTTACTTATTCATACTAATATTGTTATAGTACACACTAAGCTCTAAGCACTTCTAATGCTCACTATAAACACATAAAAAAGTATTTTCCCACATGCTTCACGATTGTTGCTTGTCGACAGAATTTAGTTACTCAACCACACAAATATTAAACACATTTTGCCATTAAAAAAAATGATTTTGTAAATATTTAACCCATTAATTACTCACCTTCAAGGCATCCTAGGTGAATATGACTTTCTTCTTTCAGGTGAATCTAATCAGAGTTATATAAAAAATTGTCTTTGATCTTCCAAGCTGTTTAATGGCAGTTAGTGGGTGTTGCAGTGCATCAATCCAAAATAAGTAAAATAAAGCCCATCCATTAATAATAAGAAGTGCCTAACATGGCTCCGGGGGGTGAACAAAGTCCTCCTGTAGTGAATCGATGCATTTTTGTAAGAAAAATATAAGAAGGATGACTTAAGATGTCTCGCGGCGGCCTGTGGAGGGTGCTCCGGGAGTATGGGGTCCGGGGCCCTTTGCTAAGGGCTATCCGGTCCCTGTACGACCAGAGCAGGAGCTTGGTTCGTATTGCCAGCAGTAAGTCAGACTTGTTCCCGGTACGTGTTGGACTCCGGCAGGGCTGCCCTTTGTCGCCGGTTCTGTTCATGATTTTTATGGACAGAATTTCTAGGCGCAGCCAGGGGCCGGAGGGGGTCAGGTTTGGTGACAACACGATTTCGTCTCTGCTCTTTGCGGATGATGTTGTCGTGTTGGCTTCATCAAGCCAGGACCTTCAGCATGCACTGGGACGGTTTGCAGCCGAGTGTGAAGCGGCTGGGATGAGAATCAGCACCTCCAAATCCGAGGCCATGGTCCTCAGTCGGAAAAGGGTGGCTTGCCCACTTCAGGTTGGTGGAGAGTTCCTGCCTCAAGTGGAGGAGTTTAAGTATCTTGGGGTCTTGTTCACGAGTGAGGGAAGGATGGAACGGGAGATTGACAGACGGATCGGTGCAGCTTCTGCAGTAATGCGGTCGATGTACCAGTCTGTCGTGGTGAAGAAAGAGCTGAGCCGCAAGGCGAAGCTCTCGATTTACCGGTCAATCTACGTTCCTACTCTCACCTATGGTCATGAGCTTTGGGTCATGACCGAAAGGACAAGATCCCGGATACAGGCGGCCGAAATGAGCTTTCTCCGCAGGGTGGCTGGGCGATCCCTTAGAGATAGGGTGAGAAGCTCAGTCACCCGGGAGGAGCTCAGAGTAGAGCCGCTGCTCCTCCACATCGAGAGGGGTCAGCTGAGGTGGCTCGGGCATCTGTTCCGGATGCCTCCTGGACGCCTTCCAGGGAAGGTGTTCCGGGCGCGTCCCACTGGGAGGAGACCCCGGGGGAGACCTAGGACACGCTGGAGAGACTATGTCTCCCGGCTGGCCTGGGAACGCCTCGGTGTCCCCCCAGAAGAGCTGGAGGAAGTGTCTAGGGAGAGGGAAGTCTGGGGTTCTCTGCTTAGACTGCTGCCCCCGCGACCCGGCCCCGGATAAGCGGAAGAAGATGGATGGATGGATGGACTTAAGATGTCGTCGTTGCGCATGCGCCGGCGAGTTTCGTGAAAACCAATCTTTGTTTACAGGATCAAAGGAAGCAAAGTTTCCTTACTTTAGCAAAGGAAAGCCAATCTCCTCTTGGCTTATATCGAAACACATTGCTTTACACCAAATACACAATATAATGTTCTTTTTAACAATGTCATATGACCCCTTAAATTTTTTCCGTAATTTACAATTGTTGCTTATCGGATTGCCTTTTTTTTATTGCTCTGTGTGACCCCATTGAGATGCGGCATGCGGTAGATCCTAGAATATCACAAAATAATTTTAACAAAAAATGCCAACCAATCTTAAAAATCAGAATTAGATAATATAACATATAGTATATATTTTTTTATGTATTTAGGCTATTAATTGCCCATCAGTGAGCATGTCATAACAAGCATTCAAGTTCAAAACATAGCAAGTTCCACCTTTTAATTTCACTGGGCCTGTGAGGTAGTTGTGCCTGTGTAAATGTTGGTTCAGTGGCATTTTTGTTCTTTACCGCAAGTATGTTTACACATTATTGGCTCTGCTTACAGTGAGTGATGTGCAGCTAATTAACTTGAAACATGTTGTTAAACCGTCAGCAATCACTGTTTAAATGCTCCACTTTTTGCTTTAAAGCTGGAAGGAAGTCACCGATATCTCTGAGGAAGTATTGAGAGTATTAGTTGATACTAACCCAACGTCTCACTTCTCACTGGCATGTCTGCCCATTTAGCAGTTAGCGGTGGGAGGCATGAGAACTGTCAAACAAACTTGCCTTCTCTTTCTCCTGAGTTGTGTGAAGAAATGCAGCCTGGCTGCCTGTAAACTTATAACTGATAAAGAGTGCAGAAACAGATGCTTTAATCTCTTGTTCATGCTAAATTTGTTATAAAAGTGTTTACAGTATTAAGTAGAGTGCTTATTGGTTCTAAAGCCCACTTTAAGCACATCAACAGGTTAAGCCTCTTGAAATATTTTAGATTATAAATAATCCTTGTAAATATGTCTACCATAAAAGTGCACATTATAAATTATAAACATTTATCTGACTGTCAAATTTATTATGTATTTATGAAATTATGTAAGAATTTTCTTAATGGACTCTTTTTGTATGTACATCCAGACACATTCTCAGCACTGAAGAAGACTATTACAATATCTAAAAGATAAATGTTTATCATTGCTACAGGAGTAAACTGAAGCTGTTCTTTCATTTAAGAGGACCCATTTATGATATATATTGTTTTATATAAAAAGATATGTAATGTTAAAGCAAACATACACAAACAATTGATTTATTATTACCAATATTAAAATACAGGTGTAACAAATTTCCACTGGAGACGAGTTGTAAATGAACCCAAGTGCAGCTTTATTCCATTTAATGAGAGAAGAACAAACAAAACTAAACCATAACTTGACAAGACTTGAAACCATGACACTCACCATCAGCAGTACAGAAAACAACATCAATACACAACAAACTAACATGGCAACCAAAAGAGCTTAAATACAAGTAAACACAACCCCTAAATGTGAACAAAACCCAAAACAGATGTGACACATTGACCCCTCTAATGGCAGCACCTGACGCCTTAGTGAAATACCCACCGCAAAAAGATGCAAAAAGGTCCAGGAGGGTGGAGGACTAGAGGCAGTCTTGGGGGACGGGATGGAGGGCCAGGTCCGTGAAACTGAACTGGAACAGGATCCTGGAGCAATGGGCCTTTAGTAAAATCTTTACTAAAGAAAAATCTTTAGTAAAAGTACTTAGTTTTCAATTTTACTCTAGTGAAAGTACAAAAAAAACAGATTTTTTTAATGAACTTAAGTAAAAATTACAGATAGATGAATATTTATTTTATTTTATTATAATTTATTTTATTATATAGGCTATTTATATAATTAAATTTTATATTAGCATATATATATATATATATATATATATATATATATATATATATATATATATATATATATATATTTTTTTTTTTTTTTTTTTTTTATAATTCTTCTACTCAAAATACCTGGGGTTTCCCCAAAATAACCTATAAGGAAATAATGACTATAATAAGGAAAATATAATTAGATTTTCATAATGATTTTTTTCTTCTCAAACCTTGAAAACCTGTAAAAACACCCCTGGCCAAAACCTCCCCACATTGACAAATCCACATTGACTTTATTTTTAAAAAATTGCCCCAATTTAGCACCAGCAAGCTTTTTAGCTAGACAGTTAGCATCAGCTAACATTATTGACTTATTTTCAGCATGGTTATGAATAAACATTTATATTTATCTACTCAGTTAATCCAAATACATAGTAATTCAGGCCCTGTTTACACTAGTGCGTTTTCATTTTAAAATGGTGTTTTAGAATTAAAACAATCCAGGTTTACACTGGCGTTTCAGAAACAATCTCTGTCTACACTACATAACCGAAAACACATGTCACGTGACCATTCATGCCCACTGGGCATGCGCGTAAAAGTGTAAACAAGAAATCGGTTGCTAGTCACTGGCAGGTTCAACAATGAGCATGATGGCGAGGAAAAGCAAGGCCGTCTTTGTGTGGACAGATGATGAGGTGGAATTGTTACTCAAAGTAACTAATGATTACAAGGCGGCCGAAAATGTCAATTGGGAGTCATGCCAAATTCGACAGAGACATGATATGGTTACACAGTCGTCAAAGATATGCAGAGATCATGTGGGCAGCCACGCCATCGTTTTCGAAAGTCTCCGTTTTAGTCCATTTACACTGAAACGCAACCCTGGAGTTTTCCAAACTAAAACAAAAGTCAAAAGTCTCTGTTATAGTAGTAATTTCAAAATAGTAGTGCAAATGATAGGTGTAACCATAGCAAAAGTGAAATGCACATGAAAACGCACTAGTGTAAACGGGGCCTTAGGCTATGTGTGCTGACAAACAATATAAAAACAGTCATTACGTAGCATAGCATTTTAGAAAAGGTGCTAATGTTATAGCAGTGGGGAAGATGAACGTACATTAGTTATTTTATTTAATATTTATTTAATATGTTTTGACCTAAAACATAGAGACTCTGATGTTAATGTGTCTGCATGCAAGCATTTCAGTGGGCTTAATAAACAGATCATCCTTTACAGTAGATTTAGTTCACAAACAACTGACAGCTTTGACCTAAATATGATTTTCAATTACAATAATTTATCCTAAAATTCAACATTAGTAACTTACTTGCACTCACACAAGATCTCCCTGTTCTTACTTGTGAATTCAGTTCACTGTAGACTTGCACTAAATGGATAATTTGAATCAGTGAGTTGTTGACTCAAGAAAATCTGCTATCAGATCATTCCAATTCATGAATTAATTGTTTAGTGAGATTTGTGAAATGTGAAAATGTACTTAAGTACAATAATAAAGAAAAACTACTTTGTTACTGTCCAACATTGTGACTCAGGCATGGCGGCCATCTTGGCTGATGCATCAGGTATTGTTGCTGTGACGTGAAAAGGCTTTGGCTTAGTAGACTTGACGTGAGCAGACTCTTGCTTGGCAAGCATGGCATGAGCAGGCTACGGCTTGCCAGGCATGGTGTGAGCAGGCTCTGGCTTGGTAGGCATGGCGCAAATAGGCTCTGGCTTGCCAGGCATGGTGTGAGCAGGCTCTGGCTTGGTAGGCATGGTGTGAGCAGGCTCTTGCTTAGCAGGCATGGTGTGAATAGCCTCTGGCTTGGCAGGCTTGGCGTGAGCAGGCTATGGCTTGGTAGGCATGATGTGAACAGGCTCTGGCTTGGCTGGCATGGCGTGAATAATTCCTGACATCACAGTTGATATGGGGTATGTTGGATAGCGGGGTTGTTCTTCTGCAAATACCAACAGTAAAAGAATAACCACAGAGCATCAGGGCATAATCAATGTATTGAGCCAAGTCCATTTGAAAGTATGCAGGGGCATTAAACAAGAAATATTTTAATTTAAACCAAAACGAATCATTAAATTCCACTTGATCACAAAAGTCCTCCACAAAATCTTCAATGGTCAATTTGCCTTGACAAAGGCAAAGAAGATTAATAGCTGGGTGCATTTTTTATGTTGTGTATTCTATAATGAATCTCACTAGATGTGAGTTGTAGATGAACCCAAGTGCAGATTTATTCCATTTAACGAGAGCAAAACAAACTAAACTAAACCATAACATGACACGAGTTGAAACTATGACACTCTCCATCAGCAGTACAGGAAATTACATCATTACACAAAAAAACTAACATGACAACCAAGAGGGCTTAAATACTTAGACTTGAGGAACACATGACAAAACCAACCAATGAGAAAATGACACATGCAACTAAGAAACCAATCAGAACATAACACAGAGACAAGGGTAGCACATGACATGATCACATGAGGAGAAAGGAAACACACGTCAGAAAGGTACCATAACAGAGAATAACAAAAATGTTATGAAAAAAAGACATGAAAACCTAACAAAACAAATTTGAACAAAACATTTCTTTCCCAGGAAATATTGATGAATAATCTTGCATTCACAGACATATCCAGTTTCCCCCCCATAAATAGCACCTGTGGCCGACTAGCAATAACTTAGCATTAACAATATATTGATGATGTGTATACACAGAAACTTTATATTTTCTTTTGGTCCTTATGTTTTGACAGTATTTTTGCAAATGACACAGGATTGTCTCTTTGTTTTCATTGGAAACTTCTGTGAGTTGGAAACTCTAAGTTTGCTGTTGTAAAGCTATTAAGGCTAAGTGCTATGAACTTCATATTGCTGCATCTGCTAATAAGATTTGTGGCTGGGAAAATACCCATAAGCCCTTGCGAGTGAATAATTTTAGAGTGTGCAAATAATTGCTATTTAGAATTAACAGATGGTGTAACTATGTTTCCTGCTTTTGACTTTTTGTAGAGAGTTTTGTTTTAAAGAGTTGTGGTTTAGTCAGAGTCATTGTTAAGGTGATTAGTGTTTATTTTGGTGAATTTGGATCCTGCTTAATTAAAATAATTTCTTGTCTGTGACCAAAAAAGTACATTTTGTTTTATTGTGGAATATTACGCAAAAAAGAAAAACACACAATCTGGTCATACTTCACATCAACACCCTAGTTACTACAACACTGCATTGAGTCAACCTGAAATATTTTACTTTGTGGGTTCAGGTGCACCACATGTGGTTACATTTTTTATTTCTCTTTGTTTATTCTGTTTGTAAAGGTTATATAAATAAAGGTTGACATTCTTTTGTCATCTTTTCTGCATTAGATAGATCAATCAACCATTATAACAGAGTTTATCTAACAGCTAGGATTTTTTAACAGCGTATGTATCTTGCTCTAAAACTGTATTGTGTTGTCAGTCGACAGAAATGTTGAAGCTGAGTGAAAATATTGATGCTGGCGCTGTGAAGGAGCCTCTAGTAGGCCATGACGTAGCGATTTTTCCACGACACTTCTGATGATTGTTTCCAAATGGTTCTGTCAGTATTAATAAATCTAATGTAAACATTCCATTTAGTTTCAAAGTAAACAAAATCCTTTTCAATCCACACGGCTCATATGAACACATAAAGAAATAACTTCAAGTGGTCCAGGCAGCATTGTAAGATAATAAATGTTTTTATGTGTGAGAGGTTCTTTCCTCCTTTTCTTTTTTCATGCATTTTCCCTTTTATGGAATGTATGAAGTACAAAGGAAGGGTAAATTCAGATTGATTCTGTTTTCTTAACTTTAAAAATAGCAAAATCACACTGTAATTAAAGAGAACCAAGTGTACCAGTAATGTCAGCTGTAGAAACATCTAGTAGCCTGGCATAATACTAAAATAAGAATGAGTTACAGTTTACAGCTAGGTGTTTATCCCAAAAGATAGAGAATCTAGAGTTTTGCTATTATGTGTCTGTATATATATTCCCTGTGATCTGTTTGGAGAAACAGAATCTGAAAGAGAATGACAACTGAATCTTGGTGACATCTCTATGGGCTTCAGGAAGTGCACACTTCCATTAAGTGTATCACTGAATGTTTAATGCTGAACCGATGAGCCTGTTCTTCCTGTCTCCATTGATTGGTGGTTAAAAAGGTGTTTTGTTAGCTTTTTTACACAGGCTAAATTGCCTGTGCAGTGGCACATATCCAGTGAAAAACTGCAATGCACAAATCTTAATTTGGGGGCTTTTGGTGTAAATGTTTGTTTGATATGTGATTAAATGATTAATATTAATAACTAATTCTGTGTCAAAACAACCAAATTTCAGAAAATTCCCAAGCTTAAATGTTTGACTTTAATTTTTGTTTTTCAGAAGAAAGACATAAATAGTAATGAAAGCTTGTCTTTCTTCAGACATTCCTCTTTAAATACAGTTTTAGCTGCACGGAAAGCAGCCACAGTTTTCGATCACTGAAAAGCGGTGAAATTTAACAATTTGCAAATGGGGCTGCTTTGATATTCCCATATCTGTGGGATGAAAACTTTTGGGGAAAATGTAAAAATTGCCCCTCCCCACCATTTTTGAACAGATATCAACTTACTCTGTCAATAAACCTACCAATCTCTATATTAAAATAAAATAATAATGCTGCCATCTTTCCAAAATTATTTTATCCCTATAATATGGCTCCAAATTTTAAACTTTCTTCTTAATGTATTTCTTTCACTAGAAAAAAAAAGAAATAAAAATCACTGAATTACCCTATTATTATTATTTTTTTCTTAATTTGTTGACAGCTAAACCCTTAATACTTCTATTTTGGAGTTCTTTCATTATTTGACATGGTGGTTTATTGCTTATGTAAAATGTGAACACATGTTAAGATACCCAAATAGATATTAGTAATGACTCTTAAGCTCCAAAGAGAAAGCAGATACCTGTGAATTATGCGATTGTATAATGCGTTGGAGATTGTAATCAAAACTTTCTGATGAATTTTGTTTCCCTATAATTTGGCTTAAAACAAGACCACACTGGGATGCTGGTAAAAAAACAAAACAAAAAAAAACATGATAAGAAGCGTAGCAGTTAGAGAAAAGCTGAAACTTGATAGTGTGCAGTAGACTCTATTTATGAGACATGTGCATAAATGGTAGAGATAAGAGTGAAAAGAAACAACAGAACTATGTGAAAAGTACAGAAGGTGAAATGTGTACAAATTAAGCTGTTGGAATGTTGATGAGAAAACATCTGTTTTGAGATCTACAGTACATCATCTGAAAAGCTTTTTCTCAGACTAGGTGTGAAGCATTAGATTGAAGTAGAAAAGTGTGGCATGCAGATAAATGTTTCAAACACTCCAAAGCTGAAATAGCTCAGTGATGCTTGTCAAAGATGAGACGACAAGAGACATGAGGTCTTAATTACTCTGAACTGTACAGCAACAAATGGAAAGCTATAATACACTTTGTTAAAGAAAAACACACACAAAAAAAATTGTCACCTTAGTTTTGCATCCATAATTGAATTTCAACAACAAACACTAGACACTTTGTGAAGTGATAAACATTTTTAATTACACATCAAAGTTGGCAGATTGTAGTCGTGACATGAGAAAATTCACAGTCTTGGTAATGCCTCCAGTCATCTAATTATCTTTTTGACAGCTCTCATTTACTTTAAAGGGTAAAGACTGAAATTTCTAAAACTGTTTGTCAGTGTTTGGTTTGAATGATTTATATCAGAAATGTAATCTTTAGCTCAAAGAAAGCATTAAAACTAATGCACATTTAGACAATATCTGAATTTACATGAATTCAAGATTCAATGCTGAAAAGTATAGCTCAATATTGTGAAAAATAAATAGGAGTTCCGGTCTTCCATTCTATTCAACTGCAGAATTCCTGCTTTAGTAGAAGGTTCCAAATCAGATGCTGCCATAAAAAAACAAACAGTTGTCTATTTAGGATGTAGACAGTGAAGCAGCTGTGGAGTTACTGTTTGTAGCAAGTTTTAAAATGATACTTTTGGCAGAAGAGCAAGATACACTGAGGTCACATTCTCTGCCAACCTGTCCTTTTAATTTGAGCCACCAGTCAACCAACTCACACAAATGAAAATGTATCCAGAAGAACATCTTTTTCAATCCTGCTTTGGATTGGAAGTCAAATCCCATCATGCCACCATCCACTAGAAGACAGCCAGAAGACGTGTGTGGTGTGAGAATCTGCTCTTCATGGTAAAACCTCTGGAGCAGGTCAACATGTAGGCGGGAAGATATGTGTGACATGAAAGAGCCTGTCTATCGGTTGCTCTGTTGGCAATCATTGAAAGAAAAAGGCCATGCTGGCAGTCACAGGGAATTTGAATCATTGACTCTGTTTGTCTGTAATGCAAGGATAGACAGTGCAAATTTTGTTTACTGTGTTGGAACCAGACAGGGATTTGACCGCAGGGTTTTCTGTCTGCTCTTTCATTTCTTTTCCCTCATCCCTTGAAAATTTTATTTGTAGTAATTTCATCACAATTTGAGTAGCTGTTTGTAAATGTAATGATTTTGCTCCATGCCTGGCTGTGTATATGGCTGGTAATGATCATAAAATTAGGCTGATATCATATTGAGATATAAAACTTGACTGCTGGGCAGTAAGGGGGTGGGGGTGTAAGGGGGGGTCTTACATTTAAGTCGTTTCATATTTAAATAACTTAACTCTTCTACCTCATTTGTAGACTATACTTTCAATTAAATTCAAGGATAAGTCATTAGCTGAATTAGTCATTGTAATTACACTTGCTTTTAATAACACACTGGATGGAAACTGTGACATGTGAGACAGCCATTGAGACTGAAGAGGTCTGCAGGAGTTGTTCCTTGTTCCTATAAAATCCTGTTTCAGCCTGTGACATTTAACTTGTGCACAAACTCTGTCGAGAACAAGGTTGCACGAAAGCTTTTGAGGTCATTTTTTTTATTGAAAGAACATAAAACAGACACTACTGGCCCTGTATGATCACCTCCCGTACTGCAAAAAAATATTTTTCTTAATTTTGTCTCATTTTACAATTAAAAAGATAATGATTGTGGCAAACTGTTGATTTTAGGAGGCTTTTTTGGGAGAGTTTTTTTTTCTTCCAGTCAAACTGTGTAAGATATTACAAATAGTTTTTAGCACTGAATTTATCTTGTCTACTGAAAGTTATTTCAGAAAGACTTTTGTCAGCTGAACAATCAGTTGTTAAACAACATTACAATCAATAGAATGCACTTTCTATCCCTCACAGCCTTGATTTCTTTCCTGCTAAAAATGAAATATGGTGCTACCCTGACTAAGGGTTATATCTTCTGCAGTTTTGCTTCTTAAGTAAATGTCTTAAGAGAGTTTTAGAAATTTTCAATCTTGACATGACTGCTCTTTAGAAACCGAAGGTATTTTGAAGTTGTCTTCCCTCGGCTACCTGAAATCTATCCACTCTTTACCACAATCTCCTTTCAGAGTACTTTGAAATTCCTCAAATTTATTCTGGCTTAATTAATCCTGAAGCGGCTCTCATTTGACAGCAATCATTACGCTCTGATAATCTTAAGGCCATTGTCACTGTGGCACTTGAAGGAATCTTTTGTGAACAGAAAGAATAGGGGGCAAATCAATGAAGCTGCAGAACAGAGCCTATGAGGTGTGTGTGTGTCTGTGGATAGTGTTTCCCGGTCCAAGCAACCGTGAGCGGTGTTGATTGACGTACAGAGTGAAAGGCCCTAGGCCTAGACCCTATAACTTTGATGACTGAAATGAGACGGGTATCATTTATTTGACAAAGATTGGGTGGTGGTTCGTGTGTGTGAAAGAGGTCTACATTGCTGTTATCACTCTTTTTCCTTTTGGAATTGACTGACAATTGTCGTCCTGCTTAAACTTGTCCATGCAAATCGTACATCAGGGTTGTTTTAGTTAACTAAAATTTAAACTAAAACCATACTGTGAGAAACATTTTCATTGCTTGAAATAAAATAAAAATTGAGTAAAAATATAAAAAAGTTCTTGATGAATGAATAATGAATCTTAATTATATACTGTATCATTAATGTAATTAGTGTTATTATATTAGTATATATTTTAATTACGTTTAGTTGACAGTTTATTTTGAAATGTTGTTGTAATAATAATACTACTACTAATAATAATAATGTATTTATGTAATATAAAATCTAAAAGAAAAGTAATACTAATAGATTAACACTAATTCCTTAATATGTGCTATCAATCACTGAGCACACTGACTGAAAATGGACACCTTTTATGAACCATGATGATTGCAGTTCTTGTAGATGTGACAGATTTTCTTGATTGACAGCTGGCCTCTGCAGTACTCTCCATGTGAATGCATACCCCCACAGTCTGGGCCACAATGACAGGCTCCCAAGCTCTCTGTCTGGCCTCTAAACCTTTGGCCCCATGTGGTGCAGATGCAGCCTTTCTTTCCCCCTGGAGTCCACTGCATGGATCCTTGGGGCTCAGTGTGGCAGGCATAGGTTCTGTACATGTGTTTGAGAGAGTGAGAAAGAGAAGGACGGGTGAGGCCTCTGATCCCAGCTTCCCCCTCAGGGTATCTGTGTGGAAACAGAGTGTGTAAAGTCTGGAGAAAGACAAGAGCCCACTCAGACAAATGTCAAGAATTTCACTGACAGAGCTTCAAGTGGCTTTTCAAGTCTTTGAAACACAGTTTCTTTCTTTTTCTTTTTCTTTCTTTCTTTCTTTCTTTCTTAAAAATGGTAAAAAAATGGTAAAAAAAAATTACAGTAAAATGTTTTCATTATAATTTTTTAAATAAACGTATGCATTTGTGTATATACACAAAATAAAAATAATATTAGACTTAACAGTAATACATGTAATTTTACTTAACACTAAAAAACACTAAAAACTGTTTACCAAAACATGCATTTACAGTAAAATTGCATTATGTATTGCATTATGATAATACATAGAATATCAAAATCAACTGCTGCTGGCAGATCCTTTTCCCTATTTAGCACTCAAACTCTGGAATAATCTACCTAGCATTGTTCAGAAGGCAGACACACTCTGTCTGGGTGTGTGTTCACGGTGTGTGTGTTTTCACTGCTGTGTGTGTGCACTTGGATGGGTTAAATGCAGAGCACAAGTTCTGAGTATGGGTCAGCATACTTGGCTGTATGTCACATCAAGTCACTTTTTAATTCAGAGCCGTTAAAGGATTGTTTGGCTGCATTAAGGTGAGACACTGCAGGCAAAAACACTGTTTTTTCAAGCACCTGTCAATTTTGAGATTTTGGGCTTTTTGGTTTTTCATAAAGTGCTTTTTCAAACTAGTGGAAGGAAAACATCCAAAAGACACTGTTAAGTGTTTCTTTTATAGCACATTATCTGTTTGTGTCAATAGATTTAAATTACAATACATATTTTTAAAGGCCGTTTTCTCAAAATGAGTTTTTTCTTCAACACTGAGCCATAAATCTCCACTTCAGTAGCACTTACACACACCAAACTTGACATTTTTATTCCTGTCTATATTCTGAAGGTTTTTACAGAGGGATTTGTTCATATATATTTTCCTTGATTATATACAACATTTTATTCCCCCCAAAATTGTGAAAATATATTGTTTTCTGGCTGTTCAAAGTATTTTCTGAATTATGGAGTGACAAAAAAAGATAACCAGAATTCCCTCTGTAAAGTCAAAGTCAAAGTCACCTTTATTTATATAGCGCTTTAAACAAAATACATTGCGTCAAAGCAACTGAACAACTAAGCAAGCCAGAGGCGACAGCGGCAAGGAACCGAAACTCCATCGGTGACAGAATGGAGAAAAAAACCTTGGGAGAAACCAGGCTCAGTTGGGGGGCCAGTTCTCCTCTGACCAGACAAAACCAGTAGTTCAATTCCAGGCTGCAGCAAAGTCAGATTGTGCAGAAGAATCATCTGTTTCCTGTGGTCTTGTCCTGGTGCTCCTTTGAGACAAGGTCTTTACAGGGGATCTGTATCTGGGGCTCTAGTTGTCCTGGTCTCCGCTGTCTTTAAGGGATGTAGAGGTCCTTTCTAGGTGCTGATCCAGCATCTGGTCTGGATACGTACTGGATCTGGGTGACTGCAGTGACCCTCTGATCTGGACACAGACTGGATCTGGTGGCCACGGTGACCTCGGAACAAGAGAGAAACAGACAAATATTAGCGTAGATGCCATTCTTCTAATGATGTAGCAAGTACATAGGGTGTTATGGGAAGTGTTTCCGGTTCCGGTTTACCTACTTAATGCAGTCTAAAAATCCTTTAACGGATTTGGATAATAAAAGCATATTAGTATATTAGTATAGTATTAGTAAGTGTGTCTGCCTCCCGAACAATGTTAGGTAGGTTATTCCAGAGTTTAGGCGCCAAATAGGAAAAGGATCTGCCGCCCGCAGTTGATTTTGATATTCTAGGTATTATCAAATTGCCTGAGTTTTGAGAACGTAGCGGACGTAGAGGATTATAATGTAAAAGGAGCTCATTCAAATACTGAGGTGCTAAACCATTCAGGGCTTTATAGGTAATAAGCAATATTTTAAAATCTATACGATGCTTGATAGGGAGCCAGTGCAGTGTTGACAGGACTGGGCTAATATGGTCATACTTCCTGGTTCTAGTAAGAACTCTTGCTGCTGCATTTTGGACTAGCTGTAGTTTGTTTACTAAGCGTGCAGAACAACCACCCAATAAAGCATTACAATAATCTAACCTTGAGGTCATAAAAGCATGGATTAACATTTCTGCATTTGACATTGAGAGCATAGACCGTAATTTAGATATATTTTTGAGATGGAAAAATGCAGTTTTACAAATGCTAGAAACGTGGCTTTCTAAGGAAAGATTGCGATCAAATAGCACACCTAGGTTCCTAACTGATGATGAAGAATTGACAGAGCAACCATCAAGTCTTAGACAGTGTTCTAGGTTATTACAAGCGGAGTTTTTAGGTCCTATAATTAACACCTCTGTTTTTTCAGAATTTAGCAGTAAGAAATTACTCGTCATCCAATTTTTTATATCGACTATGCAATCCATTAGTTTTTCAAATTGGTGTGTTTCACCGGGCTGCGAAGAAATATAGAGTTGAGTATCATCAGCATAACAGTGAAAGCTAACACCATGTTTCCTGATAATATCTCCCAAGGGTAACATATAAAGCGTGAAGAGTAGCGGCCCTAGTACTGAGCCTTGAGGTACTCCATACTGCACTTGTGATCGATAGGATACATCTTCATTCACTGCTACGAACTGATGGCGGTCATATAAGTACGATTTAAACCATGCTAATGCACTTCCATTAATGCCAACAAAGTGTTCAAGTCTATGCAAAAGAATGTTGTGATCAATTGTGTCAAACGCAGCACTAAGATCCAATAAAACTAATAGAGAGATACACCCACGATCAGATGATAAGAGCAGATCATTTGTAACTCTAAGGAGAGCAGTCTCAGAACTATGATACGGTCTAAATCCTGACTGGAAATCCTCACATATACCATTTTTCTCTAAGAAGGAATATAATTGTGAGGATACCACCTTTTCTAGTATCTTGGACAGAAAAGGGAGATTCGAGATTGGTCTATAATTAACTAGTTCTTTGGGGTCAAGCTGTGGTTTTTTGATGAGAGGCTTAATAACAGCCAGTTTGAAGGTTTTGGGGACATATCCTAATGACAATGAGGAATTAATAATAGTCAGAAGAGGATCTATGACTTCTGGAAGCACCTCTTTTAGGAGCTTAGATGGTATAGGGTCTAACATACATGTTGTTGGTTTAGATGATTTAACAAGTTTATACAATTCTTCCTCGCCTATAGTAGAGAATGAGTGGAACTGTTCCTTTAGGGCAGTGGTTCCCAACCTTTTTCAGCTCGCGGCCCACACAACCACATACATATGTTTGCGCGGCCCACTTCAAAAAAATTAACTGACCCCGCTATTGTTGGGTTACTAACTAAGTACTCAGAATCTAGATTGTTAACTGTATTTATTGAATGAACTAGGACTGTGTGATATGAAAAAAAAAAAAAAAACCTATCGCGATTTCTTTGATCAATTTTGCGATTGTGACACACATCGATATGCTTTTACAATCATAAATGCATTCAGGATTAATTTGAAACATATTTCCAAAAGAAAACCAATTAGAGCTTTATCAAAAAATTGTAACGTCTCTAGAACAGACATAAGTCAAAATTATCACTATAGTAAAGATGTAACAAAATGTATAGACTTATGGCAAAAAAAGAAAAATAAATCCCGTGTCCAGGGACTTTTTTTTTCTTTTTTGCCATGCATTGTTCATAGAGCTCATTAATTGTAGCAGTGCCTCGGGTGTTTGCAGTGTGTATACAGTATGTGTATGCGGTGAGCAGCAAGAGCGCATAAATATAACGCGAAAGCACATTAAAATAATGCACGAGCGCGAATCTCTCTGTTCGCACGCAGATTTCCTTTGCTCTGTCACAAAACCAGACGTACTTGCTCAGATACACGCTGCTCTGCGCGGAGAGAGTGTGCGCACTTAAACGTGTCTCCTCTCACTTAAACTGCATTCTGTCCGCTCACAACTCTCTCTATGCTCATGTGTTAGATATTAATTATTTTCGCACGTTTTTATCTCTAGCGTTTTACCGCGTGCAGTGTGAATGCTCTGATCCGTTAACATGGGCTCGGAAGAAAGGCGCATCACAGACAGTGTGTGAACCTGGACTTACAGGCATATGCCCAGTCTGTTCTGTTCTCGCACTAAGTGCGTTGCATTCTGATTGGATCGGATAGCATACTACGGGAGGTCAGGGCCGCGGAAAATCGTGCTATAAAGCAATTTAGAAACGTGCACGCTCAAATCGTGATTTTATGACAATTTCTATTAATCACACAGCCCAAGAATGGACTGGAAATGAACAGAAAATAATTCGGGCTGGCACCGCTCAGCAAAACGGGAAAACCAGATCCAGGCAGAGCTCAGCAGCGGATAGATAGTCACCGGAGCAAGCAGTCAGGAGGAAACACAACAGCCATTTATGCATGTTTGAATTTGTTGTTCTGTAGCATATGCAGCAAAAATATCTAAGATAAATTGCTGGTTTATTCTTAAACCAATCAGCGAGCTCGAATAGTGGAAGCATAGTAACAGTTTAATATTTATTTTTTGTTATTTAATTATATATATGAAATTATGTTATGTTATGACTTTTTTACATATATTAACAATATTATTTCTTTTAATAGTAATTGGCGGCCCACCTGCAATACCACCGCGACCCACTAGGGGGCCACGGACCACAGGTTGAAAACCACTGCTTTAGGGGGTCTATAGTGCCCCTGTATATAGTGTCTATAGTCTGATGTGATACTGTAGCTGACGACTGAATGGTTGCAATTTTATCTCTAATAGTATCGATTTTAGTAGTAAAGTAGTTCATAAAGTCATTACTGCTGTGATGTTGGGAAATATAATATGTCTCTATGACTCTAATATGTCAAAAAAATTAAACAAAAAATTTGAAACTGACTTCATCTAGTGTTCAGATTTTTGTACTGCAACCCGAATTCCGGAAAAGTTGGGACGTTTTTAAAATTTTAATAAAATGAAAATTAAAAGACTTTCAAATCACATGAACCAATATTTTATTCACAATAGAACATAGATAACATAGCAAATGTTTAAACTGAGAAAGTTTACAATTTTATGCACAAAATGAGCTCATTTAAAGTTTGATTTCTGCTACAGGTCTCAAAATAGTTGGGACGGGGCATGTTTACCATGGTTTAGCATCTCCTTTTCTTTTCAAAACAGTTTGAAGACGTCTGGGCATTGAGGCTATGAGTTGCTGGAGTTTTGCTGTTGGAATTTGGTCCCATTCTTGCCTTATATAGATTTCCAGCTGCTGAAGAGTTTGTGGTCGTCTTTGACGTATTTTTCGTTTAATGATGCGCCAAATGTTCTCTATTGGTGAAAGATCTGGACTGCAGGCAGGCCAGGTTAGCACCCGGACTCTTCTACGACGAAGCCATGCTGTTGTTATAGCTGCAGTATGTGGTTTTGCATTGTCCTGCTGAAATAAACAAGGCCTTCCCTGAAATAGATGTTGTTTGGAGGGAAGCATATGTTGCTCTAAAACCTTTATATACCTTTCAGCATTCACAGAGCCTTCCAAAACATGCAAGCTGCCCATACCTTATGCACCCCATACCATCAGAGATGCTGGCTTTTGAACTGAACGCTGATAACATGCTGGAAGGTCTCCCTCCTCTTTAGCCCGGAGGACACGGCGTCGGTGATTTCCAACAAGAATGTCAAATTTGGACTCGTCTGACCATAAAACACTATTCCACTTTGAAATAGTCCATTTTAAATGAGCCTTGGCCCACAGGACACGACAGCGCTTCTGGACCATGTTCACATATGGCTTCCTTTTTGCATGATAGAGCTTTAGTTGGCATCTGCTGATGGCACGGCGGATTGTGTTTACCGACAGTGGTTTCTGAAAGTATTTCTGGGCCCATTTAGTAATGTCATTGACACAATCATGCCGATGAGTGATGCAGTGTCGTCTGAGAGCCCGAAGACCACGGGCATCCAATAAAGGTCTCCGGCCTTGTCCCTTACGCACAGAGATTTCTCCAGTTTCTCTGAATCTTTTGATGATGTTATGCACTGTAGATGATGAGATTTGCAAAGCCTTTGCAATTTGACGTTGAGGAACATTGTTTTTAAAGTTTTCCACAATTTTTTTACGCAGTCTTTCACAGATTGTAGAGCCTATGCCCATCTTTACTTCTGAGAGACTCTGCTTCTCTAAGACAAAGCTTTTATAGCTAATCATGTTACAGACCTGATATCAATTAACTTAATTAATCACTGTTCTCCCAGCTGAATCTTTTCAAAACTGCTTGCTTTTTTAGCCATTTGTTGCCCCCGTGCCAACTTTTTTGAGACCTGTAGGAGACCTTGTCTACTAGATGAGCCCCAAATACAATTCCCCTAGCGAAGACCTTGTTAACTAGACGTTCTTCGGGAAAAGACCATGGGAACGAGACAAGTGCTCTGGACAATCTGACCTGTGTTGCAGCCTGGAATTAAACCACACCATGCTGGTTTTGTCTGGCCACAGGAGAACTGGCCTCCTGACTTGGCCTAGTTTCTCCCAAGTTATTTGTTTTCTTTCTCCATTTCTGTCACCGATGGTGTTTTGTTTCCTTACCATTGTCGCCATTGGCTTAGCCTGTAGTTGCTGTTGCTTAAAAAAGGTGACCTCTGCTCTGTAAACATCCATGTCAGTACTTCCCTTTTGAAAATAAATGGAAATAGATCACAAAAGTAGTTTATTAGTGTTTCAGTTCGTGCATTCTTTCTACATTTTTTTGGACCTGAGGTAGAGAACTTGGAAACATGGTGAAAACATATCTTGTTGGCTTTTGACTTAAATATAAATCAATAATAATAAATCACAATATTAATTAAGTATTATTACTAATAAAAGACTAATATTAATATTAATGTGGCATGAGAAAATCATGTCTATGCGCTTCCGGTTCAAGAGTTTCCATATGCTTTGTTAAATATGAAGCAGCTTTCCTTAAGATGCCTTTAAGGTAGATACCAATGATCATCATAACCAATGTCTATCACATAAGCCTACTGTATACGGACTGATATCTAAAAGTTATTTTTTCTTTTCTTTTCACTAACATTTAGATATAAAAAAACAAACATTTAGATATAAAAAAACAAATAAAACGTCAACAACAAAAATAGCTAGCTAGTTTAACTGATTATCTTAAAAGTCCATAGATATCGCACATTCTCCGACAAGCTGAAGCAATGAGAGCTGTTTTCCGGGTTTGGTCTGGTGATTTTCGACAGGTTTGTGAGATCGGAGATCCCGCATGCGCCCACACAGAAACATCCAGGAGTACATAAATGTATTGCCAATACTGCCCTGTGACTCTTATTAATAAAATCGCTTAGATACTAGATATGTCACGTACGCTGATACAGGAAACAAGAAGAGATCCAAGTGCAGGTATGAGGTTTTATTTAGGACAAATCCAAAAGGGTAAACAGTCCAGGCAGGGTCAAAACCAGAGTATCCAAACATGAAACAAAACAAGAACACACAGCAAAAGCAGACTATGACTAGTATCACACATAAGACAAGGACTCCGTGACAAGGACTCAGACAGACTGGGTAAAAATACACAAAAGGATAATGGGGAACTGGAGACAGGTGGGGAACAATCAATTAACTAAACAAGGAGGAAGGTGACCAAATAAGGAGACAGGAAGTGATAATATGATACACACCGTGGAAACCCAGGGAACACAACCCAGACACTGTGACAAGATAGCTACTTTATATTCATCAGTAACAAGGGGGTAAAATTACTGTTTGAAGTAACTTAACACAGCTTCATTGTTAGTAGAGTAATGCAGGTAATTCACACGCAACTGGCAAGTAAATGTTATAATTAATTAATTCAAATAAATGTGATCTTACTGAGATTTCATCTCTGCATTATTTGATAGCTTCGCGTTGGGTGGTTCTTGCCTTCTTCCCTTGCATTAAAGTATATATATATATATATATATATATATATATATATATATATATATGGTGAAATTTAACTGTGTATGTAGAGATAACAGGAAAAACCAGACGGTGGTCTTTTACAGTAAATGTCGTCAGTGTAGTGGAAGTGCTGTGTGAGGTGGGCTCTGCTATGTTGTTTGTGGGATTGCTGGAGACGAGCATCTCATTGGCGTGTCTTTTTAGGTGGACATCTGTTTGCACAGCTGATGCCTTTTGCTCAACAGGGAAATATATGGTGTTGTTTGTTATTCAGAGACAGTCCTGGTGCTTTAGTTGAGGTTCATATTTATTTTATGAAGGAAATATGTCAGCGCTCAGCCAAAACATAATTTTTATTCATGTACAGTCTCGATCATGCAAGTGCATTCCCAGCCACAGATATCAGTGATGAAGCAGATTTCTCATTAAATAATTTCCAGACAGTTCAGTCATGGACGTATGCATTCATATTATGTAAGCAAGTATTTTTAACACAGAAAAAAATATAGACATCACCTTTATTATTTTTTCCCCCAAAGCTTAAGGTTATAAAAACATCTGTAATCATTGCATGCAGTTCATTTCTCTGTGACATACCCCTATTCTTGGTGCAGAGAGATTTAATCTTAATCAAAATTCCAAAACAAAATGGAGATACGATCATGAGTAATGAACATTCACAGAGTTAATGTCGAATGGTGTGGGAAAATGCATGTTTGCTCTATAAACATTCATTCTCAAAATGTAGCAATATGTTTATATATATTTACATATATGTTTTAGTAATATAACGTACAAATCTGGAGGAGAAATGTATCAAATAAAAGAAATGATTCACCTTGAGTGTTTGAGCACCACTGACTGTTCTGTCAGTTATTTTTGATTACACGTCATGTTACCACCATGTTATCAACATGCATGTAAATTTGAAGAATGTTGACTTTCTGCCACACCTATCCCTTTGCTTTTGTAAGCAACATCTAATTTTCTCTTCTTTTTTTTTCAGAGAGAAACAGAAGAACCTCCTCCAGATATACCTTTGACATAATGGCCCTATAATTCAGATGTGTATTTTTTTTTATTCTATCCCATCAGTAACATGGTGCATCTTCATTTTAAACAGGTATTTTTACTGGTTACAGATGGTGTGAAAAGGGCAACATTTTCATTTAATTAACAGTGTTCTTTTAGAATGACTGAGGATCAGAAGCATTGTAGTAGATTGTTTTGTGAATAGTTGGAAAATTACTGTCTTTATCTTCATGATCACTGTTTTCACATATTATCAGGACTGCATAACAGCAGATTCCAGCTTCATTTACAATATGCACCAGTGATTTTTAATTCACCCACTTATAATCTAGGATTATGGGTCATTTTTTATGTGATGGCTGAAACAAGATTCAGCTGACTGATTCCACACAGAATCAGACTTAAACACACACACACACAAGTTTGTTTTTGTGGAAAGTGGGGACACCCTATAGGCGTAATGTTTTTATACTGTACAAACTGTATATTCTATGGCCCTACACCAACCCACACCTAACCCTAACCCGCACAGGAAACTTTGTGCATTTTTACTTTCTTAAAAAAACTCATTCTGTATGATTTTTAAGTGTTTTGAAAAATGGGGACATATCCTCAAAAGTCACCCTCTCCTTGTTATACCTGTGTCATACCCATGTCATTATACAGAGTTGTGTCCTGATATGTCACAAAAACATGCCCACACACACACACACGCACGCACGCACACACACGCACGCACGCACGCACGCACGCACGCACACACACACGCACACACACACACACACACAGATATAGTCCTTTCACCATGATATAGCTTTCTCCATTGAAAAAGTCTTGTCTGAATCAGGAGAGAAATATGCACAATTTAAGCACTGTTTAAAAATGAAAACAGTTCTAAATTTAGAAGGATTTTGATGTGAGAGGATGAGATTTTTTCTTTTACTGGATGAAGCGTTAATATTGACTATTGTACTGATAACCATTTTGCCCAAAAGCGACAGTTTAAAGTTAAAACTCCTTAAAGATTTTTTTTTTTCTCTTACAAACACACAGGTTTTCATCAATGAATGGACTGGAGACTAGTCGATTACTTATGGATTATTGTGATACTTTTATTAGCTCTTTAATTCTGATGGCACCCATTCACTGCAGAGGATCTATTGGTGAGCAAGTGATGTAACAATATATTGAAGCAAAAATACATAATTTACACTTTTCATTGCGAAAACATCAGTTTTTTTACTAATATAAAAAAAATTAAAAGTACAAGACATTCATGTGTTCATTACTATATATATTTTTTTGGTTATGTTTTGTATTCATTTTGTTTTGAACATTTTAAGTTGTCTTTAGTTTAAATTTATTAGCCATGCTTCATGCAAAGGCCAATTCTGATGACTTTTGATCATCAAGTGTTTTACAAACTGCATTATTTTGTAGACTATCAGTATATTATACATACTATACATTTTGATATACAATTAGAGTATATATTTCCAGGATTTTACTGTAAATTTAACATTACATTTATTATTTTACTGTAAATTGAACACTGTTTTTAGACATTGTATGTTCATTGTACAAACAACAAAGGCATCTTACTGCAGTAGAGAGGCTACAACACTGTTTCCCTTGTTTCTGTCGTTTGCAGACACACAAAGCCAGACAGCGCCTCATCATTTGGCTTTTTTTCCCTCCTTTTCCTAGTTTTCTGATCATTAGGGGAAGTCCCGTTGAGTAATGCATCATGGGAGTAGGTGGAGTGGTTGAAAAGGCTAGCAGCAGGCCTCACAGACTTCGACTGGTAAAGCGACTGGGCTGGGCTCTCATACTGAGAAAGAGATTTTGCTCTAGGACTTGATCGCAAGCTGGAATTTTCCCATTTGTAGATCTAGATGTAGAGGAAAGAGGGAATGCAGCGTAGGGCAAAGAGTTCATTTAATTTATAGTGCTCATTATGAGAGAGACTGTGCAACATGATGCTTTGTGCAGCGTTAGAGTTGTAGTACAGCTGAAATGTTGACATTTTGAATTTAATGGCATTGAGACTTACTGGCACAGATTTTGGGATCTGGCTTGTACATCACTCCCCTGGAAATAAGAAACAGCACACTAAAATTGCACAAGGAAAACCTTTTTTTTTTAATGTCCAAGACATTTTAAGCTGCTTGTGTGGTTTTGAAACCGCATTATAATTCAAAGAATTATAATTCAAAGAAATTATAGTTTTATTATGAAAGGTGTTTGCATTAAAACGCCAGAGTTGAGAAACAGAATTTAACTATATCATGCCACCAAACACCATACTCTTGAACAACCATTCATCATCAGAATGGCTCTTCTATGCAGAGATTGTAGCTAAACTAATAATCCCAGAGAAGAATCATTAACAAACCTCATTATTAAAGAGGAAAGGGAGATAATGCTGCAGTATCATTTAAATTAATGTGCAACTTAAAGGAGGATCAGGCTGAGTGCTCTTAGGTAATTGTTAGAGTTCCAATAAATCTGTAGTGTAAAGCTTGACTCTACAGAGTGTAACTTCCTCTGATAGATCTGTAAATGCAATTTAAAAAAACTTTGGTTAGTTTTCAACCACATCATTGATTTGGGAATTGTTTCTAGAAACCAAAAGATAATGCAACATTTATCATTCCAATAATGTTAACTTATTTTGTATTTTTATTAATAGTCAAATCATTGTAGTGATATATTTAGTAGTAAGGATACACACAATTATTTTTAACATTTCAATTACCTTTGATTAGCATTAATCGCTCACTTAAAGCTTTACAAATTCAGTTTCCAAATTTATTCCAACCAATTTATGATTTCTATAAAGATTTGAATGTTTTATTACTGTGTGTGAATGCACCAGCAGAATCATATCAACTACTGTTACAATTTAATAAATAATAATAGAAAAAAATTGACAATTTCATTTAATTTGTACATTTATTATTAAAGTAACAATGTAAAATCTGGCAGTGTTTTGCATTGTTTTATATGCACTATGGAAATGAGAGATTTGTCAAACAATAAACGACCTTGTCCTTGGGGCATCTGACTTTGCTAGCTTTGGGTTTGTGGGGTTCAGTGCTGGTAAAATGCATGGTTCCAACGTGTATGCAGGTTTAGCACTGTTTTGTGCACCTTCCTTGTACACAGCTGAGCATCAGTGTTAATTTTATTGTAGCGCATGGAAAAAAGTAATAATTTTAGATGCTTGAGAGATGTGCTCACCACTCCTCATGACTCTCTGTTTTCTTAAACTGACACAATCTCACTACACTGCAGATTAAGTGGAATTGGGAATAATTCTAAATGCATTTGTATTACCAACTTTTAAAATGCTGTAAACATTACATTTAGCAATTCTACTGTGACTGTGATAATAAAAAAATAAAAAAACTCTAATTAGAGAGCAAGGCTGTAAGATGTTGAGCACTGTGAGAACATATGCTTTGTGTGTGTTATAATGGGGCTCCTGTGTTCTCAGTGGATCAGGAGAGGACCTTTCATTTCCAGAGGTACTCGATCTGTGAAGAGTGACAAATCATAACAGTTAGGGAGGCATTTGACCTCCTGGACCCCTCCAATTAGACCCACGGGGTCAGGTTTACACATTAACACTCTTTAGATATGAGCAACATCACAGAGCAAAGCTCTTTAAATCGTTTCATCTTCCATTTTCTCAGTTTCATTCTCCTAATCTCTGTCATATACTGTTTCGGCAAGCACTGACTTGAGTTAGGGATGCAGTAATATAAAAACTTGCGGTGGTACCCTTTAGCTGACAATGCTTTTTATTAGGGCTGTCAGTGGATTAGTGATGTGATGTCTTGAACGATTCATTCATTTTGAATGAATCTTTAATGTGACTCGGGAAGAATGAGTCGTCTCGGGGGGTGATTCGTTCAATCGCACAAGCGCAATATTCTATAGGTTCTGTTCTGCTAGTAGTAGTTCACCTGTGTCGGTCAGTGCAGTCTGAGCCGGAAAGAGAATTGATTAGTTCATCTTTAGGGTCGAGTTTGAGTCGTTCCTTAATCACATGACAGCCCATATGCTAAACCAATGCAGTCTGAGCCGGAAAGAGAATTGATTAGTTCATCTTTCGGGTCTTCGGGTTGTTCGTTCTTTTGTCCCGTAACGTGACAACATTGGCTAGAGTAATTAGTTAATTTACAACCTTCCTTACAAATGGGTGCATAGTACGTATTATTATTTTTTTAATTATAATTATTATTTACTCTTACAGTTACGTGATGCATTTCTGGTTTCAAATTGTTGCTTTTAATTTGGTACTTTTCCATAACACTGAATGTGGTGATGATGATGAAATCCCTTTGATTTTTTTTTTTTTTTTTTTTACAGTGGATTCTAATCTTCAAAAATTACCTTGATTTATGATTTATGTCTTTTGAGTTCACCCTTCGGATTAGACTATAGAACTGTAGTGTTACTTGTTTAGGATTCAAAATGATGTTTGCTTTTAATTTATGTCATTATGTATGGTGGCCGAGACAGCTCAACACGCTGCAACTTAAGAAAATACTTGCAAATTGAAAAAACATCAGCAAATGAAGAAAACGTCTTCATCAGTTTGACAACACAAGTGTTGCAAATCATCACAACACATGCATATAACGAAACGCGCTGCAAAGCCTTCACAACACATGCATATAACGAAACGCGCTGCAAAGCCTTCACAACACATGCATATAACGAAACGAGCTGCAAATCATCATAACACATGCATATAACGAAACGCGCGCTGTCTCGGCCGCCGTAATTATGTCCTTTTTGAGCAATCATCTTATACATATATTAGACCAATATGCCAAGTCTGCCTAGGAAAAGCAATTATTATACCAGCAAACTCAACCACATGAACAAAAAATGAACAAAATAGGCTATACATACTTTGTATTGTAGGATGGATTATTATATTATTATATAGCCTAGTGATAGACAAAAAAAAAGACAAATTAATCAATATTTTATTTATAACAGGGTTTTATTTATTTATGAAATAATAACACACCACAAATCCTCAAGAAACAGTAACAAAAACACAGTGACAGAAATGTCAGAAATAGCATATGGGGCTGTCACGTGATTAAGGAACGACTCAAACTCGACCCGAAGACCCGAAAGACTCATGAGATGAACTAATCAATTCTCTTTCCGGCTGAGACTGCATTGGTTTAGCGTATGGGTCTGTCACGTGATTAAGGAATGACTTAAACCCAAAGACTTGTCAGACAAGAGGTGAGGTGAGCTAATCACAGACTGAAGACCCAGGTAAAGAATGAATGAATCTTTTCTGTATCTTATAGCATTTAAGTTTTGTATTGTTTGTAGTGTGATCAACGTATAAGTACTAGATGTGTTAGGGAAGTAATACGTAACATTTTAATTACATTTTGCTAAAATGAACAAACTGAACGAAATGACTCGAAAAAAAGATTTGTTCATTTTGCTGAATGATACTCAAAAGTCTCTGTCGGTAAAATGATCCGAATTCCCATCACTACAATAGATGTTTTTTTTTCTGTGATTAATCGCGATTAATCGCACACTTCATGAAAAGAAAGAATAGACCATTTATCTTGTTTCAAATGTTTATTTCGTCATTATTTGAAATATCCAGCAAAGTAAACCAAAAGACTGAAGGGTGATTCTCAAGAATCTGTATTTTCTGCAAGCTTTTTTTCCAAGTTAAATTTGGATGTCTTTTGAAAAAAGGACACTTAGAATCTCCAAAAGGACACCAAAGAACCAAATGATATAAGGAGCCCATATAAGCATACATGAAGAAAAAAAGCTAAAAAAAATAGATACATAATGAATTATATAGTATGTGTACAGTGCAACACCAAAATAACAAGTTGCAATACCGAACAGGACCTCATGGAGATGCCAAGAAAACAGAACAACTGAACACAGCAACATACACATGACAAATCAAAATGTGTGAATGTGTGTGGGTAAAATTCACTTAAAACGCAACGTGAGTCCCTGTTCTTTCTGCAATCTCTGATATAATCAGCCTGGTTTCCTTTATATTAGCACTGTCTTGGACAGATTGTTTGAATGCATTCATTTTCTGGATTATTGTACTGAAAACTTTCCCTGAGTTTAGAGGCTTAAAATGATCTAATAACAAACAGAGAAGCAGAATTGGGTTAAAGGGTTAGAATAGAAATTGTGGTTTAGTAATTTTGCTTAATGCATTTGCTTGAATGCATTAAGGATTGACAGCATATATATATATATATATATATATATATATATATATATATATATATATATATATATGAAGAGCTCAGATGCATAAGTGCAATCTGAAATATTATTCTAAAATTATCAGTTTTTTTCCTCCTATATTTATGTTCAGTTATTTCACTTTAATAACAACGAAAAGAACCTATTCATTACCATCACATTGAAATGACTAAACCTACACATGATCCAAAAAAATGATCATTTAAGAAGAAAATTTCAGATGGCATACATACACACACACACACACACACACACACACACACACACACACACACACACACACACACACACACACACACACACACACACACACACACACATAGACATACACACACATTGACATACACATTACTGGTAAAAAGTTTGGAATCAGAATGATTTTTGTATGTTTTTTTTTTAAAAGTTTCTTATGCTCAGCAATGCTGCATTTATTGGATCAAAAATACAGGAAAATATATTACTATAATGTAAAATAATGTTTTTCTATTTTAATAGACATTAAAATCGAATTTTATCCCAGTGATGCAAAGCTGAATATTTGACCTCATTACTCCTGTCTTCAGTGTCAGATGATCCTTCAGAAATCATTCTAAAATTAAAAAAAATTCTAATTTGTTGATTTATTATCAGTGCTGGAAACTGTTGTGCTGCTTAATGTTTTTTTGGAACCTGTGATCTTTGATGAATAAAAAGCTAAAAATGAGAGCATTTATTTAAATAAAAATATTTTCTAAAATGATACACAGCAGTTCAAAAGTTTGGGGTCAGTAAATTTTTATTCTTTCTTTTTTTTAAAGAAATTAAAACTTTTATTCAGCGAGGATGAGTGAAATTGTTAAGAAGTGATAGCAAAGATATTTGGCAGCACAACTCCCAACATTGATAATTCTAATAATAAATCAGCATATTAGAATGATTTCTTAATGATCATGTGACACTTTAGACTGGAGTAATGGCTGATGGAAATTCAGCTTTGCATTAGAAACAAATTATATTTTAAAGCATATTAAAATTTAAATAATATTATATATTGTAATAGCATTTTGCAAGAATACTGTTTTTTTCATTACTTTTGATCAAATAAATGCAGCCAAGACACTTCTTTAAAAAACATTACAAGTCTTACTGATCCCAAACTTTTGACCTGTAGTGTGTGTGTATACATATACAAATATATATATACAAAGTTTGACAAAAACTACCAAAAAGACTAAACATTTAAATATCTAAATATTAAAAAGTAAATGAGTATATATATATATATATATATATATATATATATATATATATATATATATATATATATATATATATATATATGATAACCGATATTGCATCCCTAACATGGATGTCTCAAAGCAATAAGTTTGTTTTTTTAAATTTGAATGATACTTGTAAAATGTGTACATTTTATCAGTATATGTATTCTTAAATTCAGTCCAGTCAAATTCATAATCCAGTCAAATCCATAATTTTGTGGTTTCTAACTCTATCAGTATAATCTACCAGTTGAGCTACTAACTGTTCACAGGTAAGGGAAAGGCCTTAGTATCATGTCTCCTTTCTGAAATGTTCCTTTTTAGCAGCAATTCATTACTTAAAACATGTAACTTTCCTTTCCTTGTGTTGAAAGATATTTATCGTAGTCAATATATTTTGTCTCATCAGGATTTGAGAAGATCTCTTGCAGTACCATCTCCGTTGGAGTTAAAATACCGATAAACATCCTGTTAAGTCACACTGAACTGTGTTTGTCGGGGTCTCTTTGTGAGTAAGGTGCTCTGATAAGCAAGGAAAGTATTTCCAATCAGCCTGAAAGTGATGCTAATCTATTTACAAACAGTCCCAAAGGGGATCCGCAGGTAGCATGGACAAACAGTTGTGACAGATGAGATGCTTCTCAGGTTCGCCTCGGCCTCCATCAGTAAACAGGAAACCTTAGACCTCTTGACCTGTCAAAGATCCTAAACGCTCTTCTCACGACTCCTGAGAGCCATGATTCAAGAGTATTAGTATTAGTTACCTCTCATCTGTTGACGTGATGTGATGTGCTTGAAAGTTTGATCATAGCATTAGATCTGATACAAAGAGGGTTAAAAAGCTTCATCTGGTATGTTTTGCCACCATGAATTTCCTAAATTGCCAATCCATCTACTAGGGAAAAGCTGGTTTCGGCTTTCAAGTTAAGTCCATTGTGGTATGGACTTTAGCACAAAGTAATAATGAGACGCATTGTTTCTAACGTCAATAACGGGGAGAAATCCGAGTTGTCTCAAACCAATGATTTGTCCGCACTTCCGCAGTAACGAAAATGTTGGCAGCTGAACAATTGTCCCATTGAGGTGTGTAAGAATCTCCAGGGGCATGCAGAGGTCAAAAAGTCAGGCCCCCTGTCGACCGCCTTTCCCAGGCCTGGGTTTTATCAGAGTTGGGCATCACAACACAGCCTGAGAGAATAGGGAACCACTTCTGTTGTGGAATTGCTCGAAATGACAATGGACCCTATTTCAAAGACATCAATTATTAGTATTAGCTAGAAATATTTCTGTAGATGTGAAAGAAGTCTATAGGTTTAAAAGGATAGTTCACCCAAAACATCATGTCATTCCAAAAAAATAAAATAAAGTACATTATACAAGATTCTGCAAAGAAATAGCTACCAATCAGAGAATCACAACAAGCATATTGTGCCAAAAAAAAAAAAAAAAAAAACCTGTGCTCGGCATAAAGCAATCTGTCTATGCTCTCAAACTACTCAAATATGTATGTAGATATACATATTTTGCAAAAAAACATAAATTCTATATTTTTTATTCGATTGTCATTCACAGTGCTTCATGGGATTGTAGCCTATTCATTCATCACCGGAGCTGTTAAATACGTAAAGTCCTCTATCTGTTTGATTTTCAAATATTATTTAGCTTCAAATCAAAGTTTGGAAAGTTGTTCAAGTCACCTTGTAGCTGGTTGGTTTGGTTCATGACTTATAATATCAGAAAGATTAATGGGAAAAATACATTTACATGCTTTTATCCAAATTGACTTACCAGTGACAACAATAGAAGCTATCAAACCAGCAATAGAGCAAGTGCTGTGACAAGTCCAGGTTATTCCAACACAGTACACTTCACAAATCAAGGTTGCTGAAAAATTAGTTGGGCACTGTTGAACTTAATTAAACCAAATTATAGTGTTACCATGGTAATATATCCAAAAACATTTAGCTATTTTGTTAGAGTAAGGGGAAAAAAATCAAATCATCAGAGAGAGTAATGGTGTAGGCTGTGGTGCTCATATGGGAAATGCAATGGGAAATTTTAATCTATAGCTAGTTTCATTCCCTAATTCATTTTCGCATAATTTCCTGTTCTTTTTCCACTACACCATCAATTTCAAACTCCAAAAACAGATCTTATCTTGTTGTAACTGAGTGTTGTTGTAGAATTCAACATTAGACATGATGTGAAAAAGTCCCTTAACCTCAGAAATTACTTTTTGGCTTTTCGCTCGTGTGTTTCCATCCACCCAGAGGATTCCCGTCAACAGACTATACTCGCTAGTATGTATTTATTTCATTAGTAGCATTAACCGTCACTCTCCCTATCTGGCTTTGGATAGGAGAGGAGGGGCTCATCTGTTGGACACAGAAGGATGGGAGTCGGTGAGAGAGTGAACACAAACCAACTATTAACGTCTAGACGCAACATAAAACCAAGCAAATCCTAATAGCAAGCACTTGTGGACTGTCAAAGTCAACCTCTGAAAAGTGTGAGGGCACATGCACTTTCTAAACATCTCCACTAATCACCAAAGGCAGCAGAAAAAACCCACACAAACCAAACTTGGCTTCAGGTCATTTAAGAGGTCTGCTGGATTGGCTAGTAAGAGTTCACTGCTGAAAGAGTAAGAGAGAGAGAGAGACAATGGGAATACCATTGAAGCATTTTCGTTACTACAACTCCTATAAGGCATTACTATTAATTAAATTTTTTTAATTTATGGTCACACAGAGAAAGTGCTGGCATGGCAAATTGAGTGACCCAATTGCTCTTTTCCTAATTCTTCTATCCACTAAAGACACTCTTTAATCACCTCTGGGCCTTGGCTTGGTTAGAACTCCTGAAGAGACGCGTTTTCCACAAAAATGAATTTTATTTTCAAGAGGTCCTCCACCCAACCTAAATGTATATATCCATAAATCTGAACGTTATAGAACTGATGCACATCATAATGGTGCCATACTGAGGTGAAATGACGCTCTGATCCATGGGCAAAGCTACAAATGGACTTAAAGGAACTGTTCACCCTAAAGTGAGAAAGGAGATTTTTTCTTTAATGGTCAATGTAACAAAGCTCAAACGACACAAATCAAAGCACAATTTTGCAGGAATTTTAATCAGACACTAAAAATAATACCCATTAAAAGTTTTTTGAGCCAATGGGATCACTCGGGGTCCTAAGTGGACCCGATTTCGAATGACACCAGCCAATAAGTGCTGTGAAATTTAACAGCTCTTGGTCAATAGGCAGGAGTGGGAGAGAATGGATCCGGGCCAGCGTTGAGCTGTTTTGAGCGTGGGTCTTGTAGTTTTTTTTAAACTGTTTTGAAAGCGATATTGTGCACTGGAAGGCTAACGCTTTGGACAAGTTAGTCAGATATTCAGCAGCGCTGTGAGAGGAGAGGAGGCGCACCTGGTGAGCACATTAGAGTGCTTTTGCTCCGTTTCTGAAATTATCATGTTGTCATTGCATAAGAGCACAGCTAACAATCTGATAAACCATGTATTGACAGTAAAGTACAGTACATGATGCTTTTAAGTTAATAAACTTGGATATTATTACAGTACTATGTCTATGAACAGATTTCTTTGTTTCACATTCTGAAGACCAGAGAGCAGCTGTGAGCTCATGGCAAAAGCAGTTAGCACGGAGCTAGAGGCACACGCTCGCGCCTGATCTCTGGAGGCTGATGCTGATGCTGAGGTGAATCACGGGACTAATATTATGCATTTAAATGGAATGATATAAAGCTGGAGGATGTGGATTCTGTTTTAGATTGTAATAAACCACATGGATTTTATAATTTATAAAAGCTTTACCGGCTAATGATAGAGATGCAGGTAGAGTTAAAAAGGACAAAACACCCTCCAATAAAGAACCATAAGAGTATTATAAATGTGACTTGAACACCATGTTCCATATTTTTGTCATCATTTATTTTAGTAATTTCATATGGACTGATTTTATAATGGTTTTATGGGGGCTATTTATTTTTTTTGCAGAGTATTACAGACATGATTTTGTTAAATGTAAGGAGATGCATATATATCATTGTTTAACAAAAATGGCAGCATATGGATTTAGAATGACATGAAGGAGAGTGAAAAATGACAGAATTTTACATTGATGTCAACTGCCCCTTTAAGGCTAGTGATTTATGATAAATAAATGTATGTCTTGGAAAGCACAAGAGATTTTTTCAAAAACATAAAAAAAAAAATCTTACAACCCAAACTCTAATAAATGAGTATATTATTTATCATTATTTGACTTGGAGTTGTTGGCTGTATGTCTTTCTTCTTAGCAGAAACCTAGTTGGAAATCACCATCCCTTGCAAAGTTTCTCTTTCTCTCCCTCCCTCTCCATTTTATTCTCCTCCCTCTCTTTTGTGTCTAATCCTGAAACAGAGAGCACAGCTCTGCGAGGTAAAGAGGAATGAATGTAGTTGTTTCTCTGAGGAGACTGGAGGTCTGGCTCACTCTTCAAATGGCACGGTGTTAGTTGGGGAATGTGCAATTATGGAGCTCGGTCCTTTGATCGCACTTTTTCCATCAGGCCTAAATTGTCCTCACATTGAGCACCGCTGTGTATCCTTGGGCACTCTTCTTGCGCAGGCTTTCTTTCATGTACGCCCCTTTGGAACTCAAAGCATCCCAGTCTGAAAACTGAGCTTTTCCCCATCCATGCTCCAGTGCTGGAGCGAGCTACACTTTTGTTTCATATATATATATATATATATATTTATATATATATATATGTGTGTGTGTGTGTGTGTGTGCGTCCTGGAGTGAGCAGAAGGCAAAATTATCACAAAACAGGTTTTAGCAGAATGTTTCAGATTGTGAAATACGTAGGCTATGTATTGGATAGTGCAATTAAACCTATGTTTGCATTCAGATATCTTTGCTTTTTTTTGCTTTCTGGATGTTAAGTAAAATTTTTGGGGTCATTGAAGTCGTCCATTTAGATAATGTGATGTCTGTTTGCGTGTGGTTTTGTGTCACACTCTTTTTCACTGATTATTTCCAAATGCTCCAGTACGTTATCTGAGCCTCACATAATAGCTTCCACCTCTATGGAATTAACCCACAAAGTTTATAGACTTTCTTTCACCCCCCACCCACCTTTTTTTTTGCCCAGGTCTAAATTACTAGTGGCAGGCTTAGTGTCCGTTAAGATGTGGGACCACAGCGGCATGCTCTCTCGTTCTGTACTCTGCGGTTTGCCTTTTCTTGTGCTAATGGCCCTGTACAAAGCCAGGGCACCTGGAAGGTCTGTACCTCAACTGCAGGGCACTGCATTCAACTCTCATCATGCCACTGTCAGGATGGCATGCTCTATACAGTATATTGTTTTATTGGCATGCTCAATCAGCAGCAATCATACAGATCTTACAAGAAACGAGTCTGATAGCAAAAGCAGTTAGAAGTCTGCCATTAAAGAGCTACATTTGCTGTTGAGTATCCTATGTGTTCCTGGTACATAATTTTGGTCACAAAACATGTATTTGATTGATATGTTATATCAGCACATTTAGACCACAAATGGCTTCAAGAAGCAGTGATTTTGCGGTGTCTGCCACTGGGGTCTGCAGATTCTCAACAGTGTCAGAAATGTATTAAGTGTCCAAAAGGACATCGCAATCATATGTGTTTGGACACAATTGTCATAATCATAGAATTATCAGGAATTGGCTTTTTAAGTCTAACATTCTAGATCCTTACGGTTACATCAATGATTCTTTTTTAGTTCTTCTGGAGAATAAATATATTGGGGAAAAAAGAAAATGCTTTTTTAATTGAAATTAATTTCATCAGCGAACTGTTGCCAGATAATGAGATCATTAGAGAAAGATTTTGAAATGGTTGCAGTGTATGTTTTTGATAATAGAATAGAAGAGTACTTTGTACAGCAATCAGATTAATTTTTGTTTGCTGTATGTTTTTGATTCCGTAAATGGAACTGGCTCATAGCAGTCATTTGTTGGGAATCGAATTACATGGGTCACACTTTACAATTTTTTACATTTTGTTTTTCACCAGGAGCTTCTAGACTCTGTTGACAATGATGTTGTATTTGCACTTGTAACACATGCAGATGTGTTTCCAAGATGCTTTGTTAGCTGCCAAAGAGTTTCATTCCTTGCTGCTTGTTTCTGCATGATCAGAAGATAAGAAACATCAGCCACTTGGAAAAACACAAGGAGAAACACAGTCGGCAGTGATAAACAATTGCACTTGATGGCCAGCACGGCATTCTCTACTCAGTCATATTGCAAACTTTTTGATGAACACTCGTGTCTTTTCGATTTGATTGCCAATGCTGTAAATTTCCAGCTCAAACTATCCCCATCCAGTACTTTGAAAAATATGTTCTGAAGTGGCCAAGTCATGCATATAAATCTCACTGGGAGTTTTAGATTACTTTGAAAGGCAGTGTGTATGCTGTTAAGCATGAGCACTAGCTAGTGCTGATTTGAATGGCTTGTTTAAGAGCATCTCCAGTTCAGTAATTCTTGTCCAGATGGATTGCTATTTGAATGGAGTGTACTGTAACTCGATGTGCCAGATCACTATTTTTTGTTACAAAGGTTAATAACGTCTGTTGGCTATCCGTTCTTCTGTCAGGATGTATTTTTCCCATACATTTGGCTTCTCTGTTTCCCCCCCTGCTATGCAAAGCTTTTCAAGGAAGGCTTCCAGGAAGATACAGAAGAGATCAAGTTGGGGCACTTATCCTCTTTATTTAGTGCTGAACTAACTGAAAGTAACATACAGAATCTGGCCTGTCAGAGTAACATAGCGGTTTCGCTTCACATACACACACTGAAGGTTTAATGTAAGCCGAAGGAATGCTTACATTTGCAGACGGGAGGAAAATGTAGCCGAGTACCTCAGTCCAGCACTCTGGAGGATTGTGAAATAGTGTATTTTTAAACAGAATCGCTCTGGCTGTGGAGTGTAATGTTGCTGGGCCTTATTCACCCACTGCTTCAGAAATGACACCTCAGCAGTCAAACACACCATTCTTGGCTCTGTGAAGCCTTTAAGTCAGAGTCTACACTCTTTTGGAGCTGAGCAGAATGTATCAGCCTTCCCCCAAACAGAGCAACTACAGATGTACAAAATATCAGCATCAGTAATCAGCCCATTTCTTGACCTTAGATTTTATAATTGTTATTATTTTATATAAAATGTGTTCTATATTAATTACTAAGTTTTATTACCTTTTTAAACATTTTCATTTTTATTATTTATTTTCTTTTTTATTGTGAGAGTTACCGTTTATGAGAGTTACTGTTTATTAGCATTTAAAACACCAACAAATAAAGTATTAACTAAAACTAAACACTTTTGGCCAATCTGATATTTAATTGTAATATTTAGTAAATCTCCAATTCAAAATCCACCTCAATTCATGCTTTACATTGTTTAAAGTTACTGATGAATTGCCATTTTTAGTCCATTTTATTTTAATCATTCCTTATATTAATATTTTAATGAGTAAATCACAAAATATTAAATAATTTCATATTTTCCTACATATTTTTTTCTGATGCCTGAATTCATTTGTTTCATTTAAAACTATTTATTTTTATTTTCATGTTTTGTTGTTTATCTTTTTAATTAGCAGATCGCAAATTGAAAATCTTTCATAATTTCGTGATGCTGACACACACACACACACACGCACACACACACACACACACACACACACACACACACACACACACACACACACACACACACACACACACATATATATATATATATTACAATTAAAATAAAGTTTTAATTTGACATTTAAAAGAAATATTTATAGTGGCAATTTATCAGTAATCAGCTTTTTCACAAAAGTATTATTTATATAGGAAAATAGGAAAGAGATTTATATTTTAAGATCTGATAAGTATAATTATTTTCATGCACATTTCTTTTACAAATTGCTTCTGCGTCTCTTTTGTAAGTCACTTTGGATAAAAAGTGTCTGCTAAATGCATAAATGTTAATGGCTTAATCAAAGCCAGAATTTAGATATAGCTGTATCCCTATCTACAACAAATAGCCTCTGGGGAAAAAGCCTGCAAAACTTGTCATATCTGTATTGCAGGTACTGTAGAAGGTCTCAAACTGACCACTGCAGCAGAGAGCCGTATGGTATATGTCAGCTGTCGTGGGGCGTTAAGCGACTGGTGGAATGTGATTGAAGTGGTAAGCCTGGTGGCAGCCCCGTGTTGAAACCACCTTCCTCTGGCCCTTTGCCAACCCCAGCTGCCAGATCCTACAGGGAGGTACGATCCTGACCCACAAAACCCAAGAATTAAACATGAGTTAGGGTTTCCCACTGAGGTGTGGAGTGCTCTTTCAGGCATGGTATCTTATACAGCTTGGCAAACCTCAGATGTACATAGAGTCAGTGATTTACCAGCACTGCTGTGCTTCCCTCTGCATGCGTAATGAGATCACATGCATGTGCTGCGGTGAAAGAACTTGTTGTGTTATTTATAAGTAGATGCTTTTGGTTGAAACAAAGCTTTTTTGGACTTTATTGCTAGACATTGTGATCTGTTACATCAATGTTTATGTTCTGACAGTGGTATGTAAGCCTAGTGAGGATTGGTACATGATGATGTATAATAGCTCAGGATCGCAGGTTGCAAAGTGTATTGCATGTTTCTTTTGATAATAATTAATATAGGAGCATCTTCATCAAATGTTAAGAAAAACTCGACCCCAAAAAACAGCCTGCTGTGGAGACAGATTTCTGCGGCTTGTTCGCACATTCCTTTCTGATAAAAATGTTTTAGGTAGGACGAATAGAGGCGCTCACAAAGAATGAAAGAGTGCCAGGACTGGTGCCGGCGAGAGTCTGGCTGCCTGCCCTGAAAAGCCACACATGAGTGTCTTTAATTGCTAGACAGAGTAGAATAATTCTTTAGTGATCTTAATTTATACAGTTGCATTAGTAGGGCCATAACATTCTGACAGTGAGCATTGGCAATCAAGGCACAATCGTTCTTTCTAACAGGAAAAGCAGTTCTCCCTCAAAGGAAAAAATGCTTTTGTTGTTGTGTTTAAAGACTTGTTCCTCATAATCAATTGATGTTTTTCCTTAAAGTTACATCGCTGTCTACTGTCTTCATAAGCAGCTGCCTTCTAAGACCGCTTCCTAACCTCATAAGGGACTGATTTGGAATGCTCTACATTGGCAGCAACTCTACTTGCCACACAAATACACTCAACTCACAATTACTGTAAATCCAGTAGAATTTGCTGTTAGCAGCTAAAGACACAATGCTCTACTGATACACTACCATTCCATTTGGCGTCAGAATTTTTATTCAGTAAGGGTGCATTAAGTTGATCAAAAGTGAAAGTGGCATTTATAATTTTACAAAATATTTTCCACAAAATATTAAGCAGCATAATGTTTCTTGAGCAGCAAATCAGCATCAGAATGATTTCCGAAGAACCATGTGACACTGTAGACCGGAGTAATGGCTGCTGAAAAGGAATAAATATTCACAGGAATAAATTCACAGGAATAAATATAATTTTAAAACATATTAAAATATAAAGCAGTCATTTAAAATTCTATTAATAGTTCACAATATTACAGATTTTATTATATTTCTTAAAGGGATAGTACACCCCAAAAATTTAATTTGTGACTTTTTCTCTTCAGTAGAACAGTAAAGAAGATTTTTAGGTGTAATGCTGCGTTCCAGATGAGGTTAGATGTGGGAAGTTGAAATGTCCCACTTCCAACCTTATTGATTTCCAAACAATCACACATTGTGTTCACATGTTGACCACATTATCTAGCCATGACAGAATAAGTGTTTTGTAATTTTTGTCAGTTGGCAAAAACAAAAGACAATTATAATAAAATGCTGCCATTCGTTTTAAGAACAGCTGACTAAAAAAAGCAAAAATGAATGTCTAATGTTTTAAGTTTGACATAAGTTAGCTCCACATTATGCTTGTTGGAAACAGTAACATTAAGTGACGAGGTCGGGGTTGATCAATCTGCCCCAAGTTCAAGCAGCATTCTAGACAATATTTCCAAGTAGAAGGTAGGAAAAAAATCTGAATTCTGAGTTGTCTGGAATGCAGCATAACCGTTTTCCTTGGCAATTCATACTCTCCATGTCTGTGGCTGCTGGCTTTTGAGCATCAAAAAACATGGTAAATTAAATTGGTACTCAAATGTTCTTATCCTGGATACTGGAACCAATTAAAAAGAAGATTACAATTGCGTGCATGATCCTATTCGGGATGATAGAATTCTCACAGATTTCTGACATCTGATCCAGATCAATTCTACCTCTTTTGTCATTGCATGACACTGACACAGGCCAGAACACCACCACGTCTCAATAGTCCTCGGCCTCACCGAGGCAGCATCAGCTCACGTGTGTACTTGGTCATTTCTCTCAGTTTGCCCAGGGATGTAGATTAAAGGTAATGTTGAAAATAATGTTCATTTTCTTATACAGAACGATTGTTTTGCTTCATAAAACCTCAATGTATCTTCAGGAGCCACGGGATTTGATTTGGTCTTCTGTATGTTTTTTTTTGGTGCTCAAAAACCGGCAGCCACAGATGTGCAGTGAATTAACTGCCAGGGACAATGGTTAGACCTAAAAATCTTCTTTACTGTTCTACAGAAGAAAAAAAGCCTCCTACATCATGGCTGGCCTAAGGGTGTGAAATTAACTTTTTTTCCCCCATTTAAATCAAGGTAATGCAGCCTTTTTTTTCTGATTACAGTGTAAAAATACATAGCACACTAATATTAGGTAAAACTTTAATTAAACTTAATATGCAAAATGAATTGGTGTTGAATTAAATAAAAAACACTTTCATTTTCATCATTCATTTATATCATACTTATATTGTATCTATTTTTTAATCTTCATATCTTGACTAAGTTTCACAGTTCATTTAGGGATCATTTTCAGCATTTTTAACATTTTCAACATCATGTCTGGGACATGCATTAGATGCCTTTAAAAAGGGGTTGGACTAGCTTTTGGAACAGATTTGATCCCTCTCCTTTAGACACAGCATTTGAAGTATTATATTTTTATTCCCACCCTCCATTTCAGTGACCTTTTTCTATCAAGGACATGTGGTATGACCCATCAGTTTTAACAAATTAGTAAATGACTGGGAATGTGTTTGTGTGTTCCACAGTGATCTTAATTTCCCTCTTAAACGATTGAATCGTTAGAAGGTCAGCCCTCCTAGGGGAACGTCCCTGGCCCATCCCTTGACCCCTGTCAGAAAGATGGTTATGTCTGACACATCGGCTCCTCTGAAAGAGAGAAAGTCAAAGTTGGCAGTCTCCAAGGTGAGAACGCAGGGTTCTTGCTCATAACTTATCCGCCAAAACACAGATAGAATGAATTATAGTCATTTGATCACCTGAATTTTTTACCATTTTTTTTTATAATTTCCTCCTTGTGTGTTTGCATTGATATAACTGCAATTTATATATAATTATAATTATACATAAACATATTTACAATATAGTTATAATGTAAAGCCTGAAATTCTGTCTTAAATATATAGTTTTGGTTAACTTTGCTCGTATAAACGTGTAGCACTGGTAGCTCCAGCCATCTGCTCTATCCATTAAAGAGGTACAGATGCCTCTGTTTCCTTGGGTCAGATGGATTTGTCAGGGTTGCTGACTGCAAGATGAGTTTTTTTTTTACTTATTGTATTTTCCTCTTTTCACAGCCGAGGGGACTTGTTTGTGCACATATGTCTGTTCTGTAGTACTGCTGTGATGAATGTATATCTCTCAGATGAGCAGTAACTTTTCCCTCATCGAGGGGAGGCATGCAGCAACCAGGATGTTCGTTTCTAATGACTGGGGGGTAGTTCTTATTGCAGAAAAAATTTGCAGACATGCTGGAAAATGTATCAATCCAAGATTCATACATCCACTTCTGGATCCAAGCCATTTTAGAAGCCATCTGGTTGCCCTCAGGTTCCCAGTCTGCCAGGATTTTTTTTGCATATGAACATACAGTAACTATGCTCAATAACTGATCATCATGTCAGAACTTGCATCTTCTTTGTTTTCATGAGAAAAAGGTCATATATGGTTTTAAGGAAAATCGGTTGGCAATCCAATTCAGACTCAGCCATGTAAACACTTCTACTGATATTCTGGTAGCATATTAAATTTGATCATGTCTTGTTTGGATTTTTATGTGAAAACCAGAGGAAACTACTTAGTTTGCGTTGTTTTTTTATTATTATAATTTATTTATTATTTATTTTTCAGATATTGGTTTGCTTACAGTTAACTGTAATCTAAAAATCTGAAAATCAATATTTCTTTTCATATTGTACATGTACAATATGAATATTTTAAATGCTACTGCGATAGCGATATGGACCTAAAACTACATCACAATATTTTCTGGTATTTATTGCATTAATGATATCAATGACAATATAAACAAAGTACCATACTTTACTGTTTTTGGCTACAAGTGAAAGCTGCACGCAGTCTTGAGAGCCTCAGAAACAAAAACACTGAACTAAAGGTAAAACCATCATCAAATATGGTATACCAATTACATAAAATATAGATAAAACCTTAGCATAAAACCGTCTGCTTGATATTGGTGTCTCTGTCTCCTTGTGCATCTTCAGATTTTCTTCAAACTTGAATTTGTGTTTGATATGATGGAACAATTTGGAAGTGTTTATAAAATCATAATAATAATCATCTGATCTGATGACAGAAAGAAGTTATTTTAAACACTCGACTGATGTAATGAATTGAATTTGAAGTAAAAACGAATGGGAATTATATCATCAACTAGGTTTTATCATTATTATCGTGGGGAGAATTTCTACTGGTATATTGCAAAAGATGTCATCCATTCCTAATCTCCATATATTTTTCTAGTACCATGGCACATACATGCAATCTAATATTAGGAAAAGCTACCCTTTTATTTTGCAAGCAACATGCTTTGCTGAAAAGATAAATTTTGACAGCTTTGGTTAATATTTGTTAGTCCAGGTTGGTGATGGTTTGGTGCAATCCAAAGCCAGTCGACCAGCATGACCAGCATCAAATCCCCAATACTGTATATACTGGCCATCTGCAAAGCTGGTGTTTTCAGAAGCAGTGGGGAAACTCAGATCATAGGTTTGTCAGGGTAAGAGCCATCTGCCTTATCAGAGCTGGTTCATCAAGCCCCCTGAGACACATGACCTTTAGATAGTCAATACAAGCCCAGCTGTACTTGGTTACCTAATTGCGTACATGCTCCACCGGTGATATGACTTCCCCATAGTCATCAATACAAATGCTGTTAATTCCTCCACATTGATTGACCATGAGAACAGTCATCACTTCTCAAAGGAAGCTTCTTAATACTGTGACCTTACAAATCTATTCAGGACAGGAAAACAAGATTGTACTTGTGCATGTGCGTGTTTGTAAGCCTGGGAACATTCAAAATTTACTTCCTCTACTTATCCTTTAAACACAATATAACAAATATTTACAAACAAACGTAAACCTTTACGTGATCTCCTGTCTCATCTGCATCACCACCCACATGCTCACCTTATCAGGCTTTAAAACTGATGCGTTTTGCATGAGAGCAAACAGGAATTTATATTCTGTATGATTTAGAACATCATAATTATACTTTGAATGATTTGGGAAATAATCTACAATAATAATTGCGAGTGGATGGAGAATGCTGTGTTTTCACATACTCGTCATAATATCTGTACTGATCTGGTTTGGCTTCAACAGCAAACTCTTTATGTACTTCTTATTTATTGAGGCTTTGCTAGAAAAACTCAAGGCTTCAGTGTCTTTTAAATCACGCAAAGAGAATAACCGAGGATGCTTCATCATCTCTGTGGTTTTCTGAGATGGCAATAAAAAAATCCATGCCCTTCGTTTGTCCTTTATTTCCATTCCTTCTTTCAAGTCGTAATTGCACTCTGGTGTTCTAAATAAATGGACACACATTCCAGGCATCCCAGTTCGTGAGAGGACAACTTTTTTTGGAAAACAGATGGGATCATGTTCACACGCTGATCCAGATCATCAGCGTTCTGCTTTGTTAGAATGTGTGTGTGCAATTGCATGCATTTTGACCTTTATTGTGAAACAAACTTGTAGCTGTAAGCTAATGTAAAAAAGGCTTTCAATTTAACACTTACGTACAGCTATTTTTTTTAAAGGTTCAAAATAAAAATAAAAATGCATTTAATTATTTCCCCCAAATATCTGTTGAATTATCTTAGTTCTCTTACGAGGGTTCTCTCGTACTGCGTCTTAGCTAAGACGCTACGGGAAAAGTCTCTTTTCACGAAATACTGAAGCAAAAAATTATCCTTAATTTTGAATTATTGTAAAGCGCATTTGCAGCAGCACACAGCCATAGGCGAGACGGCTCGCTCGCTCATTGGCTGCTCTGCGGCAACTGCACAGCCTATCGAGCTTCGCGCCCTTCATGCCACTTCCCGCCGAAACGGGTGTGGCCCAACCCTATAAAAGGAGCTCGAAAAGGCTGACTCACCTGATTTTTCATCTCTTCAGCGAAGCTCACGCATCGTTGGATCACGAAGAAGCAAGTGCCGTCAGATAGCATCTCAGCGGGACGAGCTATTCCTGAAGCCCCTTGCCAACGCCGCCTTCCACTGCCGTTCCTGCTGCGCGTTCCAGCACACATATCCTTTCAATTCTGTTATATCCACTGTTCTTATGTGTGTGTGTGTGTGTGTGTGTGATCGCCCTGCGACACGCACTCGTAAAAGAGCTTGGGTCTTTTTTAAGATGCCTTCCTGCGGCTCGTCAGAGCCCCACTCAGCAAGGGAGACCGGTACGTCATCTGTGTCTCCTGCCTGGGTGAAGATCATGCAGCGCTCACGCTCGCTGACGGCGGATGCCCTCACTGCGAGCTGTTGCCAATGGTGACTCTGAGGACTTGCTTGGCCTTTTCTCTGAGCCTGCATTTTCCGCTGCACTGAGCCGTAAAAAGCGCCGCTTCGAGCGGATTCCGGAACGGTCTTCAGCTCAACCGAGCTCGCCGGTTCGCCTGCTTCACCGGCCTCCCCTGCATCGCTTCCCGATGGGCAGCGCCCGCTGTCTGCCGCCGCGTCATCCGAGCTCCGGGGATCTCGCGCCTTCTGCTCAGAAGCCCAGCAACGAGCTGACATTGAGAAGGAGCCGAGGCGAGTGCTCACCTCGAGTGGTTTGCACCAGTGCCCCCCCTCTCGGTCCCGGCTGGATGGTAGTTTCCTTTCGGATGAGCGTACTTCTCAAAGCCCGCCTCATTTCTTCCTGAGCTTCACGAAGAGGTGGCAAAGGCTTGGAACGCTCCATATTCAGGGCGAACTCGTTCGTCTGTCTCACTAGCATTCTCCGCACTGGATGATGCTAAAAACAGGAACTACCAGTCACTTCCGCCGGTGGAACAGGCGATAGCGACGCACCTTTGCCCGCCCTCTGCTGGACGGCGGACGAAAGCGGTGTTGCCATCTAAAGCCTGCCGCATGACGTCATCTATGCTCATGCGAATCTTTTCTGCTGCTGAGCAGGCTGCGTCTGCACTACACACAATGGCTGCAGATATTCCAGGGTGATCTCCTCTGTAAACTGGACGAGATGGGACCTGAGGCTATTTGTCTCGCGGATTTTAGGAGTGCTTCGCTACTAAATCCGCTGCACAAGCCATGGGACGAGTTATGGCTTCCGCTACGGTGGCTGAGAGGCATCTAGGGCTGAAGCTTTCAGACATGGCAAGCGCTCCGGTTCTGCAGCGAGTCGTGCTAGACCGGCCTCGCAAAGCTCTAAGCCACACCCCCCGCCTCCTGCTGCTTCATCGAAGCGCCGGTATACGAGCTCTGCTGTGGCCGAGCTCTCACCCAAGCGCGCCGCTGTTTCAGTTCCAGGAATTGTGACTGTCTCAGCGTTTTCTGCAACGCGCAAGCCTGCACAGTTGCCCGCTTGCCTGCACTCAAAAGCCGTTATCACAACAGCTTCAGCAACACAGCTCGAGACCCTGTTCTCTCTCTACCGGCCGTCGCCCCGTGCCGCGGGGACCACGGCAGAGGATTACGGTGAGGCTGGAAGCCCCGAAGCCATCCTAGAAAGGCGCCGGTGTACGAGTCGCCGCAGCCGAACTCTCACCCAAGCGCGCCGCTGTTTCAGTTCCAGGGATTGTGACTGTTTCAGCGTCTTTTGCAATGCGCAAGCCTGTACGGTTGCCCGCTTGCCTGCACACAAAAACCGTTATCACGGCTACCCAGATATTTCCTGAAAAAGGTGTAATTTCTGGTGTCCCGGCCACGGCCGATGGTGCTATAAATGTAGTGACGATGCCCACTGCTCAGTGCCCATCTCCACATATAAGCACAGCCCCTCATACAGGGCTCGCGCCCATAAAAGCGACTCAAGTCGATCGCGCGCACTGCATAGTAAGCGTGCCCACTCCTCAGTGCCCACAAACACTATGTCACATGCGTCATGTGGTTTCTGTAAAAACGAAACCCGTGCACGTTCGTTCTGCCCAGGCAGACAGCGAGTCTAAAGCAGTAAATGTGCACGCTTACAGCCCACAATTACTCACAGACAGCACGAGTCCCACGGGACCCGCTCAGCCCTCCCTCACTCGGTTAAGCACCGTGGGGGGGTCTTGGACGAGCGATCTGCCCGCTGTGATCAGCGCGCTCCCCGCCTCAAATGTCACAGGCTTATCGCCCATGTTAGAGCACATCGAAGCGCTGCCGTTGCCCAGCAACAGAGCGCGCTTCGCATCCAACCCCTAGCCGTTCATGCAGACGCATGGTCAGCGCTTCCAGGGGTTCCGGATCGGGTGCTAGACATTATAAAGGGAGGCTACGCGCTACAGTTTTTTTCGACGCCCTCCGCGCTTTTTAGCACGCGTCGAAACTACGGTCAAAACAGAGATAGCGCACCTACTTCGAGCCTGAAATATCAAAACTGTTGAGCAGAGGGGCTGTGGAGCCTGTATCTCAAGCTCAAAGCGAAGGGGGGCTGTACAGCAAATACTTTCTAGTGCCCAAGAAAGACGGGGGTCTCAGGCCCATACTGGATCTAAGACAGCTGAACAAAGCATTGGCGAAATGCAGTTTCAAAATGCTTACAACCAGGAGACTCCTCGCGCATTTTCGCAAAGGAGACTGGTTCATGTCAATAGATCTGAAGGACGTGTATTTTCAAATACAGATAGCGTCACGTCACAGGCGATACTTGAGATTTGCCTTCGAGGGCCAGACATACCAGTATACAGTCCTGCCGTTCGGCTCGTCCGTGGCTCCTCGTATGTTTACGAAGTGCATGGACGCAGCGCTCGCTCCTCTCAGACTCAGAGGCATGCGAGTGCTGAACTATTTGGACGACTGGCTGATTCTGGCTCAATCACGATCAGAGCTCGTGGAACACGGGGCCATTTTACTCGATCACCTTGAGAAACTCGGTCTCAGTATCAACTGGACGAAGAGTTCGCTGAACCCCAGTCAGACGATACTGTTTTTGGGTATAGCTCTGGACTCACGTTCCATGACGGCGCGGCTGTCGCCACAGCGCGCGTTGGGCATTCAGCGCGCAGCGAGCTCTCTCCGCTGCGGCGCGACGTTCTCGCTCAGAGAATTTCAGAAGATGCTAGGTCTCATGGCCTCAGCATCTACAGTTCTTCGGTGGGGCCTGCTCTGCATGCGCTCCCTGCAGTTCTGGCTGAGAGCGCGAGTGCCGCGCGGAGCGTGGATATCCGGTCGGCTGCGTCTCAGGGTCAATCAGAGCTGTGTTACAGCCCTGAAACCCTGGACAGCGAACGACTGGTACCAATCAGGTGTAAGCCTGGGGACTTCCTCGAAAGTGAAGATGGTGTCAACAGACGCCTCCACTTCGGGATGGGGAGCGCTGCTCGAGGGCAGACCGTTCTTTGTCCTGCAAATATTATAAAAATATTGGTGTTGATGCTGTGTGAAGGCATCTCCACAACATTATGAAAAATACCACTGTGTTTGAAAGATACAACTTGAAGAAAATGCTAATTTGCATGTTTTCTTTTTAAAATAGGCTACTTTGTCAGTGACGCACCGAGTCAGACAATTTTACACCTCAATAAATATAGGCTGAAAATAGCTAAAAGATGTTCACCTTATCAGCAAAACTTAATAAATTACATTTGATTTTAATTGTTTAAAACAATTGAAATACTATTTGGCCAGTTGAAAAGAATGAGACCAACTCTATTCTAAAATATTTATCTGAAAATTATTTTAACCGGTTTTGTTTTTATGGATTTTGATATACTGTATTTATACTAAAACATAGCAAGGATACTGGATGATTTTTAGCAATAAAAATTGTGAATGGCAGAAATGACATCTTTAGTAAGTATCTAATATTTCCTTAATGTCTTGTACCTTAAACGGATGGGAATATGCATGGAAATTATATGCAGATGAGGTTATGCATAGTAAAACTGGGCGTTGCAAAGCTCCATATATGGTGATTTTTGGGAGGAGTTGGGGTGGAGATGCATGTATGCACAATCTTATCCTGTCTGGGATTCATAAAGGGATTTTTGTGCAGGTTCTAGTGTAAAATCTCACTTTTGTGCATATGTACATTTTTGGGATGAAATCTACAGAGAGTTTTATAAATGAGACCTCAGCTCGTTAGAAATGAGTTCCGTTCATGAACTGTGTTCCCAGTTACATGGTCCCTAAACAGTGTTCATTGCTCCCTACTCCCTGAGCAGGGGGAATCTGTTGAAGTTTACTTCACTTCGGAACATTCATTCATGCATTTGCGCTGTGCAACGTCTTCACACACTTCATATACCTCTGTAAATAAATACTTTTTAAATTCACGTCTTGCACACTTCAATGCACTTTGGAATGGAATATATGTTCGCTTCGAACTGGAATCATGGTGAAATATCCTGTGATGTCTGCTTCACAGGGCTACAGTACAAATGTGCAAAGCAGTGGGGCACGAAGACTGGAATTGAGAACCGCTGACTTAAGCCCTTTTCGGACGGGACTAGTTTTCTAAACTACGTTTGAGTTTCGATTCTTGCCACCTGACGTCTGCGATTTTCATGTACCATTTCGAATGGGACTAACATCTCCATGTTTATTACAGAGGGGGGAGGGTTGGATTTGTACATCTGGGCATTTCAGAGATCACGCACTCTGTATGTGTGCATTGCGTATAGTCATTCAGATAGATTACCATTAGTATTATTACACAATAAATACTAAATACTAAATGGTTAGTATAGCAAAACGATGTTAATATGTGGTTTCTTTAGTTTTTTTTTTTTGTAGTAGGTTAAACCCATTTTTAATTTTCATAAAGGTACGTCTGTAATTAAAATATTATGTAACTGAGTGAATAAATGAAAGTGAGTAATCTTACCTGATGTTGATATTACAATAGCCAGTATTAACAGTTTACGTGATCTGACTATTGATTTAATTATTATTATTTCTTTGACGGGAAGCAAATATATCAAAGATGCGCACGGTAAGAGCATGTACGGTAATTCATGTTGGCAAAAACACACAAGGAAATGTGTTGTGAAAGAAAATACCGCTGCAATCTCAGACATCCGCATTCGGACAGGATTAGTTTTCTCAGAGGATCGCAGATTTTACTGAAAAACAGTAGGCAATTTGCCCTGTAATTATCACAGAGGTTGTGTGAGAAAAACACAGACGTGGCAGATTCGGACGGGATTAAAATCACCAAGTACGTCTGTGAAACACAGATTTCTCTAACGACCCCCTGTAAAACTAGTCCCGTCCGAATAGGGCTATATACTGACTTATGCTTTGCGCCGCTTAAAAATAAAATCATGTCTGCATTTGTGATCGGAGAAACGACAAACAAGCACAACTCTACACTGCTTAAAACTTGCGTTTGAATAGTCAGTGGCAAATCCTTTACATATGTAAACGTATTTACAGACTGTGAGTCAGAACAGCTGGTATTGTAGTCTACTCTCCCAGGATCAGGAAACAGTCCTCTTTTAAATGTGCAGCACACATCTGAAAACTTGGGTTGAATTGTTCTGGAACAGTGTTGCAAATACAGCATCACCAGAAGAGCGAGAATAAAAGTTACACCTTTCTTTGCATGAACATTTGGGTGGCATTATGCATATCTCCCCACATTGTGACGTTTACATGTGGGGGCGTGTTAGAATGAGCCATTTTAGGTAGGCATGGTTGACTCTTAACCTTTACAAAAAAATATCTCTTTGGATTTAAGACTTTAGTCTTTGCAACTTTACAGGTCTTCTTTATGCACCAAGAGCTTTTAACACATTTAAAAGAGAAAGGAAAAACTGAAATCGCATCATATGACCCCTTTAACATTTTTTTTTAACACCAAGACTGCACAAATGTAATTTTGATCAATTAGCATTGTCAGTTTCGTTCTTATACTTCGAATTATATCCTGAGATAGAAGAGAACAAGAAACATAATGAGAAATGAATACCAAAGGCTGGCTAACTGTTTTAATTACAGTAATTAGTGTTAGGATGGGTAATTACATGCTTTTTATATTCTTTGTAAAAGTCTTGTATGTCTTCTGCGCCCATGCTGTCATAGCTATGTCCCAAAGTGCAACCGCAGACAAAGATCCTCTTCAGCCTAAACTAATAAATAACCTCACCACAAAGAAGAAAAGCTGTTCTCTTATATTATTATCAAAGAAACATTTCCAAGTTGTTTTTCTAAGATGTTTACTTCTGTTGTTTGTGGCCCTGTCTGCTTTGTTGTGAAAGAGGAAGAGCATGTAATTCACTGTGCCAGTGTGAGATATTCGTTCCCTTCCCTTCTTGTGTCATAGTGTAATAATGGAGTCAAATGGGTGATGTATGGCAGAGCTGTTTTGTTTCCTATACCACATTTAAAGTCTTGTACATGAGCTAAGTGTATAAATGTGTTCTAAATTTAGGCCCAAATGAATAGTTGATTGATCTGGACAATGATACCATCAATGAGAGAGATGGGAGGGAGAGCAATAGACAGAAAATGCCTCAAAATAAGAGTGGGAGGGAGTCGGTGTGTGTCAGAAAATGAACAAGGGAGGGCTGGAGTCTAGAGGCCCAGACAGGCTAGAACAAGTAAGTAAAGAAAATATCTAATTGGAATCAAGTGTCCTGACAGAGTGCGTGGCCGACTGGATTCCACAGAGCGTGCTGCTTTTTCTTTGAGGGTAAAGAGTATTAGAAAATCCCCTCCATAACAATTCTTTATTTTTGGGGTGGTGTGTTAAACAGAATGCCAGGGGTGTGGCTTTAAACACAACTAGAGATTTCCAGAGACACCCTCGTCTGATGACTTCAGCCTCTTAACTGGAGCACAGATTTTGGAGCGTGTGCATGTTTGTGAAGGCAAGAGCACAGGCTTCCTTGAAGACCAGCTTTCATGCATTCCTCATGCATCGATTGACCCTGTGGTCCCCGGGGCTGTATCAGTTTACCTTAATTAAAAATGAAATTTTCAGGAATGTTAATTGCTGTCCTGTGTGCATGTGAGAGCTTTATGAAGCAGCTTGGATTGATGTGTGGCTGGAAGCTGTACATCTAGGTCATTTTTTAAAGATTTTGAATCATATATGGAGGGTAAGATTTGTATAGGGTGTCGTCTTGTGACTGGCATATGGATCTATAACTACTTCAGCTGTGGATCAAACTAAACCTGTTCAGTTTGATCCATTGAGATGAAGTATTTTTCTCTGTGTTAAAGTACTTCATCCTATCCCAGTTTATGGAGTGTAAACACTTTTATTATTCTCTTTTATTATATCTATTATTAATATTATTTTGCATTTCTGCAGTTTTTGCAATTTTATATAACACAATCATAATAATAATAATGCAATAATAATAACACAATAGCACTTTGTAAAAATAATACAATGTAGCATAATATAAATAATTTTAATAAATGAATTGCAGTAAATAAATACATTGTGCAATAATATTAATGATTATACAAATAATAATTTATTATTATTATGAATGTATTATTATCATTTTTATTATTTTGCTGTTCTGTATTTTTTCTGATTTAAAATAACACTAATAAATGTAATTGTTTTATTATTATTATCATCATCGTCATCATCATCATCATGAAAATTTTATATTATAATTTAGTTTTTATTATTTTGCAACAAAATAATACTTTTCTGATTTAAAATGACACCAATAAATGTAATATTTTTTTATTATTAGTATCATTATTATCATCATCAAATAACATAATTTTTTAATTGCATTTACATTTAAAATGATGATGACGACAATAATGATGATGATGATGATTATTATTATTTATATATTTTGGGGGAATTCAACGATTTCCAAAGAGCCTTTCATATCTTTCTCTTTCTTTGAGCAGGGGAGCAGCTGGTGTTCACTGTTTTAGGAGACTGTTGAAAAGGCCTCTCATGTTACTGTATGTAATGTTTTCATGTGCATTGACTACTTTACAGTGAAATCAGATATCAAGGATCAGGAATCAGGAAAGTCAAATTTATTTGATTTTCTGTTGATGAGCTGTTAGTGGATCACTGTTGGCACGTTTTAAGCAACCAGTTGTCACAGCCTGGCTTAATAGGAAATGTGTGACTGATTTTTGAATAACAAACAGACTAAAGACAATGCATTGCTGGAACATGTGGAAGGTGCCATTTGATTTGAAAGTGTGTTTGATTCGTCTCGATAGAAGTAAAATTTACTACCCTTCTAGCATCCTAGTGGAGGTTTTATATTTGAAACTGCAGCAAATTTTACCTGCAGAAACATTTTGGGTTTTGCTGAAATTTATTTAGTCACAAAATTAGTTTACATTGTTTGATTTGTGATATGATTTTATAAAGATGTTGCATTATTTGGAAATGGGGTTCGGCTATGCTGTATTTTAGGGTTTTCTGATATGGCAGTGCTTGTAATTTCTTCCACTGACATCAGCGTTTCAGTTCATCCTTGGTGGCACATTTTCTTATTTCCAAACAAGCGTGTGTGGTGCACATGCAGGATCCTCCAGAACGTTGATGGGACCCCCCACATATAAAGGGGCCCACCCGTATGACAGGATCGAGGTGATGGAGCTGTTTTCTGTTTTTATAAATTAACTTCAAACCTCTCAGTTCGTGTTGCACTCAGTGATTCGGTTATTATCACAGTGTAGCAGCAGGAGATAATCTTAGAAATGCAAAAATGCCCAATGATTCCAATGATTCATGCCTTTAAAGCTAGTCCTCATGTTACCTTAGCAATGTACTTTACATGCACACACGACTCAGGCATGCTTTTAAAGTGATAGCAGAGAGCGTTTCTCCCGCAGTCATTTGTTTCAATTAGCGTTTAGCTCTAATGCAGACCACATGTGTCAGATCTGTGTAACGAGGTGAATGAGTTACTGTTTGGTTTTGCCACTCCTATACAATCACATCTGGAGACCTTTTTATGCCATCGTCTACAAGTGATATGCTTTTCATGCTCGCAAACTTTTCCATAATGTAACTAGCTATTTGATATTGCAGTAAAACAAGCTAAGATCCATTTGTGCTTTCATTCAGTGGCTTATCAGGACAAAGCATTGTAAAGCAACAGCAGACAGGGTTTGTGTGTCCTTTGGAAACAGAAAAAAAACATGTAGTATTACTCCTCCACTTTTATTTTACGTCTACCATACTCATAATTAGTCTCTGGAAACACCCTCACACTTTCAATAAAGTCCAAAAGTGGGGATAAAAAGATGAGGTCACTGGATAGAAAGTGATGACAATATCTTTCTGAGGAATTAAAGGGTTATTTGTAGATGTTGTGGTGTCATAAAAAGAAAGTGGTTTGCATGGAGAGGCTCAAGCACTAAAGCTTATGTTCACAAGTGCTGAGCGTTTGATTTTCCTGTCTGATGGGAATGAATGTCTAGTGACATGTCTAGCATTCATAAGCTAGTGCTCATGGGCTTAATGTAGAACATGTTATGCAGAGGCATGATAAAAGCCTTCAAGGAATATTCTGTATTTGACTACCCAAATATATATATGTTTTTAAGCATTTTACATGTATTTTACATTTTATATTTATACAAATAATAACTCACAGCAGAATAATTTAAACAATGTATTGTATTTGTGAACTTATGTTTAGCCATTCTTTTCAGATCATCAGTCATCAAAGCACGCTAAATATTGTTCACAGACACAGAAAAATTTCACCAATTTATAAATTATTGATTGCTCACTATAAACTCCCACAAATCATTTTCATGCCATTTTAAGTCTTAACAAATTAGTTATATCTAAGTGTGTAAGCTGTTAACTTACTTTCTTAATTAGTCTTCCCATTAACTCCATTATATTGTTCATTCAGACTGATTTGCGAACACGGAACTCCGACGAACACAAGAGGCGCTTCGTATCCATTGATATCCAATCATATCATTATGGAGGCACTGGTTCCTCTCATGTGACTTTAACTGTGCATTCAGGGCCTTAATTATTATCTAGCTATATTTCTGAGACCCATGGCATATGGTTTCATGGAGTGAGTAAGTTCAAGCAGCAAATAAGCCCCCCAGTGTGTTTGTTTAATTGATTTAATGATTTGGAAAATTTAAAAAATTTGAACTTGGCATAAATTCATTTTATTGAAACTGATTCGAAGATTTTCCCATCGATGGAGTACTTCAAGGGAGGTTGATTCCCTGTGTTTGCATTGATCTAGTAGTTTAGGAGCACTGACTATCATAGCGTGCATCAATGCAGATCTCCACAAACAGGCCCCAGTCACATGAGGGCCAGAAATGTTCAAATGCCTCCTCTAGCTGTCATTGATTGCTCTGGATTGAGATACATTGTCCCTCGGGTGGGTATGCATGTTACTATTGGTCTCTGATCCTAATGGATGATTTCCACTCTTACTGGAGGCAGGACATACATACATACACAAACACAGGTTCAGCGAGTTGCTCTATGCTACTAACCCCGACCAGATGTGATGTCCAAACAACTTTAGAAAAGTAAAAAAAAGTTAGAGTGGCAGCTTATTTCTCTTATTTCTTGACCCTGTGGGTGGTTAACAGTGTATAACATGTATTGCTAAAATGATTAAAGCAAGTTAGCATGTAGCTGTATGTTGCTAAAGTGTGCTAAGTGGTTTTGTTGCTATGCATTTCTGTGTGTTTTGAGGGTGTTTTTGTGTCAAAATGAGTTACTGTGGTATTCTGAATGTTTTTAATGTGTCTCTGTGTTGCCATGTTGGTCTAGATGGCTTTTAGCATGTTGATATGCAGTTCCTATGGCCTTCTGGGTGGTTTTGAGCATGATTCTATGTGATTGCTTATATGTCTGGGTATAGGCATATTTCTATGGACAGTTGATGGCTTTATTGAGGTAAATGCAACATTAAGTGTAATTTTTTACAAGCTGTTTATTGACATCTTTCTGCGGTTGAATCACTGACTGAGTGATTACAGGAGACATAATACATTTCAATAAGTCATTCTATATCTTTTAGCATATCTTTTGATATTCATTCATGATTTGTGATATGATGACATGCAGTACGTGCTGCCACTTGAACAGAGGTCTCATCACGTTAAAGAATGTCAAATGATATTTGTTTAAAATTTGTGATAAAATTGACAATTTCAAAGTTGAGTCTTTGTTTCTTATTAAAAGCACCAAGCTTATTGCGATTGTTGGATGCCAGATGCACTTCAAATAAACTTTTAATTAAGTTTTGTTAACAGATCGATCTTGGGATTTAAACATTGCTGTTCATCCATCAAAATGAAGATTAATTTAATTATTAATTATTATTAACAGCCCTAGTTGATTAGCTGTTCTATATATCTGCTAGTTACATTGCTAGGTTATTGCTTACTGGATCAAGTCAAAAGAGCCCACCACAGTATCATAAGGCTTTTATGATGATATTATGTGTTTTTATCCAGTGGTGTCAAAAGTATTGACATTCATTACTCATGTAGAAGTATAGATACTAGGGTTTGAAAAGACTTTTGTAGAAGTTGAAGTATCAACTCAAGCTTTTTACTCAAGTAAAAGTGTAAAAGTACTGGTTTAAAAAACTACTTAAAGTATAAAAATAAAAGTAATGTAAGGAAAATAAATGCCATTAAGAACAAAAGCTTAGGCCGCGCCACAGGGGCCTATTGTGCACTACCCCACCTCCTCAAAAAACATTTTCTAAAGGCCATAGGCCATAATGACTATAATGTTATATTAAAATGTTCATGTTGAAAAATTTGGGATGCACTAGGCTACCTGTTTCAGCCACATATATGCCCATTGAAAATGAACGCATTTAGTACAATGCAAAAACATAAGGACTAGAGATATGATGACTAGTTGCCTATAAGTATTGTTATGGTGCAAAAAGTCAAACTTCAGAGGCATGTCATCAATAACCTTTAATGGAATGTAAATGTACATCCAAGCTTAGCTACAGGAATCTGCAAGGGCAATGGACAAGTGTCACGGCAGGGATCCAATGAGGCACGGAGATAGAACCAATTGCGAGTAAGTCTTTTATTAAGGGCAATCCAAAAGGGTAAACAGTCCAGGCAGAGGTCGATACCAAACAAAACCAAACCAAACCAAACATAAACAAACAAGGACACAAGGCAAGAGCACGACAAGATGACGGACATGAATTAAACAACGACTCCGTGACACATACTAAGACAGACCGGGTTAGATACACAAAAGGATAATGGGGAAACAGGAGACAGGTGGGGAACAATCAATTAACTAAACAAGGAGGAAGGTGACCAAATAAGGAGACAGGAAGTGATAATATGATAAACACCGTGGGAACTGAGGACACCTAGTGGAACCCCAGGGAACACAACCCAGACACTGTGACAGTACCCCCCTTCTACGGAGCGGCTCCCAGACGCTCCAAGACAGACACAAAACAGAGACCAGGAGGGAGGTGGACAGGTGGAGGCTCAGGGGGAGGGACGGAGGGCCAGAAAAGAAAAACATGGGGAACAGGCACCAGAATGTAAACACAACACAGAAAGACCAGGAGGGAGGAGGACAGGAGGAGGTTCAGGGGGAGGGACGGAGGGCCAGACTAACAGAAAGGAACAGGGACAGACATTAACACAAAAACCAAAGGAAAAAACAACATGAAGCCCCCCAGGGCAGAGCAGAAGACCACCACACCCTTGTGGTCAAGGCCAGAGCCCTCCAGGGCGGAGCGGAAGACCACCACAACCTTGTGGTCGAGGCCAGAGTTCCCCAGGGCGGAGCAGAAGACCACCACCACCACCATGTGGTCAGGGTGGAAGGCCCCCAGGACGGAGCAGAAGACCACCACCCCCCTGTGGTCAAAGCGGAAGCCCTCCAGGGCGGAGCAGAAGACCACCACATCCCTGTGGTCGATGCACAAAGCCCCCAGGGCGGATCAGAAGCCCACCACTTCCGTGCGGCCGGATCAACGGGAGGACGAGACTCTGGTAATTCCATGGTGTCTCTACTGGACTCCAGAAGATCGGTGCTGGCCTGACACTGCTCATGAAGATCATTGGTGACTTGCATTTGCTCATGAAGATCAATGGTGACTTGCCTTTGTTCATGAAGATCAGAGGTGACTTGCCTTTGTTCATGAAGATCAGAGGTGACTTGACTCAGTCCTTGAAGATCACCGGTGACTTGACTCAGTCTTTGAAGATCACCGGTGACTTGACTCAGCTCTGAAAGGTCAAAGGTGACTTGACTTGACTCTGAAAGGTCAACGGTGACTAGCCCTGACTCTGGAGCATCAGCGGTGACTAGCCCTGACTCTGGAGGGTTAACCGTGACTAGCCTTGACTCTGGAGGGTCATCTGGAACCCGACTCGACTCTGGAGGGTCATCAATGACTAGTCCTGACTCTGGAAGGTCATCGGTGACTAGCCCTGACTCTGGAAGGTCATCGGTGGCTAGCCCTGGCTCTGGAAGGTCATCGGTGACTAGCCCTGACTCTGGAAGGGCATCGGTGACTAGCCCTGACTCTGGAGGGTCATCGGTGACTAGCCCTGACTCTGGAAGGTCACCGGTGATAAGCCCTAACTCTGGAGAGTTCCCTGGCACCTGACTCGACTCTGGAGGATCAGCGGTGACTAGCCCTGACTCTGGAGGATCAGTGGTGACTAGCCCTGACTCTGGAGGATCAGCGGTGACTGGCACCTGACTCAACTCCGGAGGATCCACTGGCACCTGACTCGACTCCGGAGGGTCCACTGGCACCTGACTCGACTCCGGAGGGTCCACTGGCACCTGACTCGACTCCGGAGGGTCCACTGGCACCTGACTCGACTCCGGAGGGTCCACTGGCACCTGACTCGACTCCGGAGGGTCCACGGGCACCTGACTCGACTCCGGAGGGTCCACGGGCACCTGACTCGACTCCGGAGGGTCCACGGGCACCTGACTCGACTCCGGAGGGTCCACTGGCACCTGACTCGACTCCGGAGGGTCCACTGGCACCTGACTTGACTCCGGAGGGTCCACTGGCACCTGACTCGACTCCGGAGGGTCCACTGGCACCTGACTCGACTCTGAAGGGTCCACGGGCACCTGACTCGACTCCGGAGGGTCCACGGGCACCTGACTCGACTCCGGAGGGTCCACGGGCACCTGACTCGACTCCGGAGGGTCCACGGGCACCTGACTCGACTCTGAAGGGTCAGCTGAGACTCTCATCCTGTGCAGCGGCGCTGGGCAAGCAGCCATCTTGGGCCATGACTCTGGACAGGCGGCCATCTTGTACTGTGGTGCTGGTCTGGCGGCCATCTGGGGTTGTGGTGCTGGACTGGCGGCCATCTTGTACTGTGGCGCTGGACCGGTGGCCAATTTGGGCATTGGCGCTGGGTTAGCGGCCATCTTGTGCTGTGGCGCTAGGCTGACGGCCATCTTGGGCTGTGGCACTGAACCGTTGGCCAAAGTGGGCATTGGCGCTGGGCTGGCGGCCATCTTGTACTGTGGCGCTGGACTGGTGGCCAATTTGGGCATTGGCGCTGGGTTGGCGGCCATCTTGGGCTGTGGCGCTGGAACGGTGGCCAATTTGGGCATTGGCGCTGGGTTAGCGGCCATCTTGTGCTGTGGCGCTTGGCTGGTAGCCATCCTGGGCAGTGATGCTGGACTGGCGGCCATCTTGGATGGTGGCGCTTGGCTGGTAGCCATCCTGGGCAGTGGTGCTAGACTGGCGGCCATCTTGGGTTGTGGCGCTGGAACGGTGGCCAATTTGGGCATTGGCGCTGGGTTAGCGGCCATCTTGTGCTGTGGCGCTTGGCTGGTAGCCATCCTGGGCAGTGGTGCTGGACTGGCAGTCATCTTGGGTTGTGGCGCTTGGCTGGTTGCAATCCTGGGCAGTGGTGCTGGGCTGACGACCACCCCGCCGGAAGAGACAGAAGTGGCTGGGGCATCCCACTGAAGCCGATGCTGCAGGTAGCGCACGAATTCCCAGAATTCCAGTGTCTCTAACTGCGCCATCTCCTCCTGAGACACTGGATCATCCAGCCCGCCATTGAAATAGTCCTTGAGGGCCGCATCATTGTAGCCCATGCCCTCGGCCAGGGACCAGGGGCCTCATTTATAAAGCGTGCGTACGCACAAAACGGGGCTGGAAACGTACGTACGCCAGTTCCCACGCAAAGGTTGTGATCTATAAAAAACAAACTTGACGGGAGAATGTGCGCACCTTTAAGCAAACTTTGAGCCGTGCGTACGCACATTCTGGAGACAAAGGGAATTGGCGACACCGATGGTGAGGTCGTGAACTGAAGTTAGATTGTAGAAAATAAATGTGAGAAGAACGATTATAAGAATGAATGACATTTAATTTTCACTCCATTTCATACGTTATATCCACATTATCATGAAGATTAAATCCAACAGTGTTATTTGTGCCGATTGTTTTAGGCTATATACATCTAGTAAAATCCAAACGTAATTCAAAATGTATTAAAAGTAAAATAAAATAATAATCAGCGCTGCCTTAGTCACATTGTCCACAACGGGAGCACAGGAGGACATGGCGCGATACATGTGATAGCCTACAGAATAGCATGAAATACCCTTTTATTAGAGAACTGCAGAACACAGTGTAAAAAGGAAATATTTTCCTTAATGTACATAGCCTATATCATAAAATGTCAAAGTCTGCAAATACAGTCATGAAGCACAATCGCTACTCATCATCGGTCCTAACTATTACGGTGTTCATTACAAAACCGTCAAGAAGCATGTGTTCACTATAACATTTTCGTCTTAAATTTTCGCCCACAAATTAATTAAGTGATTTTGTCAAGGTGTTAACGATCAGTCTATTTGCTAGAAACATATAAATTCTCCGGTGACCCGGGTATGTAATGCTTCATGATGGCACTCCTGGCACTGTTGGAGGATTACGCTAATGGCAGAATAAGGAGAGAACGAGTTTTCAGGGACCATGATGATTTCCTGGCCCATGATGATGACTGGCTAATAAGCCGATTTAGATTCCCTAGAGCTGTGCTCTTGGATCTATGTGCTGAATTGGGTCCAGTATTAGAGAGGGCAACACGCCGGAACCATGCCATCCCAGTCCAAATACAAGTCCTCACCACTCTGGGGTTCTTGGCAACCGGCTGTTTCCAGCGGGAATTGGCAGACAGGTAAATTAATAATATAAAAAAACTATAAGTAATCCTCAAATTTGTCTCTAAGACCTTTTTGTATATGAAATAATTCTATTGGAATCTATCATCTCACCCTATAGGTCTGGTATATCACAGCCGTCCCTGAGTGCCATAATATCTGTCGTTTTAAATGGTATACTTAATATGGTTAGTCGATACATCAGGTTCCCCTACACTGTGCGAGAACAGGCCGAAATTAAAACGCAATTTGCAGCAATGTCTGGTTTCCCAAATGTAATCGGCGCAATTGACTGCACTCATGTTGCTATAAGGGCACCATCTGAAAATGAATTTGCTTATGTTAATAGAAAGCATGTGCATTCTATTAATGTGCAAATCATATGTGACTCCAACATGACCCTCACAAACATTGTGGCACGCTGGCCTGGTTCAACACATGATTCCTTTATCTTGACACATAGCAGTGTAGGGAACAGACTAAATGCAGGCGCAGTACGTGATGGCTGGCTTCTTGGTGAGTTTAACAATATTAAAAAGTAGAAACTGTAACAATTTTGTTTTTAATATAATTATAACCTGCAGGCGACAGTGGCTACCCCCTGAGACGCTGGCTCCTCACCCCATTTTTAAACCCGCAGAGCGCAGAGGAAACTCATTATAACGAGGTCCACTCTCGTGCCCGCGCAGTTGTGGAGCGTGCCATCGGCATCCTGAAATGCAGATGGCGTGCTCTGGATGCCTCGGGTGGCAGACTTTTATACCATCCAGCAAAAGTGTGCAAGATTGTCAGGGCGTGTGGTGTTTTGCACAATATAGCACTGAGAAACGGTATTCCTCTCCCTCCTGATCTCCCTCTACCCCAGCATTACGACCCCGAGCCACAGCCCCCTGGCCGACAAGAGGGATATCAACGAGGTGCAAGAATCCGTGAGGATGTCATGCGGCGTTTGTAAAGAAAGACAAAACTCAAGGTTCATGTTTTAACTGCATCTTTTAATGATTGTGCAATTTCTTGCATCACTTCTCTCATCTGCCGTAGCTCATCTGCAACCCTGTTGACAGCGTTTATTGTCTCTCGCTGTAACTGCAGGACTGCGTCAGTGAGTACCCGACCACTTTTGGACGTGCCAGACGCAGAAGGGGCACTGCTTTGAGCCGGACGCTGTGCATCTGCATCTGAGAACCCCTCACCCTGAACCTCCTGTTCATTTACAGCTTCAGACTCCGGAAGGACTGGAGGACAAACAATTGGCAACATTTATCCATTTATCACCCCACACACTCAAATGTACAGCGTTAATGATTAAAAATCGGTTTAACCTTGCTCCTCTGTGGTTTCAGTCACGTCAGTGTCTCCCTCCTTTTCCGACACAATACCACACACGCTGACCTCCCCAATTATAGCCGCGATTTTGCTGTCCACTGATGTGAGATCAGCTGTACATGGGCCCCCACCAGTTGCAGCCACGCTCTGGCGGTGGGAGGACGGTTTTCTCTTTGCCTCCACCTTCAATGAATGAGAATCTTTATTTCACATATTTTGCATACTGTAAGCACATGTAAATAAAACTTTTTGAAAATCAATATTGCTATTTATATAGGTATATAGCCTAATAAAACACAAATGTAATATGTTGGTAAAAAAAAAATTTGTATACCTTCAGGTCGGACCATTTTTTCTTTAATTCTGCAACTGTCCGTTCTGTCCCACTGACACAATTGACGGCAGAAGCAATACTTTGCCACTCGCACTGCTTCTTTTTATTAGTGACCCCACTGCTGTGGCCACCAAATAACACAGTTTTCCGAGCCTCCACCTCCCCTACAAGTGTTTCAATCTCAGTATCTGAGAAATTAAGTTTTTTTCCTCTTTTCTCACCTGTCGCCATTATTAAAATTAGGCTAACAGAAATGCACGTTTTCACTTTCTTGGATTAATTAATTGGCGGGTCGCATGCCAGTTTTCCAGGTAGTATATATGGGATTCCACTCTCATTTACATGCTGATCAGCAATCATGAGGTGATTTGCATTGACTATTTATGGTTAAAAATGGGCGTGTACAGGGCGGGATATGAGGCTGGTTCACGTACGCACATCTGCGGGTGATCTGTGATTTATAAAGGGAACATTGCTTACAGGTGTGCGTACGCACGGTTTTATAAATCGGAATATTTTTTGGCGTACGCCATTTTTGGCTTTTGGGCGCACGTAAACTTTTAGTAAATATCCTACGCATAGTTTTATAAATGAGACCCCAGAACACCTGAGCCAGGGCACCCACTTCATTTCCCTCTTGGCGGAGGGCGATCAACCGAAGATACTTGGCTCGCCGCTCCGCCATCTTGGCTGGGGAACGGAAAGACGACATACCGCTGGTTCCTAGAATGACGGAGTCGTTCTGTCACGGCAGGGATCCAATGAGGCACGGAGATAGAACCAATTGCGAGTAAGTCTTTTATTAAGGGCAATCCAAAAGGGTAAACAGTCCAGGCAGAGGTAAGGATGGCTGAAGCGAAACAGTCGTTCCGAAGCTTTGCGAGATCCCGAAGCGCAGATGTGTCGAAACACTGATCCGAAGCGTGATTCGAAACACCCATGTCACGTGACTATGACCAAACGAAGCCTCGAAGTGTTTCACTAATTGTTTCATCAGGTGTGGTCCGCCGAATCAGCGTTTGATTGGAACGGTCGGGAACAGACCACACAATCGCACATCTGTATAAAAGTGAAATAAACGCATTTTGACCTTGTGGGTTTTTGTGAGAGGAGTTTGACTTTGAGATAGCGGATTTTTGGTGATATAGTGACATAGTGCGATTTGATTAGTTATAGGCAATTTAGACTTACATTTAAATTTACACAACACATTGACTGAGAGGCTAGAGACAGACAGAGTATACATATAGTGACACATTAATAGATACATAGATATAAATATATATAGACAGCTAGATTAATAGATAGATACATATATAGATAGATTACAGATACATATATAAATACATATATTATAGATAGATACATATATAGATACATAGATTATAGATACATATCTAGATACATAGATCGATTCATATATAGATAGATAGATTTGGATAGATAGATAAAATGGAAGCTCCCCAGAAGAGATGCCGTACATCTGTGGTGTGGGAGCATTTCCATTTAGAAACCCCAAATAAAGTGAGATGTGTGTATTGTGATCAGCAGCTAGCCTACTGCAACAATACATCATCCATGATGCGCCATTTGAGGAGCACTCATCCTGCCATTTTGCAGGGTGCAGAGGATGGCATTCCCCCTGTACCTAGGCCTGCTACTGACACTGCTGGGCCATCTAAGCAAGGTATGCATTGTTTGGGATATAATTATAATTGAAATATAATTACAACCTTTTGGGACACTGTTTATAAAGTTTATAAGTTATATAAAGCACTGATTATTAACACTGGAAGGTTTCCAAATAATGAACCAGTAGGCTATACTTTTAATAGATGTGCACTAATTGAAGCTGTATTTTTCCAATGTATTTGTCTGAAAGTATGTTTTGTCTTCTCTTTTAAAAGTCAGACAGAGGGAATTGGATGAGGCTCTTATAAACATGGTGGTGAAGGATCTGCAGCCCTTCACCATCGTGGACGATGAGGGATTCAGGGCATTTGTGAACAAGCTTGATCCAAGCTATGTCCTCCCATCCCGGAAGGTGCTTAAAATAATGGTCAGCGAAAAGTACAACAAAGCCAAGGAGAAGACAATGGAGGACCTACAAAAGGCCGAATTTGTTAGCCTTACAGCTGACATGTGGTCCTCCATTAATATGGATGGATATCTTGGTGTGACTTGCCATTACATAACACCAGAGGCAAAAATGGCAACTGTTGTACTGGGTGTAAGGAGGTTTTACCAAACCCACACAGCCCAGCAACTCATGGAGGCTAAAGCCTTGCTAATGGCTGAGTGGGGAATAACCTCCAAAGTTCAGTGCATGGTGACTGACAATGCATCTAACATGATCCTAAGTGCCCAGCTACTCCACCTTCGCCATGTCCCATGTTTTGCTCATACTTTAAATTTGATTGTGAAAAAGGCACTAGATCAAACCCCAGTCATCAATGAAATACGCCAGAAGGCCAGAAAGATAGTGGGGTTGTTCAGATCCAGCTGCAAAGCAAAGGACAAGCTTGTGGAGATGCAGAGCTTGATGGGAAGACCAACTCTGAAACTGATACAGGAGGTTGACACGAGATGGAACAGCACATTTGACATGCTACAGCGCTTGTATGACCAACGTGAACCAGTGGCTGCTGCACTTTCCAACTTAAACAATGATACTGCTCCCCTGACAAGTATTGATTATGACATTATTGAACAATCATTGTCAATACTGCAACCATTCAAACTCGCAACAACAGAGATGTCAGAGGAAAAGAGAGTGTCTGCTTCAAAGCTTATACCACTGTACAGGATGTTGCAGCACAAGCTTGCACAGAAAAAAGGAAATGCAACGCAGGAATCAACTGTTCAATTAGGTAGGCCACAATGACCATACTACCCATGTGATAACTGTCATAACTGTCATAACTGGCCATAACTGTCATATTATTGTCATTATTATAAATATGTGTTTCTCCTGTTTTGGCTCATAGGCTCACATCTGCAAGAAGGTCTGCACTCCAGATGTGGAGGTTATGAGAGTTTTAGAGCCTTGGCACTGGCTACACTGCTGGACCCAAGGTTCAAAAATGTGGCATTTGGAAATGCTGCCAAAGCCCAGGAAGCTGAAAAGCATATCACACTGGAGTGTGCTTCACTGATGCGTTCAAACACAAATCCTGGTGAGCAGTTTCAGTCTGTGTTATGTTATGTAATCTGAATCATGTAATATAATATATCCTTCATATATGCCGTCAGTTTAGGATTTGTTACTAATTGCTGTTTTCATTTTTATTCAGACCCAGAAATGTCAACATCACACCCATCATCATCATCATCACCATCACCATCAACATCAACACCAGTAGAAACACAGGACAGTTTATGGGAACTTTTTGATGCTCGCATCCATCAAACCAAGATGATACACAATGCTACAGCTGATGCCACAGTGGAAGTGAAAAAATACATCAACGATGCGTATTTGCCCAGAACTCATGATCCACTAACTTACTGGAAAGAGAGAGCAGTAATCTTTCCTCATTTGTATGTCCTTGCAAAAAATATCTTTGTATGCCAGCAACAAGTGTCCCTTGTGAGAGGATTTTTTCAAAGGCTGGAGAAATTATCTGTAAAAAAAGAAGTAGGCTAAGTCCTTCCACAGCAGATAAATTAATATTTTTGAATAAAAATCTCTAAAAAAGTGAGACATTGTGGCTTGATTTCTTTTATTAATATTCATTTTTCATGACCAAAATAACATTATGCACAGTGAGGAGCCTATAGGTTACAAGCTTCACATATTAGAACATTATAATAATAAAAAAACAACACATTTTTTTAATGGCTCGTCAAGGTTGTTTCAGATCAACACCTGCAAGTGACCACTAGGTGTCACCGTTGAGACGGGTGTCGGATTGATTCGAAGCCTCGAAACAATATGGCACATTTGGTTCAACTGTTTCATTGGTTCACGAGGCCTCGATTTTGCCATCACTAGGCAGAGGTCGATACCAAACAAAACCAAACCAAACATAAACAAACAAGGACACAAGGCAAGAGCACGACAAGATGACGGACATGAATTAAACAACGACTCCGTGACACATACTAAGACAGACCGGGTTATATACACAAAAGGATAATGGGGAAACAGGAGACAGGTGGGGAACAATCAATTAACTAAACAAGGAGGAAGGTGACCAAATAAGGAGACAGGAAGTGATAATATGATAAACACCGTGGGAACTGAGGACACCTAGTGGAACCCCAGGGAACACAACCCAGACACTGTGACAACAAGAACATTGGTCAATGGACAAGAACATTGGTGCAGGCTTAGTAACAATTACTCTTGTATGGTTGTCTATGTACAATAAACATTATAGTGCTGTCAGCGATACTAAAAAAAAAAAAGAGCCACAAAAAAACTATGGATAACATTAAAGAACATTACAATTATTTAAAATAAATCCATAGCTTTCACCTTGGATGCTCTCATTTCCCAAGTTATGCTTCCCTTAATCTAAGGCTAATAAATGTATTTCACAATCTGGGTCATGATTTAATACAAAACCACACATAATGTTTCTACTGTATCCCTGTCAATCTCTCTGATATTTAGTTAAAATGAGTGCTGTCTGTAACTTTCTTTAATCAGTTCTGTGAATTACTGTATGGCCATTCTTTATAAAGTAGCAACAATGTCGTTTTTAAAATACAGTACTGTGCAAAAGTCTAAGGCACATTAATATTTTCACCCCAAAAAAGGGTTTTAAGCCAATTATTTATATCTTTTGCTGTAGTGTGTCAGTAGGAAATATCAGTTTGCCATTAATTTTAACAATAATCTAGTGCGATTTTGAATGCACAAGCAGTCTGACAATGGCAAAATTAATGTTTGGAAATGTAAACTGATATTTTATACTGACACACTAAAGCAAATATATAAATAACTGGCCGAACACCATTCGTGAAAATACTAACACTGTGCCTAAGACTTTTGCACAGTAGCTAGTGTATGTATAAAGTACGTATGATTAAATTAAGTATATTTAAATAAGTTTAATTAAAGTATGTGTTCGTTCATATGTGTTGAGGGCTAGATTTTCGCTGGAGGAAACAGCTGTGACAAGCGAAAACTTTACAGTAGATGAGAAACCTAACCGACTGCTCCCTCGTGACCTTTTGTAAACCGTATTTATGACAAAGAACTGCACAGATACAGATATTCTAACAATCTGTCGATAAACACATACCTTGTGTCCTCTGTTTGTGTTTGAGTCCGCTCGTGGTCTGCGGATTGAAGAGCGCGCTGAAAGATGGGGAGGAGACAGATCTGACGCTGGTTTTATATGAAATTTAGGTGACTGACTCTCAGGCGATCGCAAATTTGTGTACAGTTTATGGAGCTAAATGCTACAGCCCCGCTAAAAAAGCCTAGCGACGCCCATTTCGGAGAACCAGGACTAATTTCAATCGATCGCTCAGGCATTTAAAAAGCACCGAAATCTGCGTCCTTATTCGGTTCGGTGCATACCGGTTCCATACCCAACCCTACTTTTAAGAAATATATTTTTTGATAAACGAACCTAAAACTGTCTATGCCCTTAGAGGAGTGTGATGTGATTTCTGTCATGTGCAGGTGCGATGGATCGCGTACAAACCAATAGGGTGACGGAATGGTAGGCTATATGTTTATAATTCTCATCCAACCACATTCCAATTCACTTCATCCGGATGGCGCGATTTATCTGGATAGGGTTTTTTTTGAATGATGACGAGCCGGAATGAAAACAAGCCGAAATGTTATAGAAGTAACGAAGCTATTTTTAAAATGTAAGGTGTAGAAAGTACAGATACTTGCGTGAAAATGTAAGGAGTAGAAGTAAAAAGTCGGCTGAAAAATAATTACTCAAGTAAAGTATAGATACCCCAAATTTCTACTTAAGTAATGTAACGAAGTATTTGTACTTCGTTACTTGACACCTCTGTTTTTATCACATTGAATTCCATTGACATGTCTCTACTTTTACTGTTGGTCTATACTTTGCTCATCCCAAATCCCAAATCCTGCTACACAGAAAAGTAATAATTTGAGATATCATTCATGTCCAAAGCACAAACAGTGTGGGCCAAGTTAACCACCAAAGTTTAAGGTCATGATGTAAGTAGTGACAAGATAATTTATTCTTTATTGTGACATGCTGGATGCAAGTGGAAAAAAAATAAAAATAAAAATAATAGGCTTGAGGTGGTTCTATTCATTGGCTGTTTATTGAATACTTGCAGATGTAAATGTGAGCTTGCAGTTGATAATAAGAAAAGTCGTTTCACCGGAAACTCAATTTATGACATTTTTGATTAAATATTACAAAATCCAAAAAAGTTAAAAACACTTATGACCACTTATATGAAATCTAGCACTCTCCTAAATGAAAAATGTGTAAATGACTATTTTTCCAAAGAATAACAAACAATTGTTGCGGAGCTTGCCAGGTCAAATGATACAGCCTTCAAATCAAATTTTATTCTGTTTCGTAATGTAATTTCCCAATATAACAACTATATAAAATGTTGTGATCATGTGCAGCTAGATATGAGTTCATTAGGTCCAGCAATGAATAAACACAGTTGCTTTTTATTGAAGCTGCAAGCTCAGTGCCAAGCACATTAGGTTTTAGTGGCTGTTTTATGACATTTTCATCCAAAAGCATATGAATCATGGCTTCTAAGCTTCCATTTCTGCTTGAGTGGCGAAGCTATAGTGTGGGTCGCAGACACACAGTGCGCCCTCATGAAGGTGCAAGTTTGTTGTTTCCCCCTCTCTAGGGTGTGTGGGATTTGCATCATAGTGTGTGTGTCATAACAGATTTGGGCAAACAGTTCCTGGCGTGTCGCTGTCGTGTCTCAATACAAAGAGAGCAGCGTCTGTAGATGTACAGTATGTATGAATGTTTGTGTCTACAGTGTGTTTATGGAACCTCCCCAAGACTCCACCAACACTCACTTTTTCCCAGAGCACCACCCAGAATCAACCAGGTGTGTGTCTGAGTGTAATATTTCATGTTCAGTCTGTGCACATGTGTGTAGTTTAGGATTCTGAGTTATGAGTTTGTAGTGCTGAACATCTGCATTTTGTTTGCTGGTGCTGAATATTGATTATTAATATTATGATTATTTTTGTTATTCCAAATGTAATATAATAAAAAAACAGCAATAATAATAATTATTATTATTAATAAAATGCTAAATAACATTATATTTGTTTGTTGATAAAATATTAATAAATTGTAAAATTTTATATCAATATTATCCAAATGTAATAGTTTCATCCTACTTTTTATAGTCAGATTGGAAAACATGAGATAAATCATGATGAATGTATTTAAAATACAGATCCAGTTTTTAATAGAAAAACAATTATTTTGCATATAATATATATATAAAAAAAAATCTTACAATAAACATACATTGAAGAATAGTCTGTATTTGTCAGGGTTTCTAAATGGAGTTGAAATGGGCCTTTATAAAGGAAATATAATGTATATCCACCATTACATTTTAAGAAGGGTTCCCTCACAATGAGATCACTAAATTCAGCCTGATCTCACAGCAATTCGTACTTATTTTATGAGGTGGCTAATTTGAAATAATTTGTATGACCTCATTCGTACAAATTCATACGATTTGTGCAAAATCGTATTTTACGAGTTGCACAATTCGTATGAATTTGTATGCATGACCTACTCCTAACCCCACCCCTAAATCTACCCGTCACTGGGGTCTAGACAAATCATACAAAACCATATGAGTGAGGTCGTATGAATTTGCACGAATTAGCCACCTTGTAAAATATGTTCAAATAGGTCATGAGATAGCATTGTTGAATTTGGATCTTTGGCTTCAAAAAGCTTAAAGATCCTTGGTTCAGACAACCCAGTTACACCTCCCCACCGTTTCCTAGAAATTTTTTCCCATTTGTGTTAATCTGACTGCTTGTTGATACAAATAGTTACAGTCTCCCTCTCAAGAGTGCTTCAATGATCCTAAACAAATACCTGGTCTGCGGTCCTCGAAATACATCTGCTTATGTACAATATCCCTCTTAAGACATCTGTTACGAGTCCAGCCTTGTACACAGTGCTGAGAAGCTTCCTGTTGCTTACTCTGTGTTTACTCTACAGCTCACTGAAGAAGGGGAATATCCTGTCACTGCATGCTTTCTCACATCCATCTCTCTCTCTCTTTCTCTCATTTGGCATCTCCAAGGATCTAAACAACAGCAGAAACCTGAGAATTGACCCGTGAAAGCTATTTCTTTTTGCCCTTCACTGGAGCTAACAGAGACTTTGATGGCAATCCTTTCCCTGTCACCTGGAGAGAGGCTGATTCACTCTGTGTATATGGCACTTAACAGCGGCTCTCAGACAAACACAGAGGGTGCGACATGGACACGGAACATCGGTCATGGCCGACTAGCGGAAAATAGACCCCCAAAGCCCTATTACTCTCTTCTCTGTCAGGAAGGAGTTAACCCTGCAAAGACTGAACATTAGGGGCAAATGTTAACAGAGCGTGTAATTAATGTCATGAGTCCCCATGACCAGTGGGGCTGACTCTCACTGTCTGTTCTCAACTAGCAAACAGGATCAGAGTGCGCAGGAATTCATTCAGATCACTTAACCAATAAGTAACCCTTATCAAAGGCATGTTGTATTTTACCTGCTATTTCAGAGAAAGTGAACAATATTAGGAACCGGGATTTTTTTATTTTGCACAGTCCTTTTAGAACAGATTAAGAGCGTTAATCAGCATAGGCTGTGTAATTATGATCTAGCAAAAATATGATCCGCCATAAATATGGAAAGAACCAATATAATCTGACCTCGGGCATTGTAGAAACATCTGTCTGGTCCGCAATGGAAAAATCATTATGCAGCAAATTCCAGGAATTTAGTAAATCATTCATTGACAGTAATTACGGTGATGGGAGGAATGGACAAAATTCAGAATTTAAAGATTGGCTCCTTTCAATTCATAAATTGGAACTTAAATTAAAATTGGCCATGTTTACAGTTTACAGTAAATTAAACTGGAATTTGATTCGGAATGACAGTAAGTGGAATTTACTAAAGTGCAATTCAAAGAAATTAAACAGCTTTCTGGGAAATGTATAAATGTGAAACTGGAAGTGTAAATGCTTTATTTGCAAGATATTTTGGACCACACGGTTCTATAAATTTATCTTTGTCTTTATGGTCTATGAATCTCCTAAACTGAAGAATTTTTAAACTTTTAAATTAACTTAATGTCAAAAAAAGCTGTCAAGCAAACATTCAGAGTTTGTCTTGACAAACTTTCCCTATTTTCTTGTTACAAATTACAACTGTTGGGGTATATGAATTTCAAGATTCAATTAATTTGAATTCTACTTCTCAAAATCAAAATTACAATTTCAGATCTAGTTCCTTTCTGCTACCTCAGTTAAAATTATATGTAAGTTATTTTTTTTCAGCATGAAAGTAATTTAAATGACTGCAAATGTACAGTAGATATATTTGCTTATTTTTTATGTTAGTAATTTTATGCATTTGAATTTAATTCTGACATAGGAGATTAGAGAATGTTCATGAAGAAGATGTGGACTGGACAAAGCGAAAAAACACAGACATATGATTAATTATATTCTGAGAGTATCAAGACATGCTCGGGAAATGTTGCGAATGAGATCTGCATTGAACACTTGGGTGTAGTATTCCATGTGCAAGGAGAAGGGCATCACTTTTCCCTTCTGAGTGCTGTCTCACTGTGTGGCATCAGTCTCACACACAGCTGCTGGGCTTTATCTCACCTTTTGCATTTATTTCTCAGAACCTCTGGCACACAAGGTCAGCTACAACTGACCTGCCCAGAACTTCCAGTCTTCATTCTCTAAGATGTCTGGGTAATGTATTCAAATAGTTGACGCGCTGGCCTGAGGTTTGCTGATAGACGTATCAGGGAATGCTTAAAATATGTCCACATGTTTTATCTTTAGGGGTAAAGCTGGAACAAACGAGTTCTGAAGTGGAGATTTTACTGATGAATTCACAAAGCATACAGAGGGCTTTTCACTACAAGCATTGGTTACGAATCCCCGCTTTCCCCTTTATGTTTTCTTTCATTCCCACCTTTTTCCATTCTCATCCATCTCTGGATGTTGTTGCGGTGGAAACATTCAACTCGAACCAACCGCTAATCAGCGTTGGTTGTTAAACTAGAAATGTATTTTTCTCCACTTCTGGGAAATATCAGTTTGGGGAATGCATTTCTATTTATGTTTCTTTTAAAGGGGATTGTATCACAAGGAATTACATTTTGACTTCGATATACTATGAAAAAGAGCTTTTATTGAAACTAATCAGTTTAATGCTAATGTTGTTAACGACCACGATAACTAATGATAACAGTTAAATGGTGGGACGTTTATCAAATCTAGTGTTGTTCCTGGCTGTATGTAGCCCCTCCAGCTCTGCAAATTCTTCTAATGGATCTCAAACTAAGAAACAAGTGCTTTTTAACGTTTTTCTACTAAAAGAAGTGCTTTGAAATTTTTTTTTTTTAAGCTAATGTTTATGATTGAGACCCAACCAAAGAGAACCTTCTGGGATTGTTTCACAAGATCCTTTCTGGGATATTTGGGATACTATGGATGGATGGACAGACAGCTCAGTAAGTCCAATTTTTAAAGAAGTTAAAGTCATTAAGGATGGAATAAATTGATCCAGTCACTATCCATATAGAGACTCTCTTTGTCCCTCATATGTCACCAGCCAGCAGTGCTGACGAAAGACTCGTGACTCTCTTGTCAATGGTGGTTAGTGGCCCTTCCATATGAGAGCATTCCTCAAACCCTGCAGTCCCACCACAAGCTCATATTTACTGCATGTGGTAGAAGCTCCACACTGGAACCACAGAAAACACATGACCCAAAAATAAACTGCACACACAGATGCACAAACACACACACACAATACGTGCAAAGAATCACCATTGAAAATCTGTTGTCACACTAACAACATGCAAACTGTCTTTCTCTCCCCCTTTCTGTTTTAATCTTTCTTTTTGTCTTTTTCCAAACACACATTCCAAACCAGACCATATGATAGAAGACTAGTGGTTTCAACATTCTCAAAGCTAATGCATATAGATCTGTGGTTTTACAGTGTGTGAGAATAAAGATACCACATCTGCAATCTTGAATTTTGGGCTTCATGCGGCTGACATGATCCAAAAGCAAAGCTGCTTTTCACCTGTAGCCTCTGTACTCTCATCAAAATGACATTGACGACCTTGTCATGTGAGATGCGTACAAATCCTGTTACTAGGAAATGTAATTAACCCTTGTTTAATCGCTTTCACAGAAAATTTTCTCTTCTTTACGATGGCTGTTGGCCGTGTTATGAGATGGACATCCTTTCACATTGAGCTTTTCTTCATATAGACTTCCCATTAGCAGCCAGTAATACGTGTGGGGAGTCGTTCCTTTGATTATGAAGTGTCTCAGTAGTTTTAGTGGTTTTAGTTTAGTACTTGACTATTATCATTCTCCGAGGTAACCCGCAAAACCCCCTTTTATGTCTTCCCTGAACTTTGGCCAGCTGGATGTGTTTAGGAGGGTTATAATTTAACAGAGGTTCAAAAGACTTCACTACCTTCCATTTACCTCTCCTGCCGTTCATGTTGCGTTGCTTTAATATGCTTCCATAGGGGGCTCTTATAAAAGCCATATGGGTAAAGAAAAATGGAGATGAGAGGGAGAAAGAATATGGTTTAGAATTAGAGCTTTAGTGAGGAAGACTGAAATTTTGTAATGGCATGTGCCATCAAAATTAAATCAATGGGAAGTTTTAGTCATGTTTGAAATTATCATTAAATATGTGTCCTAACCAGCAGTGTTTGGAATAATGGCGTTTAAAAGAACGGCGTTAGGTAACGACGTTATTTTTTCAGTAACGGGGTAATCTAACTAATTACTTTTCCCGTCGTTACAACGCTGTTAACGTTACTGAACGTTAAATGCGGTGCGTTACCATAGATACAGACGGTTAGTATGGGAACGCCCCCGGGAACGCCCCGTCACGTGATGTGAATTTAGCCCGTGGGGGAAAACATTGCCTTGGCGCCAATTGAAATACATGTGACAATCACGCCGAAGAGTTGCTGTGTCGTTTTCTGTACCTCCAATAAACTAACAAATTATGAATTGAAGTTCTACATCCTTCCTAATAAACATACAGAACCGGAAAGGATGACAAAATGGCTACAAGCAATAAGTTGTGAGGATGATCAAGGGAAGTTGTGGAATCCCAAGACTAAGCATGTGTGTGTGTGCAGTCGGCATTCATCACAGGCAGGCTATATTAACATCGTGTTCATTATTAACGTTATCAAAACTGTGTAAGGTTGTTTCAGAAAGTGGAATGCATATATAATTAGCCTTATCATTCTACCCGAAGCAAAACTATGTAACGTTAGCCTAGTGTCGAACATAAACCCACTTAAAAAAGCGTGTGGACACGTAACAACTTAGTTTTGTGTCAGAACTTTTACACTTTCATTCATAAATTCACCCCGTCTGTGTTTGCGAAACAATTGAATCGAGGAATCCAGTCAAAAATAGAACTTGCTGTATAAAGCAGAACGTCAAGGATTTTGGCTATTTTTGAATGAATACATCTACATTAGGGCTGTAAAATATATCAAATATCGATATGGACTAGTGTATATGAATATTAAAAGAGACTACAATTGTTCTACGTGTCTCTGGGAATGAGCGCTCAATATATGCATTTTTGTCATTCAAATACACACGATGTTCGCAGTGTTTTCCCCCACGCCGACTCCGCCCTTGCCACGCCCCCAGCTATAACTAGATGCCAACTGTATCTATGCATTGATTTAAAGTGAGTGATGTGACATTCAGCCAAGTATGGTGACCCATACTCAGAATTTGTGCTCTGCATTTAACCCATCCGAAGTGCACACACACACAGAGCAGTGAACACACACACACAATGTGAACACACACCCGGAGCAGTGGGCAGCCATTTATGCTGCGGCACCCGGGGAGCAGTTGGGGGTTCGATGCCTTGCTCAAGGGCACCTAAGTCATGGTATTGAAGGTGGAGAGAGAACTGTACATGCACTCCCCCCACCCACAATTCCTGCCGGCCCGGGACTCGAACTTACAACCTTTCGATTGGGAGTCCGACTCTCTAACCATTAGGCCACGACTTCCCACAAGGGAAGTCGTGCAATCCGTGCAATAATATGCAATCCGAACGCACCCCTGGCTTATTACACAGCGAGTGAGCAGGTGGGTTAATAACGAGATAAGCGATTATGATTGGCTAAGGCAGAGTCATGTGTTTCATGGTAGCCAATCAGAGCCAGTGTTTTTACACACACGCGCCAGCGGCGCCAAACACACACAGTCACACGCACGCAACAGCTACAGAGCTTCGCAGCAGCAGCAGAAATGGCGAGTCAGGAGCAATCCGATGAAAAGTTGGCATTTTCAAGGTGGAGATATAAGCACTACTTCAAATTCATTGTAGTCAAAGACAAGAACGTGCATGTAATGTGTACATGTAATGTGTGACAAACGCATCTACAACCCGAATTCCGGAAAAGTTGGGACGTTTTTTAAATTTTAATAAAATGAAAACTAAAGGAATTTCAAATCACATGAGCCAATATTTTATTCACAATAGAACATAGATAACGTAGCAAATGTTTAAACTGAGAAATTTTAGACTTTTATCCACTTAATTAGCTCATTTAAAATTTAATGCCTGCTACAGGTCTCAAAAAAGTTGGCACGGGGGCAACAAATGGCTAAAAAAGCAAGCAGTTTTGAAAAGATTCAGCTGGGAGAACATCTAGTGATTAATTAAGTTAATTGATATCAGGTCTGTAACATGATTAACTATAAAAGCTTTGTCTTAGAGAAGCAGAGTCTCTCAGAAGTAAAGATGGGCAGAGGCTCTCCAATCTGTGAAAGACTGCGTAAAAAAATTGTGGAAAACTTTAAAAACAATGTTCCTCAACGTCAAATTGCAAAGGCTTTGCAAATCTCATCATCTACAGTGCATAACATCATCAAAATATTCAGAGAAACTGGAGAAATCTCTGTGCGTAAGGGACAAGGCCGGAGACCTTTATTGGATGCCCCCTGGTCTTCGGGCTCTCAGACGACACTGCATCACTCATCGGCATGATTGTGTCAATGACATTACTAAATGGGCCCAGGAATACTTTCAGAAACCACTGTCGGTAAACACAATCCGCCATGCCATCAGCAGATGCCAACTAAAGCTCTATCATGCAAAAAGGAAGCCATATGTGAACATGGTCCAGAAGCGCCGTCGTGTCCTGTGGGCCAAGGCTCATTTGAAATGGACTATTTCAAAGTGGAATAGTGTTTTATGGTCAGACGAGTCCAAATTTGACATTCTTGTTGGAAATCACGGACGCCGTGTCCTCCGGGCTAAAGAGGAGGGAGACCTTCCAGCATGTTATCAGCGTTCAGTTCAAAAGCCAGCATCTTTGATGGTATGGGGGTGCATAAGTGCATACGGTATGGGCAGCTTGCATGTTTTGGAAGGCTCTGTGAATGCTGAAAGGTATATAAAGGTTTTAGAGCAACATATGCTTCCCTCCAAACAACGTCTATTTCAGGGAAGGCCTTGTTTATTTCAGCAGGACAATGCAAAACCACATACTGCAGCTATAACAACAGCATGGCGTCGTCGTAGAAGAGTCCGGGTGCTAACCTGGCCTGCCTGCAGTCCAGATCTTTCACCTATAGAGAACATTTGGCGCATCATTAAACGAAAAATACGTCAAAGACGACCACGAACTCTTCAGCAGCTGGAAATCTATATAAGGCAAGAATGGGACCAAATTCCAACAGCAAAACTCCAGCAACTCATAGCCTCAATGCCCAAACTGTTTTGAAAAGAAAAGGAGATGCTACACCATGGTAAACATGCCCCGTCCCAACTATTTTGAGACCTGTAGCAGAAATCAAAATTGAAATGAGCTCATTTTGTGCATAAAATTGTAAACTTTCTCAGTTTAAACATTTGCTATGTTATCTATGTTCTATTGTGAATAAAATATTGGCTCATGTGATTTGAAAGTCTTTTAGTTTTCATTTTATTAAAATTTAAAAAACGTCCCAACTTTTCCGCAATTCGGGTTGTACAAAGCTAGTGGCCAAAAACACTTTTCTTACAAAGAGTGCAGGATAAAACTCTTGCTGTCTGTTGACGTGCAATAAATCTCGAAAGTTATGTATGAACACCTGTCTGTTCTACTTATTTCAACTGACTTGTGAAAACTGCTAAAAAAAAAACAAATTCTTTGACATATAGCAACTTTTTTTTTTTTTTTTTTTTACAGTAATGCAAATAGTTACTTTCCCTGGTAACGAGTTACTTTTATTATAGAGTAATTCAGTTACTAACTCAGTTACGTTTTGGAACAAGTAGTGAGTAACTATAACTAATTACTTTTTTAAAGTAATGTTCCCAACAGTGCTAACCAGGCATGAAAAACTAAACAAAATAATTTTCTCTGTGTTTCTGACTTAACAGTGACAAGTTACATTTAATTTTGCTGCTCTTTAGGTTTTTCTTTCTGTCACTTAAATTTGATTTTGATAAATGTCAAATTAATTACAATTTATGTTAAATTATGCAAGTGTGTGGGAGTGTGTTATCAGACTTAGATATTGGAGATATTGTTTTAGTGTATGTGTTGATGTGGTGGATATTTAATTGGTCATGTTTAAATTTTTTTAGAAAATCTGTAAATAATTTTCCATTTTTAAAAAAATATGTAAAACGACTGATCCTTAGTTCACACACACACACACACACACACACACACACACACACACACACACACACACACACACACACACACATATATATATATATTACATTTATTTTATTTATAGTATTGGCCATTTGAGTTTAGCAGGCATAAAAAAGGAACTGGTTTAGCTGGTTTTGGCCTGAATGTTAATATCTTTGAGTCCCTAATTTGTTACAGTTTTTGTGCTAGCTTACAAGGAAGGATGCACCATTAAAAGCGACTGAGATTGCTGTCTTGTTCAAATGCTGCCTTCTTAAGTGAGGCATTTAACCCTAGGAGAAATCCTACTTTGTAGGAACTGTCCCTGTGATTAGTCCAATGTAACTTAGACCACCTCCCTTTACACAGTGCAATCATGTTATTAAATAATGTTCTTATGAGCCTTGCATCACTGAAACCAGATTTCCATGGACAAACGGTTGGATACTGTACAATTTTACTGAGGTCTGGTGGTGTGACATGGGCGAGCCTGTACCTCACCTCTGTTATAAAACTGGACCAGGCTGTCTTGGTATTAAAAAAAAGTTGTAAATAAATAAAAAACTCAATCCCTTTCCTGTCAGAAAACAGCAAGCCATTGAGAAAAAGAATAAGAAAGCAGAAGAGGGAAGTCAGATACGAAAGAAACTGGCTTCCAGAGCACTTTACTGGAACCGCTAATACTCGCTGGCCCTCCAACACGGCCTAGAGTTTCAGCCAAAACCCTACACTGAAGCAGAGTGGGCCACCAAAACAGTCATTATAACAATTCTGTTTGTCTTTTTCCTGGTTTACAGGCAAACAGGGTTATGTCATTCAGACTGAGAGGCCCCACTGTGCAGCTGAGAAGATTATGGATTCTACATTTAGTTGCAAACGTTGATGACATGAGTAGAACTGGCAACAACTTCCACTAGTTCCTCTTTCGACCAGCTGTGGATGTTCTCTAAATGTCCTGCCATGCTCAGAGGGGATACTTAATTTCCCTGTAAAGTCAATTCTGAGAATTGTTTCTAAATGCATTATGAATGTTACAAATGTATTGCTGAAACATCTTACAAAGACTGTGAATTCTGTAGTACTGAATAGTGGAGTTAGACCGTTAAACAGTTTTTCACCAATTCTTTGTTCAGAATTTTTTGGACGGGGCTAAAATGTTGGCTCGTTGATGCACTGGAGCATTTCCCCTCCCCTAAAACTATTATAACTGTTGATTACGCACCAGAGCAAATATGTATGGGCAAATACCTATAGCTTTGTGAATCCAATTAAGCTGCTAGGAGCATCCATTCAGTGTTTTAGAGCAGTGCTTTTTTTTTTGACCACTTATTTTATGTATTTAGCTGATTTTTTATAATTGAGTGGTTAATAATACATTTTGATGTACTCAGAAACTCAGAAAACATACTTAATATTGACTCTACAGGGACTTTAAGGTATTTTTTGACTATTTGTTTTAAAGGGATAGTCATCTTTTACTCAGTCATTTCAAACCTGCATTACTTTCTTTCTTCTGATGTTGTTACAATACCAACATTTTTGTAGTTGGTACCAGTACTCCATAAAATTTGAGAGTAACATAGTAAAAACTGTTAAAAAAGGTACAAAAGTTGTTTCTAGGATTGTACTTTTTCAAAACGTACCTTATTTACCCCTAAAGATACATGTAGGTACATTAAAGGTACTTGTTAGTAACTAAATGGTATATATTAATAAGTTTTGAAAGGGTACCGCCACTGTGACAGCTTTTGTACCCTTTTCTTCTTACAGTGTACTAACTATTTGAAAATAAGAAATATTAAATGAGCTAATGGTTAATTCTAAAATGAATTAAATAAATACATTAACAAAACATTAGAGTATAGCTTTTACATAATTATTTTGATGTGCAGTTGTCACTCCCAAGATTTTGAATTGTGTATTTAGCAACATGTGAAATATGACTTTTATTCTTATTTTGAATTGGTCATATTCACTGCAGATGTCAATCTTCTCATTTCAGCTCAAAAACTCCTGTTATAATCAAAGAAGCATGAAGAACTTAAAGGGATAGTTCAACTTCAGTTGCTGGTCCACATTGACTTCCATAGTATTAAAAAAAAAACCTTTGCAAATCAATGGGGACCAGCAACTGAAGGTGAAATATCCCTTTAATGAACTTATCATGACCAAAAGCTTCAGTGTTTTGAGTGGTATTGTGTAGATTCTAACTTACAACCACTGATTGGCCTGTGCGTTTACACATTCAGCAGACCACACAGTGCTCAACCCTTCAAAAATATGTAGTTAGAAACCTGTGAAACTCTTCATAGTGTGTTTAAACAAAACTGCATGGAAAAGTTTGAAGGCAGTGCCTGGTACAATCACATTTTTTTTATTTGAGTATTGGCTTGGTACCAATGTAATGGTACTTTTGACAACATTACTTTCCTGTACAGAACAGACAAAAATATTGAGTGACCGTGTCCAAGCTGCTGTCTTCACGCTGCTGACAATGGGTGTCAAAAAGACCATGAAAAAAAAAAACTAATAACTACACTAATAAATAACTAAACTAATAAAACAGTCAAAACATTTTGACTATATTTCAGGTCTATGAAAGCTTTATGCACAGTCAAATATAAGTTGAAAATCATTTGACAGCTTTAGTCACCATTCACTTTCCTTGTATGCACTGTAAAAAAAGAAAAGTTGACTTAACTTAAAATTACAAGGTAATTTGCTGCACAGCTTTTTTGAGTTTACTCAACTTTTAAACAAATTAGTTCACTTAACTCAATTCACTGAGTAAGGTCACATGCCTCCCAACTTAAGATCTTTTGTTCAGCTGATTGAGTTTTTATAGTTAAAAAACTTTTGCTATGTAATTTCAACTTTTAATGTTATTTTCACTTGACTTAATAAAGTACGTTCAGTTGACTAAAAATTTTTTTTTAAACAGCATCACAAGGTAAAAAAAAAACTACTACATGCTTGATATTTTGGTCCAGGTTTTATTTCAAACCAGCAGCAACACATTGGTAACTTTAGCCATACTCATTCTTAAAAAACGTAATTGAGTAGGCAGAAAAAACATGCAAAGTGCTATCTCATTCAACCGGTCCTAAATACTTTAAATTTTCTATGTTTAACATTTTAAATTGTTAACACAAAACATGTCACAAAACGAGCAATATAAGTGCAAATTAAAGGAGTACGCTGACTTTTGGGGGCTTTAGCCTATTCACCGTATCCACCACCCCAGCGAGCAAGAAGTAGTCTAGTAGACGTCTAAAAGACGTCATTCTTAGACATCCAGAAAACGTCCTCACAGGAGCCAGAATGAAAGTTTTTTTGACGTCTTTTCTGGACGTTGTTTAGACGTAAATTAAAGACGTGATAATGACGTCATTTTTAGATATCCACTAGACGTCTTTTCTGGACATTGTATAGACGTCAATTAAAGACGTGCTAACGACGTCATTCTTAGACATCCAGAAGACGTCCTCACAGGAGCCAGAATGAAAGGTTTTTTGACGTCTTTTCTGGACGTTGTTTAGACGTAAATTAAAGACGTTGTACAGACGTAGTTGTTAGACATCCAGAAGACGTCCTCACAAGAGCCAGAAAGATAGTTTTTTTGATGTCTTTTTAGGACATTATTTAGATGTCAAAAACGTGCTAAATATGTAATCTTTAGACAGCCAGAATAAAAGTTGTATTAGATGCGTTTTCTGTAGAAATGTCAAAGATGACTGTTAAAGACTCGTATTAACATGGAAATCCTATCTGGACATATTTGCAAGGATCAAAATTCAAAAAAATGTTTGCTTCAAACAGTGGCATTGAGTGAGTTAGTTCTCACTGAGAAAAACCCAGTTACTCATTGTTAATGGTTGTCGTGTCATGAAACTGCAGACAGACCATAGACCTAAATTATTTGAAAGAATATGGATTAAATTGAATATTCAATTGAATAATTGTTTAGTTTATATACTAGTCTTGCATTTTTGTATCTTATCAATATAATTGTAATAAACTGCTTACCATTTTCCTGTAAACCAAACTGATCACTCCAAGAAATCATCTAAATTTCAAAATATATTTTTATTACTAATATTTAGTAAAACTTAAAACCAGAACAGCAGTATAAATTAAAACAATAACACACTAATACTTAAAACGAGAACAGAAAGTATAAATTAACACAATAACATAATAAAACTTAAAAGTCAGAACAGTAAAGTAATAAATAAAAGTGCTATAAAATTTTGTACTATTAGCACAGTGTATTTATTTATTTATAAGCACCACCCCCGACTCTCCCAGGGGCATGTTTAAGGTGGTCCGATGCAGCCGACTTTATCTGGGCCTCTGTGGCAGCTGCATCCCATTTCATGACAGCATCTACAATCAAAGCAAAGAAATCCTGTGTAAAATAAATCAATTCAAACGCCACTGTTGTGGTTTAGCTTGCAGCAGAGATACATATTATGCTTAGATGAAAATTTGAGTAACAAATCAATTAAATGAAATAGATAACAAATTAAGTAAAATTACATCAAGCCTGATATTAAGCATTCCACACAAATTTTTTTAAAATTACCATAATATAAATTCTTACCTTTTATTGCTGAAAACAATTTCTTGTCTTCGAGACCAATTTTCTCTTTTTTGCCCTTCCCCTTCAAATTAAATAGTGTCATTAGGTGGTTGGTGAAGAGCCTAATCCAATCCAAGACAAAAATAATATGCAATTATTCCACCACACGCAGAATTGTCTTCAAATTAAAAAACAAAAAAAAACAGTGATTTTGATAGAGCATTGGCATTATACACAGCCACACTATTTTTACCTTCATCAAATCGCCTGAAAAGACACTATACAATATAACCATACAGATCTCTACATACATTAGACCTCTTAGCTGAGAAGCACATAGGGATTCATAAATTAGCCAGTGTCAGCCTTAGGCTGGCTACACAAATTGGCTGCGTCGCATGAGCCTGGCGTTTCTGTTGTGTGGCGGCTGCGTTGCATTTTCTATGTCTTTGCACACCAGAAACATGTCTGACGCTGCGCTGCTAGCCTTGTCTGTACACACGCATGTTTCCAATTGATTTACTGCAGTAGCACACTTCATGTTAAACATAAAAATATACTGATTTGATTTGAAGACAACTTTGGAAGTACTGACTTTTATTCAAGTATTTAATAAAAGTATTGCATTTTTATGTCAAAACCTAGACACTTTCAAACAACATGTAATCGCGTGAAAAATAAGCGTCGGTTCTATTTCTAGTATGCATGCGTTTTCGGTGCGGCATTCTGGGATTGGAGCCAGGCAAAGCCACGGTGCCACTGCAAATTAGCCTTAGGAAGAAATTTCTTTTGGTGTAACATACATGTTCAAAAGTTGTTTTAGTCGTACAACAGAAAACTCAGATTGGACAGATAGTCTAGCTAGCTGTATGGATTTACCCTGCAGAGATCTGAGGAGCAATTTACATAAATCGACAGAGCTTAAATTTATTTTAAAGGGGCATTCCACCCATTTGAACATTGTTTTTTATTTAAAGTGGGTCATATATGTAGTCGAAATGTAAAATAAATTTTTAATTTGGTGCCTTCGTGATCGAGGAAAGACAAAAAATAACTTCAGGACGCATTTGTATGAAAGACAACAACTCCCACAATGCACCACATTGCACAGCTCCGCAAGCCACTCCCACTAATCCAGAAAGCGCATATCTGCCTATAAGAGAAATCACTCTTCCGTCTACAAGGCTAGCTACCACCAGAGCTTGAAATTAGGGGAGAAATCCGTTATTTACCTCTTACACTTCCTCCTACAATGACGCAAAATGACGATTTTTGCGTCATTTTTAGGAGGAAGTGTAAGAGGTAAATAACGGATTTCTCCCGTTTCAGGGGAAAAAGAAAGAGTGTTGCACGACCATTCAATAGTATGACTGGGTTTCTAACAATGCAAAGCTTAATGCAAATGGGTGGAGTGTCCCTTTAAAGAAAGATAACAGACATCTGGCCGAAAAGAGTGAAATCTGGTGGAATTTCCTCTCATGCCCTCTTTTGTCCGTGAGCCCCTGTCTGTCTCTCCTTCTCCCTCTCTTAATCCTCCTGTTATTGTTGTTGGAAACCAGAAATAATGCTTTTTTATTCAACGTAGGGAATAAAACAGGGAAGTAAACCACTGCATTTTATTTTAATGACCATCCGTTTAAATAAAAGTGCATATGTCATCTCTAAGGTGGATTTGACTTACAAATTTAGCCATTTTCATAAAATATATGATATACAGTTTATCTTTTAGCACCATTTAGCCAAAAAACACCAAGATATAAAACTATCCATATTGCCAAGCCCTAGTGCACAGTCCTGCTCTTTACTTAAACCAACAACTAAACCAAACTACCAAATGAAAACAGATTGGGGATCTGTGTCTGTTAAGTTAATATGTAAATAAATACCTGTCCATCAGTTTGTGCGTGCAGTCCTTCACATCTTTCCCACCCACTCTTGCCAGCTGACAAACCTATAATTAAAAAAACACATGAAAATATATTAATGGTAAAAAATTGAGAACAGGGTCCAGTTGTTTGCTGCCCTAAAAAACATCACATGTAAACCATACAAAAATCATATGTATAATCATGAAATAATTGAAAGATTTTAACTCAAATATAAAAAAAATCCCAAAACATTTTATCAGCAGGTAAATACAAAAAGCTGAAAGAATTTGCTGGATCGATATTGAAATGTATCAATATATAAGATCTCTGCTGTATTACTCTGTTGCATATATTTTCTGGCATAAAATGCGACTCAGGGTGTGTCTCCTTACAACAAAATTAGCACGCATAATCTTTCGGAAGCATATCACCCTGACTGACTTGCAGCTTGGCAAAACAAAAACTTCCAACATTTTAATTAAAAGAAATACACTACAGTTTATACAAATTTTATTATAATAAGCAAAACTTCAGTTACCTAAGACATCACCTACCACTGCAGATGTGTTCTGTACTGAAGTGAAAAGTGGAAATAAGACCTGTTTTCCGGTTAGAACGTTCGGTGTTCCGCATAGCCCCCTATTGGCATTAGTCAAGTCCTAATTAGTCAAGTTAGTGCTGGGCGGTTTGACCAAAAATTTATATCACGTTTTTTTTTTTTTTTTTTTTTATGATGACGGTTTTCCGGTTTATGACGTTTTTTTATTTTATTTTCATGCATAGTCAGGTGTTCAATGCATTTTCTACTCATTGAGAGAGGAATTACTGCAGTAAATTGATTTAGGATGGTCTATTTTACTGTCATTAGTGAATATTGTAGAATATTTCCACACTAGTAAAACAGGTTTGCATGGCCCCAGAAAATTATGCTGTTGCTTACAAATAAGAGCCAGTCATGCTTCTAATGAAGTGAGGAATCAGAATGCAAAGACAATTGTAGTCAAAATTCAGAACTTTAACTTTTCAAATTTCACTTCTTTTTTATTTTTTATAAAAAACCAATACAAAAAAATAGAACAACTTGCAATACAGGTACATTACACAGTATTCAAGTAAATCTAAAAAGGAAATATAAAACAAGTGACTTAGTGAAGTTACAATTTGCATTAATATTACATACACTATCACACATACAATCTCGCTCTTTTAATAAGTGTTTATGTTGAGAGGAATGGATTCCGAATGGCTACTGTTCTCTGTCATTTTACATTGTTTCTGTGTTTAGCGTGAAAGCTCACGTGATTGCCACCAACTCGGGATAAAATTTGTGCAGGACAGTCGTGCCGTGTACCGGCTGCATTGATGCGAATGTGTGCAATATCTCACGACCTCCCAAGTGTCCGAACTTGCAGCGTGTACATCCGTAACACCAGAACACTGCCGTTTGTTTACCCTCACCACTGCTTGCAATCGCTGAAGTGCAACATTTTAAAGGGTCCGTCTGAAACAGTGTCGTGTGGCGCAGTGCAACGTTCCGACTTCCGAACGTTGTGTACTTGAATACATCAGTTTGGCGGTTTATTAAAAATTAACATCGTAACGAAAATATACAGCGGCTTTCGGTATGAACTGGTTTACCGCCCAGCACTAAGTCAAGTCAAGTCAGGTTTATTTATATAGCGCTTTTCACAATACGTATTGCCCCAAAGCAGCTTCACAGTACCAAATTAAAGGTAATAATGTAACAAGGTTTATTTCTAGTGGAAAAACACAATGTGATAATGTCTATGTTTATTAAGGATAATCAATAGGATTGTAAGCTCATTAGAGGTTGAAAACTTCTTACCAAGGTTTCAAATTTGTTTTTATCCAGAAGAGAAGCCTCCTCCCTCTCGAACTCTTCCAAGGTGTTAATCTTTCTGATCTCAATGCTAGATTTAGGCATGCTCCTCTGGAGTTTTTTGACCTCATCAGTGAGAGTCACCAGCTTTGTCAGCACTATTTTTTGGAATTCTGGCAATAATGAGAAATTAAGAAAAATAATAATAATTACTCACTATAATCATGGTTCTCTGGTAACAGCAAGGCATTTCAGTAAAAGTGTGCTCTCTAGCAATCCTAGAAAAATGAATAACTATTCAATTTGTTACATAACACTATTTAACAGGTAAACTTTAACCCTGTATTTGACAAATCAGTTGTATTAAATAACAATTTTATTAAGAGATGGTTCTAGACTAAATGTCATAAATGCCAAAGCAATAAGATGAAAACCTGAAGTCTGATTCACCAGTTACAAAGAGAATGTAATGTTAATACATAAGTAATTAGTCTGGGTGTTACATGAAAATATTCTTGTACTTACTCGCTTCTGACAGGGGGAATGTGGTTGGCACATCCCTATTATAACTGGACTTTTCATGTGAAAGACCTAAGCAGGAAAGAAAAAAGTGTGTGAAGCGATCAATATATTTAGAACACTTGTACAATGTGCCTCATTAAGTGATACAACCAATGACATTCACCATCTATGGACCTACTTTCCACAGCCTGGGACCTGGGTACACCTGAGAAACCCAAACCACCAACATTAGTTATTCAGTATGAATAGTATTATTCATGCTAATTTGATATTCAATAAGACAAGCCAAATGTAACTGGCAATACTCACGACTGCTTGAATTGTCCCGGCCCACAGACCTGGATGAACCTGTGCAACCCAAATGTAGCCATTATCAATAGTGCAAATTACCCATGCTAATTTAATATTCAATAAAACACAACTGTGCCTGGCTATACTTACAACTAATTGAACTGTCCCGGCCCACAGACCTGGACCTGGATCTGGACGAATCTGTGGAACCCAAAACTGAAACATCATTTTGTCATGACCAATTAGTAACCTGCATGCTGATTTGAAAATTTAAAAATGAAAAGTTTAACTCACCACTAGTTGACCTGTCGAAGTCCAAAGACCTGGGTGTGCCTAAGCAATGCAGAGCAGAAACATCAGTGATTCATTATCATTAGTCCTAGTGACCAGCCTGCAATATTCAGCAATGAAAGGCTATACTCACGACTAGTTGTCCTGTCACGGCCCACAGACCTGGGTGAACCTAAGCAATGCAGAACAGAAACATCAGTCAGTCATGATCAACATTGTTAGTTACCTGCATGCTGCTTCGATAATTTAAAAATGAAAAGTTATACTCACGACTAGTTGACCTGTCACGGCCTGTAGACCTGGCTGTACCTAAGCAATGCAGAGCAGAAACAAACATTAGTGATTCTTTATCAACAGTCCAAGTGACCAGCCTGCAATATTCAGCAATGAAAGGCTATACTCACGACTAGTTGTCCTGTCACGGCCCGCAGACCTGGCTGTACATAAGCAATGCAGAACAGAAACATCAGTCAGTCATGATCAACATTGTTAGTAACCTGCATGCTGATTTGAAAATTTAAAAATGAAAAGTTTAACTCACCACTAGTTGACCTGTCGCAGTCCAAAGACCTGGGTGTGCCTAAGCAATGCAGAGCAGAAACATCAGTGATTCATTATCATTAGTCCTAGTGACCAGCCTGCAATATTCAGCAATGAAAGGCTATACTCACGACTAGTTGACCTGTCACGGCCCACAGACCTGGGTGAACCTAAGCAATGCAGAACAGAAACATCAGTCAGTCAATATCAAGTGTTAGTAACCTGCATGCTGATTCGATAATTTAAAAATGAAAAGTTATACTCACGACTAGTTGACCTGTCACGGCCTGTAGACCTGGCTGTACCTAAGCAATGCAGAGCAGAAACAAACATCAGTGATTCTTTATCAACAGTCCAAGTGACCAGCCTGCAATATTCAGCAATGAAAGGCTATACTCACGACTAGTTGACCTGTCACGGCCTGTAGACCTGGCTGTACCTAAGCAATGCAGAGCAGAAACATCAGTGATTCATTATCATTAGTCCTAGTGACCAGCCTGCAATATTCAGCAATGAAAGGCTATACTCACGACTAGTTGACCTGTCACGGCCTGTAGACCTGGCTGTACCTAAGCAATGCAGAGCAGAAACATCAGTGATTCATTATCATTAGTCCTAGTGACCAGCCTGCAATATTCAGCAATGAAAGGCTATACTCACGACTAGTTGTCCTGTCACGGCCCACAGACCTGGGTGAACCTAAGCAATGCAGAACAGAAACATCAGTCAGTCATGATCAACATTATTAGTAACCTGCATGCTGATTTGAAAATTTAAAAATGAAAAGTTTAACTCACCACTAGTTGACCTGTCGCAGTCCAAAGACCTGGGTGTGCCTAAGCAATGCAGAGCATTGTCATTGTTCTCTGTATTGACAGCACTCCAAATGTACAAAAAAATGAGCTCAATGTTAGAATTGACCGGAGTTCTCCTTTAACTTAGTTGACATGTAGCTGCTAGTTGAAAAGTTACTAGTTAGTAGACTGTCTAAAGTGGACTATCAAAATAAAGTGTAACCAAAAAAACTTTATGATATTTTGAAAAACACTCACTATTGGTATTACCCTATTATAACAATGTTATACTTACAAAGTCCTTGATGGGACGTCGACTCAAGTGCAACACCGTCAAACAGCGACACGAGGAGCCTTCCTTGGCAACTAAGCTAGCTTAAGTAGCTAGCACGTCCTTTTAGAGGGAAAAAAACATTTTAATTACTTAGCTGAACCAACTTGGACTAACGAAAAAAACTTTATGATATCATTTCTGGAATCACTCACTATTAGTATAACCAATATTTTAACATACTTACAAAGTCCTTGATAGGGACGTAGACTCAAGTGCAACACTGTGAGACAGCGACACGAGGAGCTAGCTTAAGTAGCTAGCGCGTCCATTTATAGGGAAAACAAATTGAATTACTTAACGTTAGCTGAACCGGGACTAACGAAAAAAAACTTTGATAACATTTCGAAAAACACTCACTATTAGTATTACCATATTATAACATAATGTTACTTACAAATTCCTTGATGGGGACGTCGACTCAAGTGCAACACAGTGAGACAGCGACACGGAGACTAACGTTAAGCGATCTTAAACGTTCGTCCATTTAGAGGGAAAAAAAAACACTTGAATTACTTAGCTGAACCAACTGGGACTAACGAAATAAAAACATTATAATAACATTTCGGGAATCGCTCACTATTAGTATTATCAATAGTATAACATACTTACAAAGTTCTTGATGGGGACGTCAAGTGTAACACGATACAGCTAAAAGCCTTGGTGCAGAATGCGGCGGAGCATGCTGCGCGGACTGCAGTCACATATATCCGTCCGCCACAGAACTGATAAACTTGTATTCCGAGCATGTTTGATCATTATATAAATCATGTTATAAAAGTAAAAAAAAAAATCAAAGTAATTGACACAGTTTGTATTTTTTATTATCACTATAAAGGTAGAACTATTTTTCACATGGGATCTAGGGAATCTTCTTGAAACCGGAAGGTGTACCCAATAAAACCGCCTTTTCCACCACACTTTTAAGAACAAAAACGAAAGGAAAAAAAAAAACACTCTTATCCGAAAAACATCTATGCTTATCACTTTTAAAAATATATAATTTTACTAATTAGCATACACGTCATAAAAAAACACCAAAACAATAAACTATAAAATAAATTGACATTTGTAGGAGTATGGGTGAAATTTATTTTATATTTGGGCTTGCCCATGTTGCTGAAGGGGTCAAGGTGGTCAGAACAGCGCTCTTTTGGAACCCCAGGCCTTTAAAAATAACTTAAGGCCAAATATGTGGAAATTTACCCATCACCCTCAAACAAAGACAATGACAAATGGAAAAAATACAATAAATAAATAACTTTTTCTAGAATAAATAATTTAAAAACTTTAGAATAATAGTCGGACTGGAAGTATTTGTGTCAACGTCTACCATTCCCACTTCCCAAAAATCATGTGGTTATAACTCACATTATCAGTTATTGTTTGGTTTATTCCTCGCCTTGAATTTGAGGGACCAGATCTGTCAATTTGTGCCAACCTGCCTGTATCCTATAGGCCTACCTCTCAGAGATGATCAGATCATAAAAAATCATTAGTCATCCTGCCACTGCTTTCCCCATTGTGACTGACCTGCCTAAGTTTAAAAGAGCAAGGTGACCAAAATAATAAAATTATGTAGAGGGTTGAATGCAATACAATTGTGATATTGACAAGGAACTAGCGTCAACTATGGCGTCGCTCCTACAGTGTTGTGACCGTTTCGGAGTGATATATGATAAGTCTAATTTTGAAGATCTAATTTCAAAATGTTACTGCATATTGTAGTGTTTTTTTGCAAATTCAGTGACTACTCCACACAGCTGATCAACACAGGACCAGTTGACCATGTTCTTGGCCTCCGTCACCTTGACACGAATTAGGGTTACTCATTTTTGGAGGTGCACACCAAAGGAGAAGCTTGTTTATTTTGGAACTGTCTTTCACGTGGATATTTTGGTGGTACATTTTGTAAATTTTTATAAAATATTATGTGAATCCTAACTTTGAATTTAAATGTTTTCATGAATGTAAAAAGAAAATTGATAATTTTTAAATCTGAAAAAATTCTGTTAGCTAAATGTATTCACAAATGTAAATTTTATGCAGCCCTTTTTTTAAAGATTTAAACATGAAATGAAAATATATTTTGAGTATTGAGTTCTATAAGAAAAACTTAAAAGCCATACAGGCTGCGCAGTGTTTAAGGACCTTAATCTGGAATGAAAGACTTTAGGAAATTGGACTGAGGGACTCTGGAAATGTTATAACAATGATGATGGTTGTTTTTTTTAACAGCCTTTTGATTATAGTGGGCAGGCCACAGTGGCCGGCCTTTAACATATTTTCAATCATTAAATCTGGATGTTTACGAATGTTTAGATTGTGGCAAAATTGGACATCTTTATTCACATAATTTGTCGAATAATTCTGGATGTCAACGTACAGATTATAACCATATGAACGTATTTCCTCAACTAGTTCTGGCTGTCAGTGGACGTTTAGATTATGGCCAGATTGAACATCTTTATTCACATTTATGGACCGTTTCTGGATTTTGTTGTAGTTTCAGTCTTTCAATCAATCTTTCTGGCAAAATGACTTCAGAGATCTTTGATGCCAGAAACAATTAGACTTTATTTTAACAAACAAAGCCGAGCGCCTCCTGCAGAAAGGACACTCCAGTTCTGTGGGGTTTCACAGATAATATACCCACATCCCTTCCAAATATGGTCACCTCCTTTAGATTATTTTTGGGTGAGACTTTGTACCAGGTGTCTTTACTGAAATAACATTCTCAGGCCTTGGTTTTCAGGCCTTTGCTACCAAAGTCAACCAAAGTCATACACACAAAGGGAATAAATAATAGTGTACAAATGTAGGCCTATAAGTAAATTGCTTATTTTCTAAATAATAAAATCTTCAACATTGTCAACGGACGTCCAGATTATAGCCTATGAACGTCTGTTCAGTGGACGTTTAGATTATGGCCGGATTGGACATCTTTATTCACGTCATTTATGGACTGTTTCTGGATGTCAACGGACGTCCAGATTATAGCCAGTATGAACGTCTTTTCTGAACTAGTTCTGGCTGTCAGTGGACGTTTAGATTATGGCCAGATTGGACATCTTTATTTGCGTCATTTATGGACTGTTTCTGGATGTCAACGGACGTCCAGATTATAGTCAGTATGAACGTCTTTTCTGAACTAGTTCTGGCTGTCTGTGGACGTTTAGATTATGGCCGGATTGGACATCTTTATTTGCGTCATTTATGGACTGTTTCTGGATGTCAACGGACGTCCAGATTATAGTCAGAATGAACGTCTTTTCTGAACTAGTTCTGGCTGTCAGTGGACGTTTAGATTATGGCCGGATTGGACATCTTTATTCATGTCATTTATGGACTGTTTCTGGATGTCAACGGACGTCCAGATTATAGTCAGTATGAACGTCTTTTCTGAACTACTTCTGGCTGTCAGTGGACGTTTAAATTATGGCCAGATTGGACATAAATTCACAGTGTCATGAATCGACTAATTCTGGCTGTCAATGGACGTTCAAATCATGGCCTGGACGGACGGACGTGATATCAACCTGTTTTGTACGTCCACAGACGTCGCTTGCTCAGTGGGACAGTTAGGGTGAGGCTCCTTTGTCTGTTATGTGTTGGTGCGCTTCATTGCACATGCGCCAATTTCATGGTCTTTAGAGTGCGCATGCTCCAATCTCCAACCCAACTTGTATGCTTGTTAACTTGAATTTACAAATTGAATTTACAATCAATTCTAGGTTGGCCTAGATGTAGTGATGTCTTTTCACTAGTTATGCTAACATTTTTGCATTTAATTGTCTAGTTAACTAAAATATAATCATTAGTCTAACTTTTTGTGAGTTGGATTTTTTACAGTGTGGACAAAATGGTTTTGACCTTCCGCTAATAATGATTTACGTACTATAGAAGAATAAAAATCATATGGTTTTGGAAATGATATTTTGAAATGATGAGTTATTGTTGACAGAAGTCTCATTTTTGCATGAACTAGCCCTTTAAGCCTTAAGACTTCATCATGAGATAAGGAGGTCCAGACATGTTTTCTGACGTGCTCAATGGCTGAAATTCTTGAAGAGCAGATTTATGGAGTAAGATACTTTAGATTCAGAGTGGTTTCATGTGGTACAGCATGCTGGGCCTCTGGATTGGAGCAGATATGCTGTTGTCGGGTCAGGCAATGTACCGAAGTGAGATGGATCTATGCTAATCTCCAAGCCTAACAGCACTGACAGCAAGAAGAATGAAGACTGAAGAACTGGCTGCCTCATAGAGCCAAGAGTTCTTCGTCTGCCCTCGGGAGAGAGAGAGTGAAAGGGAGAAAGCATGCTGTGTATTTACTCAGGTGTGTTCCTGTTCTTGGCAACTGTGCTGCAACAACATTGAAAACAGGCTGCTGAGCTTCATGAACATCCTGAACGAGGGGATGATGTTTCAGTCAGATCTCAGGAGCTCCCCCTCACTAAAACATTTCTTCATCTGAAGTGCAAGTCATGGAATGCCTGGTGATTCGAGTGAGTGCCTCAAGACAATACAATCTTTAATTTCTTGTAGTCAATGCCAAACTTTTCCTCTTGATCATGAATCTGTTTGAGAATTGAGTTTGTCTTTAAACATTTACATTCATGTGTTTAACAGATACTTTTCTCCAAAGCAGCTAAAAAAATGAGAAACAAGAAATTTGCCTTAAATTGAAAATTGTCATTATTTACTTATCCTCATTTGAACTACATAAATGAACACTCACTTTTGAATGAGTCATTTACTTTTGAAACAGTTCTTTTCAGTGAATTGAATGATTCCTTTATTTATCTGTCCTCAATGACTCTATAAAGATTATCAGTAAAAAAAAAAAAAATCACATTTAATGGGGTTGTTTACTCAAAAATGTAAATCATAATTTACGCAAACTCAATTTGTTCCAAACCATTATGCATTTCTTTTTTCTGCAGATATTTTGAAGAATATTAACAAACCCATTAAGCGTAATTGTATTATTTGACTATATAATAGAAGTCAGTGGGACTGTTTGAAACTGTTTAGATAGCAACTTTCTTTACACTGTCTTCTTTTATGTTTTACAGATAAAAGAAGTGTATATAAGTTTGGAACAAAATGAGGGTGAGAAAAAAGGAGTTTAGAATGATGTACAGTGAGGGTGAGAATTTTTATTTTTGGATGCACTGTTCCTTTACTTGACTGTATAGCCATTCCACTGTTATCTACAACTAATAGCAGATAGATTATGACTTACAGACATTCAAAATTACAAATTTCTATAATTACAAGCCCCATGATTGTAAATTAAGACAATGAAAACCATAAATATGTCTTTTGCAGCATCATTTTTTTTTCATATTGAGATCTCTGCAGTGTGGGTACACAACTGTTTAACAGTCATACAGAATGCCACATTTTATCCAATGACATCATTTTCTGGATGAAACTTCAATCGGCTGGGGTCTGCAGAGCTGCATGCCCCACACAATGTGACTGCAGTGTGCCAGTGAAAATACATGTTTGTTCTGCTTCTCCTCAGAGCTATCCAGACCATTACCAATGCTTTTGGATAGAAGTTTTCCAGGAGATGTTTTTCCAGGAGGTCTTACTTCTAAAAGGAAGCACACAGTGTATTGTGTACTCACTTTAATATGTAAAGCAGTCTCACATGGCCGAATAAGCGTATGGAACTCTTGCCAAGAGTGCAGAAAACAGTGACTCACCTTTAATTGTTTAATAATAACAGTTAATCAAGACACTTTATTATGCAAATAACCCGCTAACCCCTGAAATTTCTGTCTGACTTGTCAGACCTCACCTAGTAGAGATGGAATGTCAAAAAGACAGACTGGGTCAGGGTGTGTCTTCATTTCGGGACATGTTTGTGTGTGCAAGCTGTAGGTAAGGCCATATCTTCTGTCTGGTCCTTTATGAGGACCTCTGCTGTTATGTAGACCTTGCCCCATGGGCTTGTTCATGTGCTTACTATGTGGCTTCTTTTCTCCAGTGGCCTCCAGACTCCATAAGTAGATGAAGATATTTCAAATACAATGCAAGTTAAGGAGATCATTTAGGAAAGTATAGCTATGGAAACCAAAATACCAAAGAGCCCACACAATCAATTATGCACATTAATGCACATAATACAATTATTTTCAAGTTTCAAATAACTTAAATACATACTATTTACAGATATGCAAATAAATTTTTTAACTTAAGAGTAATGCAGAATTATAAGATGTTGAAATGAAACATTTTCTTTTTTAAGTAAAACAATATTGTTGTACATTATATTAGATAAAAAAGAGTGTAACATCATTAGTCTTTTTATGAATAATGCAATATTGTAAAATTTCTTTTAAAAGTAGCATTCTCTTATGCTAATGTCAAGTATAGTCAAATTTATTTATGATACACATTGTATATAGATATATATGTGCTAAAAGTACTGCAGAATAGAATATATTAATATTTTCATGCCTTATAGTCACATTAAGCAGATTAGGGTTGTGCAATAATATATTTTACATTTTGCATTGATACAAAAATCAGTTACACTTTTTTTAAGGTGTTGTTGTTACAGTGTAATTATAAATTTAAGTACTACTGAATAATATTAGTTAACTATATGTACTTACAACATGGTCAGGGTAAGGATTAGGGTTAGGCTTAGGGTTACTTGCACATAATTAAACATAACACCTGTTCTGTGAGATTTGCTATATAGTATATATCACTCAGTGTGTACATTGTGTAATGTGTAAGTCCTTGTTATATTACAGTATGTACTGTCAATCACTAGTGTTACTTTCATAACTTTTTGTGTATCATTCATTAAATCTGAATTGCTTAACTTGTTGTCTCCAGTACAGTTAGGGATTTGATCCTTTAATGTGTGCCGTTGGCAGGGAGGCGGCACTAGTTCTCTCCAGGCCAAATTGACTCTGACGTTAGGGAGGATATTCCTCATCTGTTGGCCATTGTTGAAGATAATGGGAGCCATATTACATCAACACTACATCATAGGCAGCCTTTGACCCCAACTTCTTTCCAGTGATGCCACTCTGTGGCACTCCCAAGACGGCAATCATGTTTGGAGCTCAATTGGATATACTTTCACCTCAAACCTAAATCAGAAGATTTGGGGTGGACAGACTAGATGCAAAAATACACCACATGTTAGCAACTGAGGCCAGGTTAACCGGAATGCTTTATTAAACTTGGGCATAGCCGTTGTTTCTGTGACCTTTTACTTTTATAGCACCAGAGCCTGTAGAGGCTTTACTCAATGGCCGGTGTAATCTATAAAATGACTTATGTCAGCCATATCCAGGGCTCTTGCGGATATTGGCTATTTGCCTTCCGAAACTGTGGAACTGTCAATACGTTTTGCATTTTTCTTTCCTAACGAGTCATGTTTATAAGGTTTGTTTACAATGATAGAATCAAAGCACTGCTGCAATACAGAGAGACTTTGCCCTATCTGTGGTTGGTTGTGGTTTGTCGTATGCAGATTTTGCGAACCACTCTGAAATTCCAATAGGTCATGCTTATAAGCTGCCAAATAATTTTAGTCGGATCTATTTCACATAATGGCTTTGAAGATATCTGAGGAAAATCACAACATCTGTAAACGGAAACAGAGTTTGGTTTTAAAATATTTCACATATTGAAATATTTATTTAGCGCAACTGATAGAACATGCCACTAACAATGTTAAGGTCAAAAGTTCGATTCCAAGGGAACACAATCTTTAGCTTGAATGCACTTTGTCTCTTTGGATGAAATGGAAATTTGCAGCACAACAAATTTGTCTTGAATAGAATATTTTATAACATGGTAATTTAAAGTCTCTGTTTATAGTAGATTTACTGTATATTGCATAAATTTTACACTGTTAATAATCATTCATTGAAGTTTATTCAGCTGCATATTAACCCTTTCATGCATGAATTATGATAACCTCAGTCAGGATTTTTTTCCTATGTGTTTTTATTGCTCTTAGGGCATGAAAAACAAGAATTGATTTTTATTTTATTTTTTTACAAATTTTTCAAAGAGATCTTCAGATGTCCACTTGAGTGGACAGCATGCGGTTGGTTTAAACTGAAGATATACTGTATTAAATATAAGACAATAATCAAACAGATAAAGTATGTGAATTTAACAAACTAATCAATGCAATTATATCAAATAATGTGAAAACTATAAAATATATGCAAAAAATATAAATGCTAAATATTGCAATGGCTTCATACAACTTCATACAAGTTGCACTTCGCGTATCTATGATATCAGAACATGAGGACGTGATTCCATCAGAATTTTCTACAGCCTGTCAAGGTACAACTGTGGAAACCACTCAGATGCTCCCTCCAGTGCACCAGAGTATGGAGATTTACCCTTATTAGCTGATAATTATGATTATGTTCAAGATGGACATGCACATTTCTATCATAGCCCTCCTCTGAGAAAACCTAGCGATACGTTTTTTCAATCTCATCTGAAATGATCAGTGTTGGGGGTAACGCATTACAAGTAACATGCATAACATATTCAGATTACTTTTTTGATGTTACAAGTAAAGTAATGTGTTACAAGTAACATGCATTACCTAATCAGATTACTTTTTGATGTAACAAGTAATTAACTACAAGTAATGTGCATTACCTAATCAGATTACTTTTTGATGTAACGAGTAAAGAAACGCATTACAAGTAACATGCATTATGTAATCAGATTACTTTTTGATGTTATGAGTAAAAAAACGCATTACAATAACGCACATTACATAATCAGATTACTTTTTGATGTTATGAGAAAGGAAACACATTACAAGCAACATGCATTATGTAATCAGATTACTTTTTGATGTTATGAGTAAAGAAACGCATTAAAAGTAACATGCATTACGTAATCAGATTACTTTTTGATGTTATTAGTAAAAAAACGCATTACAATAACATGCATTATAAAATCAGATTACTTTTTGATCTAACAAGTAAAGTAATGCATTACACGTGTCATACATTATGTAAGCACATGACTTTTTTCGATGTCAATGAAAATTACATTCTAATAATACAAATACATTTATTTACAGTAGAAAAAGTCAATGCATATTAAGTTTTTTAAGTTTTAAATTTCAAAAACAATATTCCCATTATAATTATGAATTGTAGCTGAAATATAGCCATTGCATGCATGACGTCCACTACAGTGGACATGTGATAAATCAGAGTTTTCTCTCAATCTAAAATCAAAACTTGGAAAATTTTACTGTGATATGACTCATTAGATATTGCTTTATGCTGCAATATTTTTTTTACCTACAAGAGTCTCATAGGATAGAAGGAATGGGTGGATATTCTGGAGCAACTTGGCATGTCTGACTGACCCTTGGTCATCTTGGTTTGGAGGGGGAAAAAATCGAAACACAAAGGCTTGCCACTTGGTTGCAATTTATAGGATGATGCACCAGGGTCCAATGAAGAGATTGATGTGCAACTTTGCCATAAAAACCCGTGCAAATTCAAGAAAATGCTTTTTTAATAGCTGTCCACTGTAGTGACCACTATGCGTGAAAGGGTTAATTTTCTAACTTTTTATAAGGCTCTCTGGAATACTTGATTTTGATTGGTCAGGTAAAGTCAAGTCACCTTTATTTATATAGCACTTTTAACAATAGTAACAATAGATTGTTACAAAGCAACTGAACAGCATTAAATAGGAAAATGAAAAGGAAAATGTGTTAATAAAGCAAAAAGGCAGTTCATCATTTAATTAAATTATGTCATCATCCAGATCAGATCATTTTAAATAGTATCTGTGCAATCAAGTCACCGAAAATGCTTGTAATTAAGTGTCCCCAACTAAACAAGCCAGAGATAAGGAACCAAAACTCCATCGGTGACAGAATGGAGAAGAAAACCGACTAAGCCTGCTTTTTTTTCTCCATTCTGTCACCAGTTCTGCTCTGGCCAGACTAAACCAACAGTTCAATTCCAGGCTGCAGCAAAGTCAGATTGTGCAGAAGAATCATCTGTTTCCTGTGGTCTTGTCCTGATAGCCATCTATGTGACAAGGTCTTGACTGTGGATCTGTCTCTGGGGCTCATCTAGTTGTACTGGTCTCCGCTGTCTTTCAGGGCTGTAGAGGTCCTCTCTAGGTGCTGATCCACCATCTGGGCTGGATATGTACCGGATCTGGGTGACTACAGTGACCATCTGACCTGGATACAGGTCATTGGTCTGGTGCAGCATTCTGAAAGTCAAATTAAAAAATGTTTTTATCATTTTTCTTGTAAGCAATTTCATCTTAGTTATAACAATTTAAAAGTAGTATTATTTTATAATTTAATGTATCATTGTTTTTTTTAATAAAATAATTACAAATTATAAAAAAAATAACACACACACCCACATACTGTATATAAATGTTCTTGTTTTCTATACATTTTCTACTAATTAAGAAGCCTTAATGTGAGCATTCTTTTCTTTATCTGTGTTTTCACCACAGAGGTCCCTGTTAGTTATTAGCATTTACTGAGTACAGAGAAAGTGAGACCTCAAAGTGTTCTGTGTGTACCCCCCAGACCGCAAAAGTTATTAGTTGTGTTAGACGGTGTCTATAATGGTTTAAGCACCAGGGGCCTCCGAAAGAGCTGTTTTGCTGTTAATTAGAGGGCAGCTATTTAGCCCTGTGGAGATGCAGGCCACCAGTGTGCTCACTTCCCCTCATCTTCACACTCATAGTCACGGCCCCACATGAGCGATGAGTCAGCCCTCCCTGCGTGGCCCATGCCAGACAGGAAGTCCCATCTGCCCTGCACCCAGGCTCATCATTTGCCAACGGTGCATAGCTTGATTTCAGGTGAAACTGATTAAGTGAAACAACAAAGGTTATTTAGCAAACTCCCCGCTGACTATGTGCTTGATCTTTATATCTCTCGTGCATCTTTGTAGTCTCACACAAACTGTACACACAGTTTCAGGATGTATCTAATTTCCTGCACTGTATTGTTTGTAAAATTTGGTTTCATCTTACCTTAGTCAAAAGCAGAGCTGGCCCGACCTAATAAGCAATATATGTGGTTGCATAGGGCCCCGTTGCAACCAGGGGGCCCCATGTCAGGGTTCAGACAGTAATGCTCTTAATTCAGTAATAATAACTTTGACAAAGTTTCAGTCACGTGTGTTAATGTTTGAAAATGAAAAGCTGCACTATAAACTGGGGCTGACTGCAGAGAAGTGGTACTTTCCATTGACTAGTTTCAATGTGTTTGCTGTGTAAAGTTGGGTCAGATTTTCACATTGATCTGAACAAAAGCAGCAGACGTGCTGAATAAAAATACAGATAGAGTACATTAGATTCTGATTAAGACAGTTTGGTAATTTTTTACACCAGGGTTGGTTTTCATTTAGCTTCTCTTGATGTCCTAAAATAACTAAAACTAAAATAAAATGTTATAAAACAACAAGAACAAAACTAATTGATTTTGAAAATCTGCTCAGAGCCCCTAAAATGCTAAGGTTGGCACTGGTCAAAGGTTCTCAGACTTTTTCAGGTGGTAGACCACCTCACACCTCAAATTCATCATTTTGTTCATAATTTCTGCATCAGTGTTCATGCACTATGCTGCCACAAACACAATTGTAAAAAAAAATAAAATAAAACAAGTGCAATGGTATTGTTGTGGAGTACATGTAGTTTATATGATTCTTCCCATCCCATATGTGGTCAGTAACCATAGATGATTCACATAGATGATTGTCCGCATGGATCAATTTTAATCATTGTTACATGTTTTAGTTCTTCCACATGTGTCTTGAGGACCTGCATTTCCCTCTATCTCACTGCAGTTAACCCTAGAGGAAAAACCATTGTCAGATTAGAGTGGTCTGCCTCATCTCAACTGCTTGCACATTACTTTAGAAGTCACTTTTAAAGGATTTCCTTGAGCCATCAGATGCAGGTGCTCTGCAAAGATCAAAAGAAACCAAAAGTAAGCCTGCTCAGATCGTGATCTCAAATAGCCTGGTTTCATCCTGTCATGTACATTGTAAAAATGCTTTCTGTCTCCAGCTGTGATTTGAATTTGTAGAACATGAATTTCCTCCACATGTTGTTCTGGCTCACAGACTGGTCCTCTTGTGGATACAGAGAATGACTGTTGTTTGACCTCTTTTCATCAAACGAATGTCGGACTGGTTCCAGTTAACATAACGGTAACTGGAGTTTAAGTCATTATTTTTACAACACTGTAGCTATAAATTACAAAGACATCTTGTGTTTGGATGCAACTTGTTTGTATGATAGAGGCAGAAATATCGAGTTTTACCAACCAATATGTTTACTATCTATCTATCTATCTATCTATCTATCTATCTATCTATCTATCTATCTATCTATCTATCTATCTATCTATCTATCTATCTATCTATCTGTCTGACTGTCTGTCTGTCTGTCTGTATCTGTGTTTTTGTTATTATTTATGTTATATTTTATATACCGTTTATACAGTATATATTTACATTTACATTTATTCATTTAGCAGACGCTTTTATCCAAAGCGACTTACAGATGAGGACAGTGGAAGCAATCAAAAACAACAAAAGAGCAATGATATATAAGTGCTATAACAAGTCTCAGTTAGGTTAACACAGTACACGTAGCATGGGATTTTAAATAATATAATAATTAAAAAGAAAACAGATAGAACAAAAAAAAGAATAGAGCAAGCTATTGTTAGAGGTCTTTACACATACACACACACACACACACACACACACATACAATTGCATAATAAATGAAAAGAAAATAGAATACAAAAAGATTAGAAAGGTAGTTAGATTTTTTTTTTTAAGAATAGAATTAGAGTAGTGAGTGTTAAAGTTAGAGGGTCAAATAAAGATGAAAGAGATGGGTTTTAAGCCGATTCTTGAAAATGGCTAAGGACTCATATTGAGTTGGGGAGGTTATTCCACCAGGAGGGAACATTTAATTTAAAAGTCCGTAAAAGTGACTTTGTGCTTCTTTGGGATGGCACAATCAAGCGACATTCACTTGCAGAACGCAAGCTTCTAGAGGGCACATAAGTCTGAAGTAACAAATTTAGGTAAATGGGTGCAGAGCCAGTGGTAGTTTTGTAGGCAAACATCAATGCCTTGAATTTTATGCGAGCAGCTATTGGAAGCCAGTGCAAATTGATAAACAGAGGTGTGACGTGTATTCTTTTTGGCTCATTAAAAATTAATCTTGCTGCCGCGTTCTGAATTAATTGTAATGGTTTGATGGAATTGGCTGGAAGACCTGCCAAGAGGGCATTGCAATAGTCCAGCCTTGACAGAACAAGAGCTTGAACAAGGAGTTGTGCAGCATGTTCCGAAAGAAAGGGCTTGATCTTCTTGATGTTGAATAAAGCAAATCTGCGGACAATTTTAGCAATGTGGTCTGAGAAAGTCAGCTGATCATCAATCATAACTCCAAGGCTTCTAGCTGTTTTTGAAGGAGTTATGGTTGATGTGCCTAACTTGATGGTGAAATTGTGATGGAACTATGGGTTTGCTGGAATCACAAGCAGTTCCTTCTTGGCAAGGTTGAGTTGAAGGTGATGGTCCATCATCCAGGAAGAAATGTCTGTTAGACAAGCTGAGATTCGAATAGCTACCGTCGGATCATCAGGATGGAATGAGAGGTAGAGTTGAGTGTCATCAGCATAGCAGTGGTATGAAAAGCCATGTTTCTGAATGACAGAACCTAATGATGCCATGTAGACAGAGAAGAGAAGTGGTGCAAGAACTGAGCCCTGAGGCACCCCATTAGTTAGATGTTGTGACTTGGACACCTCACCTCTCCAAGATACTTTGAAGGACCTATCTGATAGGTAAGACTTAAACCATTGAAGTCTGGTTCCTGAGATGCCTTTTGCCAGTAGGGTTGATAGGAGGATCTGGTGGTAAACCGTGTCAAAAGCAGCGGAGAGATCAAGCAGGATAAGTACTGAAGATTTGGATTCTGCTCTTGCCAGTCTTAGAGCTTCAACAACTGAAAGCAAGGCAGGTGAATGAAAGGAAGAAGGGAAACTGTTCTCTAGTTCTCTAAAAGAGATGGGTCTATGGTGGGTTTCTTAAGTAGTGGAGTTATACAAGCCTGTCTAAATTATGAGGGAAAAACACCAGTGTGGAGGGATGTGTTGATGATGTGAGTGAGTGCAGGTACAACTGCAGGAGAAATGGCTTGAAGGAGATGAGATGGAATAGGATCAAACGGGAAGTAGTAGGGTGATTAGAAAGGATGAGTTTTGAGACTTCTGCCTCAGAGAGTGAAGAGAAGGATGTAAATGAGTATAAGGTTGCTGGTGATATGAGCTTGACTGACTGTGGGGTGGAAAATTGTGCACTAATGTGTTTAATTTTATTAATGAAAAATGTTGCAAAGTCGTCAGCTATTAGAGATGAAGCAGGAGCTGGAGGAGGAGGACAAAAAAGTGAGGAAAATGTTTTAGAAAGCATGCGAGAGTTAGACGAAATGTTAATTTTGTTATGGTAGTATGTCATTTTAGCAGTGGAGACATTAGCAGAGAAGGAAGATAGGAGTATTTGATACACATTAAGGTCCGTAGGATTTTTGGATTTACACCACACCCTTTCAACAGCTCTAAGTTTAGAACGGTGTTCATGTAGAACATCAGATAACCAAGGGGCAGACGGGGTGTTACGGGCTGGCCTGGAAGATAAGGGGCAAACAGTGTCTAAACAAGATGTAAGAGTGGAGCAGAAAGTATCAGTAGCCAAAGATGCAAACAGTTTAGGGGAAGGAAGTGAAGATGAAACCATTGCAGATATCCGGGAGGGTGGAAGTGTGCGTAGGTTACGTCGAAAGGTGACTTGTGGAGGGATAAGTGATGTGTCAGGGACCATGTTGAGGTTAAAAGTGAGGAGGAAGTGATCTGACGTTTGCAGTGGAGTAACCAGAACATGATCAGTAGAGCAGTGTCGTGTATAAATAAGGTCCAGTTGGTTGCCTGATTTGTGAGTAGCAGTAGTTGACACTCATATATATATATATATATATATATATATATATATACACACACACAGGATGAGTGAGAGTCACGGACACAGATGAGGTCATTGAATTGCCAGACAAATTCCCCGGAGGGTGATTTATTGAACAAAGTGAGAGAATACTGTGATCGGTGCTCTGGAGTGGTCGTGCTCAGAAACCAGGTTTCGTGCAGGGCAGTCTGTGTTCGTGGGAAGTGAAGCGTTGATCCTCATTTGCTGGAGGCTGTAAGCACACAGAGAACACAACATAAGTTCTGGAGACCTAGCTCACCCTTCCCTTCTCTTTCTCAGTTTATATTGCCTCTTGCTGATAACGTGCAGGTGTACACAATCAGCAGGTGTTCCTCGTTGAGGGTTCTGTGAGCGGTGTATCCTTGGCGATGGTGATTCTGTCCTAACTGCCCCCCCCCCCTTGATGTTGAATAAAGCAAATCTGCGGACAATTTTAGCAATGTGGTCTGAGAAAGTCAGCTGATCATCAATCATAACTCCAAGGCTTCTAGCTGTTTTTGAAGGAGTTATGGTTGATGTGCCTAACTTGATGGTGAAATTGTGATGGAACTATGGGTTTGCTGGAATCACAAGCAGTTCCTTCTTGGCAAGGTTGAGTTGAAGGTGATGGTCCATCATCCAGGAAGAAATGTCTGTTAGACAAGCTGAGATTCGAATAGCTACCGTCGGATCATCAGGATGGAATGAGAGGTAGAGTTGAGTGTCATCAGCATAGCAGTGGTATGAAAAGCCATGTTTCTGAATGACAGAACCTAATGATGCCATGTAGACAGAGAAGAGAAGTGGTGCAAGAACTGAGCCCTGAGGCACCCCATTAGTTAGATGTTGTGACTTGGACACCTCACCTCTCCAAGATACTTTGAAGGACCTATCTGATAGGTAAGACTTAAACCATTGAAGTCTGGTTCCTGAGATGCCTTTTGCCAGTAGGGTTGATAGGAGGATCTGGTGGTAAACCGTGTCAAAAGCAGCGGAGAGATCAAGCAGGATAAGTACTGAAGATTTGGATTCTGCTCTTGCCAGTCTTAGAGCTTCAACAACTGAAAGCAAGGCAGGTGAATGAAAGGAAGAAGGGAAACTGTTCTCTAGTTCTCTAAAAGAGATGGGTCTATGGTGGGTTTCTTAAGTAGTGGAGTTATACAAGCCTGTCTAAATTATGAGGGAAAAACACCAGTGTGGAGGGATGTGTTGATGATGTGAGTGAGTGCAGGTACAACTGCAGGAGAAATGGCTTGAAGGAGATGAGATGGAATAGGATCAAACGGGAAGTAGTAGGGTGATTAGAAAGGATGAGTTTTGAGACTTCTGCCTCAGAGAGTGAAGAGAAGGATGTAAATGAGTATAAGGTTGCTGGTGATATGAGCTTGACTGACTGTGGGGTGGAAAATTGTGCACTAATGTGTTTAATTTTATTAATGAAAAATGTTGCAAAGTCGTCAGCTATTAGAGATGAAGCAGGAGCTGGAGGAGGAGGACAAAAAAGTGAGGAAAATGTTTTAGAAAGCATGCGAGAGTTAGACGAAATGTTAATTTTGTTATGGTAGTATGTCATTTTAGCAGTGGAGACATTAGCAGAGAAGGAAGATAGGAGTATTTGATACACATTAAGGTCCGTAGGATTTTTGGATTTACACCACACCCTTTCAACAGCTCTAAGCTTAGAACGGTGTTCATGTAGAACATCAGATAACCAAGGGGCAGAAGGGGTGTTACGGGCTGGCCTGGAAGATAAGGGGCAAACAGTGTCTAAACAAGATGTAAGAGTGGAGCAGAAAGTATCAGTAGCCAAAGATGCAAACAGTTTAGGGGAAGGAAGTGAAGATGAAACCATTGCAGATATCCGGGAGGGTGGAAGTGTGCGTAGGTTACGTCGAAAGGTGACTTGTGGAGGGATAAGTGATGTGTCAGGGACCATGTTGAGGTTAAAAGTGAGGAGGAAGTGATCTGACGTTTGCAGTGGAGTAACCAGAACATGATCAGTAGAGCAGTGTCGTGTATAAATAAGGTCCAGTTGGTTGCCTGATTTGTGAGTAGCAGTAGTTGACACTCATATATATATATATATATATATATATATATATATATACACACACACAGGATGAGTGAGAGTCACGGACACAGATGAGGTCATTGAATTGCCAGACAAATTCCCCGGAGGGTGATTTATTGAACAAAGTGAGAGAATACTGTGATCGGTGCTCTGGAGTGGTCGTGCTCAGAAACCAGGTTTCGTGCAGGGCAGTCTGTGTTCGTGGGAAGTGAAGCGTTGATCCTCAGTCGCTGGAGGCTGTAAGCACACAGAGAACACAACATAAGTTCTGGAGACCTAGCTCACCCTTCCCTTCTCTTTCTCAGTTTATATTGCCTCTTGCTGATAACGTGCAGGTGTACACAATCAGCAGGTGTTCCTCGTTGAGGGTTCTGTGAGCGGTGTATCCTTGGCGATGGTGATTCTGTCCTAACTGCCCCCCCCCCCCCCCCCCCCCTAAGCGTCTTCCTGATACCGCTCCAGTATCTGTAGTGAGACAGGGGAGAAGGTGGGGGTGGGAGGGGAGTGTTACCTGACAGACCTGCCCATCCGGACCACATCCTCGACAGTCCATCCGCATTGCCGTTTGCAGCTCCAGCCCGATACTTTACCTTAAAGTGGTAATCTTGGAGGGCAAGGAACCACCGTGTCACCCGGGCGTGGGTATCCTTAGCTCGAGCCATCCACTGCAGTGGTGCGTGATCTGTGATAAGAGTAAAACTTCGACCCAGCAAATAGTAGCGCAGCTCTTGGACTGCCCACTTGATAGCCAGAGCCTCTTTTTCCACGGCAGCATACCTAGTCTCTGCGGGTGTGTGCTTCCAGCTAATGTAGACTATCGGGTGCTCTTCTCCTCCTTGCATCTGGGAGAGGACAGCTCCCAACCCAACATCTGAAGCATCAGTCTGGAGGATGAAGGGGCAGCTGAAGTCAGGTGCATGCAGCACAGGAGAGGATGAGAGCAGTTGTTTCAGGGCTTGGAACGCAGTCTCCGCTTCCTTCGTCCAGTTCACGTACTCGGGCTGCCCCTTTTTGGTCAGGTCTGTCAGGGGGCTGGCTATGGAGGAGAAGTCAGGAATGAAACAACGGTAGTAGCCCGCCAACCCCAAGAAGGCACGTACCTGTGTTTTATTGAGGGGTCGGGTCGCGCTCTTGACTGCCTCCACTTTCTTTTCCTGGGGCTTAATTAGCCCACGTCCAATCTGGTAACCAAGGTACTTAGCTTCTGCCAAACCTAGGTGGCACTTCTTGGGATTGTGTGTGCGTGAGTCCAGCATGACGTAACTCCATGAGCACTCTCCTTAGTCGCTCAAGGTGGTCCTCCCAGCTCTCCGAGTGGATGACCACATCGTCAAGGTACGCAGCAGCATAGTTTTGGTGGGGCCACAGGAGAATGTCCATCATCCAGCTGGTGCCCCGTGCAGGCTGAAGGGTAAGACCCGGTAATGCCAGTGTCCACTGGGGGTACTGAAGGCAGTTTTCTCACCAGAGGATGGGGACAATGGGACTTGTTAATAGCCTTTTGTTAGGTCCAAGGTGGAAATAAAACGTGCCCTTCCTAGTCAGTCTAGTAGTAGTCAGTCCACTCGGGGCATGGGGTATCCATCAAAGCTGGAGATCTCATTTAGCTTGCAGAAGTCATTCGGAAACGGAGAGTGCCATCAGGTTTGGGAACCATAACAACGGGGCTAGACCACGGGCTACGTGATGGTTCAATTACTCCGAGCTTTAGCATTCTTTGGACTTCCTCCTCATTAGCCTGCCGGTGAGCCTTGGGTACCCGGTTGGGACATTGCCAGATGATGAGGCCGGGTGGTGTGTGAACTTCTTGTTAGATCACATTGGTCTGTCCCGGGAGCTCTCTGAACACATCCGCAAACTGACTGACCACGGTCCTTAGCTCCATCTTCTGTACACTGGACAACTGCTCCCCCATATCTGCGACCGGAAGTTCAGCACTGGCGAGGGCTGCCAGTTGTTCTGGTGGAGCAGTCCATCTCTTCAGGAGGTTTATATGGTACAGCTGCTGCTCCCACCGTCGTCCTGGCTACTGAACCCGATAGGTGACTGGCCCCACTTTCTCAGTGATGGTATATGGCCCTTGCCAAGACGCCAGGAACTTAGACGTGGCTGTAGGTACGATAACCAGCACTCGATCACCTGGTTGAAATTCCCGGGCTTGGGCAAGTCGGTTGTATATCCTTTGCTGGGCACGCTGAGACTCCACCAGATGTTCCCTTACAAGTGGCATGATCCTCTTGATTCGCTCCCTCATCTCCCTTACAAGCTCAATCACAGTTCTGTGTGGGGCAGGCTGCTGTTCCCAGGCTTCTCTGGCCACATCCAACAATCCCCTAGGTTGTCGTACAAAAAAATTAAAAGGGCGTGAATCCTGTGGAAGCTTGTGGGACTTCTCGGATCCCAAAGAGCACATAGGGTAGCATGAGGTCCCAATCACGGCCATCTTCAGCTACCACCCGTTGTAGCGTCCGCTTCACGGTTTGGTTAAACCTCTCCACTAAGCCGTCGGTCTGAGGGTAGACAGAGGTGTGCAGCTGCTTCACCTATAGGAGCTGACATAGGTCTGTCATGAGCTGGGACATGAATGGTGTTCCCTGGTCCGTCAAGATCTCAGAAGGGATGGCTACCCGGCTGAACAGTAGGAAGAGCTCTTTCGTGATGGTCTTGGCAGTTGCTTTCCGCAGTGGTACAGCTTCTGTGTACCGAGTCGCATAATCCACAATAACAAGGATATGTTCATGGCCCCGGGCAGACTTCGGCAACGGCCCTACAAGGTCCATTCCAATGCGGCCGAAGGGGGCATCAATGATGAGTAGCGGAGTAGCGCTGAGGGGAGGTCCGCTGGCAGGTTGGGCAAGCCTGGCAGTACCGCTTTACTTCAGCATCCATACCGGGCCAGTGAAACCAATCCGGTATTCTTTGGATAGTATTTTTCATGCCTAGGTGTCCTGCCATTGGATGAGAGTGGGCCAGTTCAATGACGGTCTCTACCTTGGTCCGGGGAACGACCAGAAGCAATTTTTCCTCCCCCGCCGCTGCGCAACACAGTAGAGCAGCCCCTTCTTGATGGTGGATTTTTTTTCTGCGCGGTGTTGAACAATGCTTGGCTGCAACAGGGTGATGGAGCTCCCCGAGTCTAGGACTGCTCTCACTGGCTTGCCTTCAATTTTTACTACGCGCTCTGGGGCCCCTCGAGGGACTGCATGATGCACTATACAGCCAGCCAGCCATGCTCGTGCTTCTGGGGAAGGGGGTTCAGTGGGCATGGGCTCATCCACTGGCACGGGGGCAGCTGGCCTACTCACTGGTCAGATGGTGCCCTCCGGGAGGCGTCGTTCCCCCATCACTTTCCGAGGCACGGTCACCACTCTCTCTGTGCTTGTGCACGGGGTTCTGGAAGGGGTGTTCGACCAGCTGCTGTGCCCCGTATCTGCTCGACCAGCTGTTCTGTTTTCTCTTGTCTGGTGGCAAGCTGCTCTGTGAATTGCTGCTGCCAAACGGTTATCTCCGTCAACCGCCGGATAATCTCCTCCATCAATGCCCGGAGAGAGAGAGAGAGTGGGACTTCTGCAACACAGATAAAACAGCCATCAACGTTCGATCCAGACGCTTACTCACTCTTTAAAACATGCCGCATTCTCCACCAATGTAGCAGGGTGAGTTAGAGTCATGGACACAGACGAGGTCATTGAATTGCCAGGCAAATTCCCCGGAGGGTGATTTATTGAACAAAGTGAGAGAATACTATGATCGGTGCTCTGGAGTGGTCGTGCTCAGAAACCAGGCTTTGTGCAGGGTAGTCTGTGTTCGTGGGAAGTGAAGCGTTGATCCTCAGTCACTGGAGGCTGTAAGCACACAGAGAACACAACATAAGTTCTGGAGACCTAGCTCACCCTTCCCTTCTCTTTCTCAGTTTATATTGCCTCCTGCTGTTGCCGTGCAGGTGTACACAGTCAGCAGGTGTTCCTCGTTGAGGGTTCCTGGAGCGGTGTATCCTTGGCGACGCTGATTCTGTCCTAACTGGTGTAGCGGATCTGACTCGAATCAGACAAATTAAAGAGTCGATCAGGACTTTGGTTGAAACATGAGCCAAATTCCTCAGAAAGGCAAAAGGAAGTCATAAATCTTTCGTAGTGCCACAAGTCCGAAACAAGTTAACCAACCGACCAACTCTTTCACAGAACAGCTTTCAACATTAACACCACTAGAACAATTACTGAAAATTTCAATTCGGAGAAGAGATTGTCAAATTTGGGGAAACAAATTGAGATGCAACGCCGGACATCACATGTAAACCCATGAGAGTACTATACAAGATCCTTAAACACTTCCCCCACCTAGCAGAACCAGACTGAAATTCCTAAGGGGGGGCTTTTAACCTCTGGTCTCCACAGAAATCTTTGTCAGATAATGGCACAGAAAACTGTCTTTTCTACATATATATGGACCAAAATGAACTCAAAAAGACTTATAAATGAATATCAGTCCATCGCTTCACTCCATATTCATTTATATGTAACCCACACATTTGACTATCATGTTTAATCACTTATTGTGTATGTTTTTTTTAATAACTATTGGATAGCTTAAGGATACATATTCATGTTTAGTGTGTACGTGTTCGAATCTGTTAGCTTGAAACAGTCATGACCATCAGTTATTTGTCAAATGTATCATATTCTTGTTATAGGAATCATGTCCAAAATTAGACCCTGTAAGAGCAGGAAAATTCGGACCACATGCTTGATAAGATAACATATGATTTATGATACCCCCGAGCCAAGACAATATCTGATTGGTCAAGACAACATTTGAGGTGTGGCCAACAGGCCAGTTTAAATACTCAGGACACCATAAAATATTGCTTTTAGTTTTAGCTTTGCTTTTGCTATCAGTCATGCCAGCTTTAAGCTTTTAGCTTGCGTTTAGCTTCTGCTATCAGTCATGCCTGCTTTTAGTTTGCTTTTAGCTTTGCTTCTTAGCTTTAGCTTTTAGCCATGCTGTTAGTCATCACTGTTCTTTGAGCGTGGTTCCAGAGTGCGTCGGCCTGCCTGCTGCTACTTAACCATGATGAGAAGAAACACCACCTAGTCTCGTCAAACTTTACTTCTTTTCTTTTCCGTTTGAGAGTTTCGTGTTCTGAGTTAAGTTTTGTAACGCCGTGTCTGACCTCGACTGCCCATTCAACTTCAACCAGCCCACACAACTCTGCATCTTCAGCCAACGCCCAACCACGGGCTTCCCAAGACGTCACTGCAACAACTACTGAACTTCCAGCCAATCAGCGACATCGGGAAACCCCCTTTCGATGACAACAAAGGGAACACAGGCAATGTACCTCCAGACTGATTTGCACTGGTGTACCTAATATAATTTTAACCTCATTGAGGAACTCAATGCGAGGGCTAATTAAGTGATTGATGGTTGTTCATGTCTATGCAATTTAACGTATTGCTGTAAAGTTGGGATTCCACATTTCCGTTCTCTTAAACTCATCTTTCCCTAACTTTTGATCTTCCTGCAACTTGTGTGAATGTGTGAGTGCGTGCGTTTATTTGTTAGATTAGTTTATATGTCTTAGATTTATCTAATAATGCCTTATTCATACTGAAAAGAGAAGTATCTTGTGTTTTGTGCTTACAAGTTAATGTCTTAAACTGCCGATCTTGTTACTGTACTTCAGTAATTGATAGTTTTCACTATACTATGGATATTAATATCCAGCGCAGATTTGATGTTAAACGGCTCGTTCAGTGAATCGCAGGGCGTCTCAGTGATCAGCCGTGAAACAATGATTCTGTTCAAATTCCCTTTAAAATCTTAAATGATTCCCTTTGAGCTAAATTGATCTGTTTCCCTTACACTGGCTCACCACAATATATATATAATATTATATGTGGATGGAGTTGTTTGAAGTTGCTGTAAATTATACAGGGAACCTTGTTAAAATTTTAAAGGGTAAAATTAACAAATTATTTGTATAGAAGCATTTAAATAAGGCATTTTAAAATAATAACATTATAATAGTTACTTTTATCTCCACTCCTGTTTATTATATATATATAAAATCAGATGTTGTTCTGATTTTCATTCATCTTTATTTCATGCTATAACTAGTAGTAAAGAGGAAGGCATGACCGGTCCACATGGTGATTGAACTGAGGCAGCTACAGTGATCTGTCAGGCCACATTAAAGAACACCAAAATATTATTATTATTTATAGTTTCAATTTGGTAATAAAATTGACAGAATTTGAAAGCTGAGACTTTATTTACATATCAGAAGCAACAAAACACCAAGCCTATTGTGCTTATTGGATGACAGGTGTGCTACAAACAATGTTCAGTGAATATTTGTCCATGCATCAAATGAAAACAGCATAAACTAAAAGGCAGATACTTGGCATTTAATAATCGATATTGGTTCATCAAAAGGAGATTTATTTTCCATTATTCTATTATTTTCCATTTTATTTATTTATTACAGTTTTTCTCGATTGGTTTGGCTCATTTCTTGAAACCGTGATGACATTCTCAAAATAACATGGACAAATCTCCAAACCACCTTGCAATTGTTCACAACAGAATGTCATTTTTCATTGGTTTTATCAAATTGCAAATGCTTTAGTACATGTCTCAAGTGACTCTGTGCTTTTTTTCAAATGATTATGTACAAGTAGCTACAGTTAGCACAATGAGCCCACATTTAGCACATTTTCCAAATAAATAGATCTTGCTGATCTAAACTGATTAGTTGATTTTTCGGTGAAATGGTTACTCTCTCCAAAACATATCAGCATGGTTTCATTGTGTAAGTCAGCATATGCACAATTGTCTGTTTAACTGTCAAAATTAGTCAAAGATATAATACCATGAAAGAATTTCTTGGAACATTTGATAAATTTATGACATGTCATGTGATGTTATATGATACTATAAAAATGACAAAGAAAAAAAAATGGAGAAAATACTGTGAATAGTATTCCAGTCACTGTGCAGTGCATCACACTTTTAGTACCATAAAACAGTAGTACAATTACATTGGTAACTCATTTTGTAACAAATTTACAGTGTTGACCTTTGACTTGTATGTCTAGGATTGGACGACAGCCTCAAGTGGGTGGCAGAAGAAAACTTCTAAATGAACAACAAGAACGAGAAATATGCAACATGGTCATTGCAAATAATGCCATCACACTGAGACAGATTCGTAATGCAATCCTTCTAGACAATGTAATGTTCCAAAATATTAACTCTATCAGCATCTCCACAATAGACCGGGTATTGAAGAAACATCAGATGACCATGAAACAGATTTACAGGGTACCATTTGAGAGAAACTCTGACAGAGTGAAAGAGCTGCGGTACCAGTATGTGCATGTAAGTCAACTACTGGTTGTCTATCATTGCAACACTATTACAGTAAGACATGGTTACCACTTTTTTTTGTTTTGCTTTATCCTTTTTACCTTCAGAATCCAGCTTTGTGTGACTAGAGCATTTTGCCTAGAAATTGTCTTCAGTTTTTCACTCCCTCTTTTTACAGTACTTTAGATCCTCCCTGCAGTATCTGTCTCTACTTGACTGATTAGATTTATTTTTATTCTATTGTAGAGAATAATGGCATTAGAAGGCAACGAAACCTCTCACATCCTAGTGTTCGTTGATGAAGCTGGCTTCAACCTGGCCAAAGGTCGAAGGCGTGGCCGTAACATCATTGGCCACCGAGCCACTGTGGATGTCCCAGGCCAGCGAGGAGCAAATATAACAATGTGTGCCGCTATATCAGAAAGAGGTGTGGCCACACACATTCCCAGTTAGGGCCCTACAATACACAAAAGCTCCTCAATTTTTTGGACCACCTTTATACTGATCTGATCCCGGAAAATGAGAGAGGTGAAGAAGGACCTCAGCTACCACATTATGTCATTGTGTGGGATAATGTGAACTTCCACCGTGGCCCACACATCAGAACCTGGTTCACCACCCATCCCCGGATGCTAATGGAGTTTCTTCCACCTTACTCTCCTTTCCTAAATCCAATTGAGGAGTTTTTTTCAGCTTGGAGGTGGAGGGTGTATGAGCATCAGGCTCAAGACCAGAGGGCCCTGCTGCATGGATGCTGCATGTGAGGACATCACAGGGGATCAATATAGGGGATGGTTGAGACATTCACGCCGTTTCTTCCCTCGCTGGATAGCAAGAGAAAATATCCGTTGCGATGTGGATGAGAATTTATGGCCTAACAGAGAGCAGCGCGTCGATGGCCAGGAGGATGAGGATGGTGGCCAGGAAAGAGAGGGTGACAATTGCGACCACTGAAAATATTACTGTACTATAGTTCTGAAACTTTATTTACAGTATGGTAGGCTAGAGTTTTTTTTGTTTTTTGTTTGTGTTTATAACTGTTCACATTTACAGAATCCTGTATATGTTTTCTTTTCACAGTATGTTCTCTAATGTTAACATTTCTTTGTACGAATAAAAATGTTTACAGTTTCCTTGAGTATGAGTGGTTTATTGGAGGCTGATTTTACTGTAAAATCTTTTAGTTTTATTCATAGTGGTATTCTGTTGCTAGACCTGTGCCTCAGTGACAAAACGTCTAAGTATTTTGACTTGCAGTGCTTAAACAATGCCAAAGGTATAATGCATTTTGGGGGCATTGACTATTTATATGAGAAGGATATTAAGTTTTGACACATGGATAAACTGTTTTGGGAGAGATATGAGCTTTTGCAGGGGATCCATGGTGTTGTGCTAAACCATCCAGGTTATTTTGACAAAAGCACTAAATGAATGCACATGTGCCAAGGCAATTGAGAAGGATCTGTGCTATTTTGACTGTACTGACCTTTTATATGGGAAAGGAATCTGCTTTTGAAGCATGGAAGAAGAGTTTGGGGAAAGATATTTGATTTTGCTAGTGAGCTATAATGTTGAGCAGAACTGTAAGACTGTTTGGCCAAATGACCTTATGGTTTTGAGAATGTCATCTCGGTTTCAAGAAATGAGCCAAACCAATCGAGAAAAACTGTAATTTATTTTTTTATTTGTTTTTGTGGAGGCACTTTCCAGAACTACCCTCTCAAATCTACCATAATTTGAAAATGGTATCGGACTGTTTGCTGTAATACGGTGTCACCAGTGGAAAGAGGCAATTACGTATCATTTGCCCTCTTCCATCAAAACCAGCAAGTGAGCCATGGCAAAGTCCAGCAATTCAAACTACTGAGCAAACACAAATTACAGTTTAGACTTTCTGTTGGACTCTGTTTCCATAGTTTCTCACAGCGTTTCTCACAGTGTTTCATTGAAGAAACCTTTTTAATAAACTCAATAAATAATCATTTAACTGTAATGTTGTAGACCCAAGTCATGTCAAGTCTATGAAATCTGGACAGGAACTTGGAATCTCTCTTCCTCTTGGCATATTCTAGGGCACCTATTGCCAGCCATCCCATAGTCACACCCTGCTGACTGACTCTAACCACCACCATCCTCTCCAATGTTGATGTCAGTGCTTGGAGAAAGTTACTACAGTGTTATTCTCTGAGTGCGTGCAACGTCTTAGAGGCTCCTTTATGATGAGTTGGATCTCCCAGAAATCAGTGTGCTTTATAGCTTTTATACTGGCTAAATCTATTTAGCTCTAAATCCCTTGTTGAGAATGAGCCAAGAGTGCCTGTACAAATGGATAATCCTATAATCTTTGAGAGGTGGAAAAATGCATGATCATTATTTGGGGAACAGTTGCATAATTATAATTTGTTGCAGTTATTAATGAGTGCATTAGATTGGTAATTAAGTAGGTCACAAGACATACTGATTAAGAAGCCAAACCCATGATATAAGATATTTTGAGTTTTTAGGCACATTTAAACATCTTTAAATAACCTACACTATCGTTTAGAAGTTTGGGGTTGGTTAGATGTTTTTATGTTTTTTTTTTAAAAAGAAGTCTACAGAACCCTGCACATGGCATGCAGGAAAAAATAATAGGCAAAATTGTGTGCACGATTTATAAATCGAGAAAATGAATTAGTAAATTGTGTGCAAGATTTAGCAAAATGAGGAAGCAATTTAATAAATCGAGGCAACGAAATAGTAATCGTGAGCACGTTTTAGTACATTTAGGGAACGAATTAGTAAATTGTGCGCACAATTTATTTATTTTTTTCTTGCATGTCATGTGCGGGGTTCCATAGAGATCTCTTATGCTCACTAAGGCAAAAACAAACAAACAAATAAACAAACAACAACAAACATAGTAAAAACTGTATTTTTGTGTTTTTTATTTTATTTTATGTGTAATTTATATAATATAATATATAATATGTAATTTATGTTATATTTTCATACAATGGCAAAGCTGAATTTTCAGCATCATTAGTCTAGTGTTTTAGTGTCACATGATCTTTCAGAAATCATTTTGATATGCTGATTTGTTTCTTAACATTATTATCAATGTTGAAAACAGTTGTGCTGCTTAACATTTTTGTGGAAAACATGATTAATTTTTACGATTCTTTAAAGAAAATTCAAAAGAATATCATTTATTTGAAATATAAATCTTGTGTAACATTAGGCATGTCACTGCTGATCAATTTAATATGTTCTATCTTTAAAATACATTTCAAAACAAAGATCTAAGTGACCCAGAACTTTTGAATGGTAGTGTATATAGTTTTACACAGGACCCTTCAGATTTTTGAATGCCACTTCCAAAAAATCTACTGTGTAGAGTAAACTTTATAATATAATATCTAATTATATACAGTCAGTCGTCAATAGTAAATATGATAAAGGTAGAAGAATATGTGAGGTCAGAAAACAATAGTTTAAGTGGAACCATGTCCTGAGCCACACCATCTGGTTTTCTGTCTGTGATGGGGGAATCCCACACCACTGGTCTGCTGTTTGCTCCATGGCCGCTCAGTAACACCACACTGGACCACAGTCATTAATCTTTGTGCTTTTAGGTTAGGGCCTCCTGCGGAGTCCAATAAACATAATGCAAAGCAAACACATAGTAAAGTTAGGTCAATGTATAGCATGAGAATTTGTTTTTCTGAGTAGACCATATCTTGTTAGGTTCTTTGTTGACAGGAGAAATCATGAACACGGATTCAATTTGTTAACTTTAAATGTTAACATTAGTTAATACATTTGGTATGATGAATCAACGAGCGACACAAATTTTTAGTAAGTAAATGCTAATTTAGAAATAAGTCTTTTTAAACTGACTGACAACTAAAAATAATAATAACTTAAAAATAACCAAATAACTTTTTTTATATATTAAATTGGTTTTATGCTTAATATATATATATATATATATTTTTTTTTTTTTTCAGGGTTATTTGATGAACTGAAACATCAAAAGAACAGCATTCATTTGAAGTCTTTTGTGTCAGTTTTGATCAGTTTATAATGCATCTTTTCTTAATAAATGCATTTACTTCTTACTGACCCCAAACTTTTGAACAGTAGTGTATGTAGAAATTGACATTAACCAAGATTAAGAAATACTGTATTAAAGTTTTGTTCATTATCAATTCAAGTTAGGTATTGCAACTAATGTTGACATATACAGTAGAACCTTATTGTAAAACATTTCCAATTCTTTCAAGTTTGCATGTAATGTAATGGCAGATCTATGTAAATAATTTTTGCCTGTTTCCAGACCTTGTCTAATGTATCTGAAGTACTTTCCATCTCATTGCCTTCCTAAAGATGAAAAAAACATCTATGTATATGGTGATTGATTGGAAGAGAAGTGTTATTTGCCATGCATGCGACAATATAAACCCTCCCATAAAAACATTTTCATTCTGTTTTTACTGCTCATTGAATTTTGTATTCAGTGGTTCAGTACAAATTGGTAAACACAAATCTTTAAATAGAGGTTGAACCACTGAGCAAGAAAAAGCATTAAGACTCACCACACCCCAGCTTGATTTGAGCCTAGAGGTATTTGAATATGTCTCACTTTTAGATTTGAACAAAGCTGTCCATCATTCCCAAGCTTAAATAACTTATAACTACTGATCCGAGGAGTCATAAAGTGTGCGGTGCCCCTGACTCATCCCTGATTTGGAGAAGTGCCGTTTTCATGACTGACTGTTCTTTAGTGTCAGATAATGATTCTTCTCAGATCGGGGGAAAAAGATAAACAAGTGTATTTTCTGGTTGGGTTGACTCTAATGCCGCCTTTTCTTGATCGTTGATTTGTGTTGAGTGAATGTTTAGTGAGAACTGACCCTGAATGTCACACATGAGTGTCTCCACTTGGTGTGTTTTTCCAGGGAAAAATATGCACAGAGGTAGAAAGACATTCTGGAATGGGTCTTTTCAAAGTTAATAGATTGAGATGCAGCCTAGACTGACAAACTAGATCCAGAAGGAAGAGATAAATGGCTTCTTTCCTTGTTCTGACTTGTATTCCCATTGATGGAAAGATGTGTGAATGTGAATGAGCACAGTGTACACAGCAAAGAGTTTACCCGTTTGGATCTACTGTATGCGGCACACCCAAGCTAGGCATTGACTTTCCTGTCATTTCAGTTTGAATTATGCAAGGATACTTATAAAAAATATTTGCTGCACTTCTTTCTGCTGTGGCTTTTGGTCAAAAAATTGATTCTCCAGAGCTTAAGTCACAAATTCTTTGAGAAAACTTTGGGGAAACTCTTATACGAGATCTTCCTAGTCTTTCTGTGTTAGTCAGACCCTGATTTCTCCAGGTGGTCCAGGTCCTCCAATTGCGAGAGAGTATACCATTTGAACTCAATCGGAAGGGTCTTTGTTACCTCTCTTATTGTCATTCACATATATTGTTTGTGGTTGTTTTGTCAAATTCCTCTGTACTTCTGTCAAACATTCCTCTCCCCTCCATTGCTTTCTCTTTTACTTGTTTCTCATTAAAAGTTCAGGGGGAGACAGATAGGGGGGGGGGGGGGGGGTGCTTGTTTGGTGCTGGCCTGGGGGCCTCATGCTCTGTTGTGGGAAGCAGCGTGAATAGTTAGGAGGTCTCACTCAGGGGGAGATGACACCCACATATACAGAAGAATGAGGTACTGTAACACACATTGATATCAGGACATGAAATGGGAAGTATGGTGCCCTTTCAGAATGGAGGAGAGTGACTCAGGACAAGACAAGAGGAGAAGAGTTTAAATGCAGTGAGAATTCTCTTTATGGCTCTGGCTGGACCGCTACCGGACCTCCTGCGTCTCTTTATGAAACAGAGCAGACCTTCCTTACATGCAAAGCCGCAGTGACAGCACCTGGTTGTTATTTGGCCTAATGGACTGGGAGCTTTACTCACCAGCAAGCAAATCAACTTGGGGGGGCTTTTTGCGCACTCACCCGCTTCTTTCATCTATCCCTTGTTTTTATCTTTTGCTTACCAAGGTTATTGTAGTTTTGCAAATTGGTTATTTATTATTATTATACTACTGTTTTTTATTAATGTTATGTTTTAGTTTAGGTTTAATCCCTTTCAGCAAACCAATCAGCCATTTGTGCACAAATACACAAAGTCAAGAGGAAACCGTTTAGGTTGTCCATTCTAGCTGGCCGCTGTGAACTCATTAGACCCTGCTGATAGATGTTGCAACTATTCTTTTTCCATAGACAGACATCCAACATTAGCAGTATGTTCTGACTATTTATTTCCAAGTCACATATACACTACTAATATGATAGACTGGTTGTTTATTTATTATTTCCCCGTCTTTCCATTGTTTTACTTCAATGATTCCATTGTTTTACTTGTATATATTTGGGATGCATATTTTAAATGAAAAATCTGGGTTGAAATTGAAAATTCTAGATGCACTTGGCTGAAAACCAAAACCAGAAATGATTTTTAATAATTATTAATTTGGGCCGTCCATCCCCTACCAACGCCGCGGCCAACGAGAGAGATGCGGCCGCTAGAGGAAGCCGCCGCCCCTCGCGCCCTGGACCGAGGAGGGGAGCGCGTGCGGCCACCGGACTCCGCCCCTTACCTGGACTCTTCCTCCACGAACACTGCCCGACCCACACGAACCCCGCAGCACGACGAGGACACCAGATTCCCTGTTGCTTTGGACACTCTTCCCATTTGGTCACCTTTTTATCCCTTGTTTCATTTGATTTCTGTTAATAAAAGCCTCTCCGAGGCCTGACGCCACGCCCACTGTCTGTCTTGTGCTCCTCCCGTGACAATATATATATACAGTCATGGCCAAAAATATCGGCACCCTTGGTAAATATGATCAAAGAAGTCTGTAAAAATTCATCTGCATTGATAATCCTTTTGGTCTTTTATTTAAAAAAAATTATCCTTTCACTGGATAATAAGAATTTAAAATGGGGGGAAATGTCATTATGAAATAAAGGTTTTTCTCAAATACTCGTTGGACACAATTATTGGCACCCCTAGAAGTTCTTATGAGTAAAATATCTCTGAAGTATATTCCCATTTATATTCACAATTTTGAGCACGCCAGCATGGTTATAAACATGAAATTATCCAGCCATGGTTTCCTGTTTCACATAAATATAAAGAGGAGGGAAAACAAAGCCCAAAATCCCTTAATCAGCCATCAAAATGAGAAAAACCAAAGAATATATTTCTGATGTGCAGCAAAAGATAATTGAGCTTCACAAATTAGTGAAGTGGCTTTAAGAAAAGAGCTAGAGCAGTGAAAATTCCCATTTCCACCATCAGGGCAATAATTAAAAATTTCCAATCAACATAAAATGTTACGAAACCGCCTAGAAGTGGATGCGTGTCTATATCGTCCTAATGCACAGTGAGAAGGAGAGTTTGAGTAGCTAAAGACTCCAAGGATCACAGCTGGAGAATTGCAGATAATAGTTGAGTCTCGGGGTCAGAAAACCTTTAAAAAAAAATGGTAAAAAAAAGCACCTAATTAGACAATTAGAGTTTATTTGACAGTTTTCTAACAAGTACAAGTGGAAAATTATTCTTTGGCCATTCATTTACAAAACAACGGCATTTTGGGGGCCTGAAATGCAAACATTTAAAAACAGTTTTCAAAGTGCAAGTATTTGAAAATGTTACCGTTATCTTCTCCATGTATATTACAAAAATACAAAGTTGTGGAAATGGTGATGTCACGCACATGCGTATTATGTGTTCAGTCTATAGGTATGTGCACATCGTGTTTCTTTCGAAGTGACATCACCAACTTTAGGGCTGGAATGCACAATACAGCGTTTTAGCTGTTTTTGCAAATACATGTTACAATGTCATTTTGACAGTGTTGTCACCTGTACGCAAAGGACACACTTTTCAGTTTCTATTATTTTGTTGCTATGTAACATATCCTTAGTTTTTTGTTTACTTTGTATTGATTATTACAGTTTTTAAATTAAGTTTTCATCTCTTAGTCTTCATTTTTATTATCTAATAATAATTTTGTCATTGCCTTTCTTGATATCCTGTATCTCTGCCTGTCTTCACCCCATAAGCTGTGCAGTTTACATGTTGTAATTTACCATTGCAAGTATGTTTCCTCCAGGGGAGGACCACATGAGGGATTGTGCATAGGATCTACCAATGACTCATACATATAGACCACCTCCTTCCCCCAACCGCTGACAGTTAGCAGCCCAAAGCGTGCTCATGCACAGATAAATGCTTCTATCGAAAGCCCTCTCACACGAGATTTGCTGTCTGTGAGTTCAGAGAACTTTTCTTTTTCCTTCCGCCCTGTCTCTTCCCTCTCCTCGCTTGTGTTTTTGGGTTCTGTGGAGAATGCTTACATGAGATTTCCTGCCAGTGTGTTTTTCTGTTCAGAGCACTATTATGTCATAAAATTTTTACATTTTTCATCCATCATCAGATTCTTTGAGGATGGGTCTCTCTGTTGACATTCAACTCATATGCTTTTAAATCTGACCTGTCCAGTTGATTATTATTTAACCTCATGGTCCCCTCCCATATCATGGGAGAGACCATGCCTCTTTCCATTGTAAACTGGTTTAGATTACACTGCCTCATTGTTGATTTCTACCTCTTTCATCCTCTGTAACTAAAATGACAAACACATTTCTCTTTCAACTTGCAGAACACATTTCATTTGTCATATCTCGCTTGCATCTCTCTCTCTCCAGGCCTGCCATGAAGATACGGTGGCTCAAAGGGGAAATGTCTTCACTCGGCAGTCAGGGGCCTCCAAATAAGGTATCTGTGTATCTAATATTCAACATGTGTTTTAATGTTTCCACTGAAGGTCTTTGTAAAAAATATTTTTTTTCCTCATCAAAACACGAACTTGCGAAAGTGAAAATGGGAGAGGAGCAAAAACAAATGTCTGACTGTAAACCCTTGAAAACTTCCAGCTCAGCATTCGCTCCTTTAAATCAAAGTGCCGACGTTGAGACCAAACAGTGAGTCAGACACTGGAGGTAACACAATTTCCATGCAAATTTGCCATGCTTAATAAATCCAAGTTGTTGAAAAACCACCCTTTGCAAGTGGTGATGGCCTCGCTCGCATGCCTCCAAAACTGTCTTTCCATTCCCCTTAATGCCATCTCTCTCTCTCTCTCTCTCTCTCTCTGTTTAACAGTTGAAACTTGAAGAAAAGGATCAATAAAACATTATGTTTCATCATTTTTTCCATTCTTTAATTTTCACCACAAAGCTGACATGTTTTAAGAGGTGCAACCTAATATTGCCTGAACTCCAGGACCCACCACAAAGATCTCTGGGTAACGGCAAGGGGAGAAAGTGCACAGACAGGAAGACGGGCGTGTATGGAAAAGCACACTCCGCTTGGCTGCAGCACGCCCTTAAGTAACAACATATGGCAGTGGAGGAATTCTTCTCGTTGACAGTCGCAGGAACGTCGCCCTGTCACTGTGGACACTTGTCTGTGTTGGAGGACTGATAAGACTAGCTGTACCTAATTCCTTTCCATGTTCTCATCTCGGAGTCGGCATCACAATGGGTATGATTCATGGGGTAATTCCGACAGCTACTGACTTGGCTCCCGCTCACATTTGGAATAATGTGACCTCACAATACTGTTCTTTCAATGGCCTATCCCTGTCTGTTCTTCTCCCAGACCCGGCCTGACACATGCCTCTGTTCCTGGAGAGAGAGAGATTTAAGCAGGGAGAAATCAAGGGAGAGAAATAGTGGAGAGAATGAAACTGTGTGTGTGTCTTTCTCTAATAGCCAGTATGGAGGAGGGCAGGTCATTGTCATTCCAGAGCAAAAGCAAGCATGGACTGCATTATTCTTCTTGCTCACTGTCTGTACATGACATACGAATAGACCTCTACCTCATCTGTACAGCTGCATCACAAGCAGTTCAACTGTTGAATCAGAAATAAGCTTTAAAGTTAAAGGGTTAGTTCACCCAGATAGCAAATTTATGTAATTAATAACTTACCCTGATGTTGTCTCAAACCCGTAAAACCTCCGTTTATCTTTGGAACACAGTTTAAGATATTTTAGATTTAGTCCGAGAGCTCTCAGTCCCTCCATTGAAGCTGTGTGTACGGTATACTGTCCATGTCCAGAAAGGTAAGAAAAACATCATCAATGTAGTCCATGTGACATCAGAGGGTCGGTTAGAATTTTTTGAAGCATCGAAAATACATTTTGGTCCAAAAATAGCAAAAACGATGACTTTATTCAGCCGCCGTCTCACCATTGTGGACGGAGAGGGGAAAGGAGGCGCAAGTTTGCCGAGCCAGCGCCGCTGCACAAGATGGCCGCCAGTCCAGTACCGCTGCACAAGATGGCCGCCAGCCCAGCGCTGCTGCGCAGAATGGCCGCCGACCCAGCACCATTGCACAGAATAACCGCCAACCCAGCACCACAAGGCAATATGGAAGCCAGCCCAACACCACAGCACAAGATGGCCACCAGCTCAGCGCCACGAGGCAAGATGGAAGCCAGCCCAGCGCCACAGCATAAGATGGCCGCCAGCCCAGAGCCACTGCGCAGAATGGACGCCGGCCCAGCACCACTGCCCATAATGGCCGCAGGTCCAGCGACACTGCACAAGATGGCCGTCAGCCCAGCGCCACGAGGCAAGATGGACGCCAGCAAAGCCCCACAGCACAAAGTGGTCACCAGCCCAGCGCCACGATGCAAGATGGCCACCAGCTCAGCGCCAACGCCCAAGATGGCCGCTGAGATGTTTTTGGATTATTTCTCCATGCTGTCAAAGATCCTAGAGATTCCCAGGAGTGTTCACGTCACGTCTGCTGATCCAGAGACTGTTCACGTCACGTCTGCTGAGTCAGCACCACAGTACAAGATGGCCACCAACCCAGCGACACTGCACAAGATGGCCGCCAGCCCGGAGCCACTGCAGAGGATGGCAGCTACAGTGGGTTTTCCTGAATTGAGTCAGGTTCTTGTTGACTCTCCAGAGTTTAGTCAGGTTCCGGGTGACCTTCCAGAGTCGAGTCATATTCCTGTTGACCCTCCAGAGTTGAGTCAGGTTCCTGTGGAACCTCCAGAGTTGAGTCAGGTTCCAGTTGACCCTCCAGAGTCGAGTCGGGTTCCAGTTGACTATCCAGAGTCGAGTCAGGTTCCTGTTGACCCTCCAGAGTCGAGTCACGTTCCAGTTGATTCTCAAGAATCAAGTCAGATTCCTGTTGACCTTCCAGAGTCAAGTCAGGTCCCCGTTGACTTTTTCAGAGTTGAGTCAGGTTCCGGTTGACCCTCCAAAGCCGAGTCAGGTGCTCGTGGACCCTCCAGAGTCGAGTCAGGTGCTCATGGACCCTCCAGAGTCAGGGTTAGTCACCGTTGACCTTCCAGAGTCAGGGTTAGTCACCGTCGACCTTCCAGAGTCAGGGTTAGTCACTGTTGACCTTCCAGAGTCAGGGCTAGTTCCTGTTGACTTTCCAGAGTCGAGTCAGATTCCAGTTGACTATTCAGAGTTGAGTCAGGCTCCTGTTGACCATCCAGAGTCGAGTCACGCTCCAGTTGATCCTCCTGAATCAAGTCAGACACCCGTTGACTTTCCAGAGTTGAGTCAGGTTCCGGTTGACCCTCCAGAGTCGAGTCAGGTGCTCGGGGACCCTCCAGAGTCACGGTTAGTCACCGTTGACCTTCCAGAGTCAGGGTTAGTCACCGTGGACCTTCCAGAGTCAGGGTTAGTCACCATTGACCTTCCAGAGTCAGGGCTAGTTACCGTGGACCTTCCAGAGTCAAGGCTAGTCACTGGTGATCTTCAAGGACAGAGTCAAGTCACTGGTGATCTTCAAGGACAGAGTCAAGTCACTGGTGATCTTCAAGGACAGAGTCAAGTCACCACTGATCTTCATGAACAAAGGCAAGTCACCATTGATCTTCATGAACAAATACAAGTCACCAATGATCTTCATGAACAAATGCAAGTCACCAATAATCTTCATGAGCAGAGTCAAGTCAGCACCGATCTTCTGGAATCCAGTATAAACACCATGGGATTACCAGAGTTTCGTCACTTCTCTGTGGAACTACCCAAGCCTCTCCATGGCTCTGATGAACTACCAGAATCTCTCCTTGCCTCTGCGGAACTTCCAGAGACTCATCATGTCTCAGTCGAACTCTCTGAGCACTCTTCTGCTCTGCCCTGGGGGGCTTCCGCCCTGACCACACGGTTGTGGTGTTCTTCTGCTCCACCCTGGGGGGCGTCCGTTCCCGACCACACGGTTATGGTGGTCTTTTGCTCCGCCCTGGTGGGCGTCACGTGATGTCCTTCTTGGACTTGTGTTTTTGTGTTTATTTTTTGTTGTTTTTCTGTCTGTGTCTTTCTTTCTGTTTCCTCCTATGGACCTGGCCCTCCGTCCCTCCCCCTGATCCTCCGCCGTTCCACCTCCCTCCTGGGTTTCTTGTCTGTGTCTTTCGTTCTGTTTCCCTCTAAGGACCTGGCCCTCCGTCCTTCCCCCTGATCCTCCGCCGGTTCACCACCCTCCTGGACTCCTTGTTTTGTGTTGCACTTCTCTTGTCTCTGTTTTCCCATTCTACCTGGTCATCTTGTCTCTGTTTCCCAATTCTACCTGGTCCTCCGTCCCTCCCCCTGGTCCTCCGCCGCTCCACCTCCCTCCTGGTCTCTTTGTGTTTTGGTTTTTCCTTGGGTTCGGGTGGAGCATCTGGCAGCTGCTCCGTGGAAGAGGGGGTAATGTCACGCTGTCTAGTCTCTGTTTCCCTGGGTGTCCACTAGTGGGCTCACTTCCCCTTAGGCACTTCACTGTAGGCACTAGAATTCCTCTAGTCTTGTCCTGTCTTCACAGTAATTGCACTCCTGTTAATTGCACCAGGTGAAGTCACTTGATTGTCATTAGCCTCCTTATAAATACCTGTCTTTCCCTGTTGTTTGTATGGAGTCCTTACCCTTCGTGTGTCCAGCTTTCTCGTCTCCCGAGATTCTTCCTGTCTGCTCGTCCTCCGAGTCATCTCGCATACGAGTTCCCTTTTCCTGTTCCCTCCTTTGTTGTTTGTTTGTTTTGCTTGGACTGTCTTTTGGTTTTGACCTTGGCTGTATTCGACTACGATTTGGATTACCATATAATAAAATACCTGCTATAGGATCTCTCGCTCTCTCTGTGTCTCTCTGGATACGCGATCGTCACAAATGGAGCATAAGAATGAGAGAAAAACAGAGTGTCTCATAATTACTTATAGAACATGTATGTATCTTTGAGTTCACACGTGTGTAAAAATAGTTTGGAAATAGGAAAATTTGAGTTTATAAAGTATGTTTGAGCTCCCTCTCTCCCTATATATTTATCATATATTGTTAAAACAATATCTGTAAATTAGTCATATACAAACCATAAAATAGCCAGTCTCTAAACATCTGTCACAATCTCTGAAATAGATTGTAGATACCCCCATCGCTGGATCATCACATCCAGTTCAAGCGAGTTGAATCAGTATGTCAGATGTCACAGACAAATATGGCACAATGCGTTTTTTTACCTGTATTTTGAATTATGCTTTGTTTTTAAGGGTTAAGGGACATGTCCGAAACAACACAGATCATCTCCTGGCAGAAACCTACCAGCACCTTTTCTATTTTTCCACAGATTTTATCTTACAGTGTGAGAATGAGAGAAGGCAGGAGGAGATGTGATGCTGTGGACTTTCCTCATCATGGGCCACCAACCTACTCACCACAAGCCTTCATTGGTAAATGCATGCTTTTCAAATACATCACAGATACTGTACATACATAAAAGACAATAGACTCTCTAGACTGTCACTCACTAACTGGGTCACTCAAAATAGCTAGACAGACTTTCGTCTGCTGTTCACCCACACATCTCCCAAGGCAGGCCAAGACCACCACATGGTTTATCATCCATCTCTACGCCAACTGTGCATGTTAGATCTCAAAGCAGTCATTCATCTCTTTCTTATTAGGCGTCTTACCATACAAACAGCTCTGAGTTATGTCCTAAACTTCTTATGATACTCCATTCAAATTGTTTATACAGATTTATTCCAAAATCATCATGTTAAATAGCAACTCTACAAGTGATCACCTTCAATCAGCACTAGACCAAACAACTAATTTTTTAAGATGGAGCCAAATGGAAATATATATATTGCATAGCCATTTAAGTCTTTTGTTTTTTTCCCCTACATCTTGCAGCAACAAAAGAATGAGGTATTTTGGGGTGGACAATGCATTGGCAGGGGAAGAAAGGTTGAGGGAATTGTTAAAAATGGGCTCCTGGGCAATCTCTCAATTTTTCCATAAGCACACACCCCTTGGCTTTAAAACGATTCTATCAAGACATCACTCTTGTTTGCTCTGTTCAGCCACTTTGCTAAGTGCTTAGTAAGTTGATTTCCTGGAATTGTCTCCTTGGGTCTGGGCCTTTATTCATAAAAAGCTATAAAGTCAAAACAACCATAATTAAAAATAAGATCCTCCAGAAATGGCCAGGCTTTTTATTTTTGGCAGCCAAACAACTTGACTTGTTTAAATGCATTAATGGTAATAAATTATCTAACTGAAGTGTATGTTTGCTATATAGTTGTGAATTGGTGAATGAGCTGTTTTCAATTAGCATAAATTCAAGACTTCACTGTTATACTTTGATTTGCAGAGGATCTGAGCTCCTAGACGTCTGTTGAGGGTGGAAGAATTTAGTATGGTTGGAAGTCTCAAAAAAGCACATAACTTTTCAGAAGTGATGATTTAAAGATCTGCCAATTCATTCTTATCTGGGGCCAAGAAAGGATGTTTGATATCTGGATATCTTTTACTTGAGGTAAACTGTTTTGCTTGGAGTTACAGCATATCTGATTACTGGTGTTAATGACAGCCTTGAAACTGATGTTCTGATACATCGTTAAATAGAAATAAAAGCTGTCCAGTATTTTATAATCCTGTATAGCATTGCATTAAACTTGCTTTTTAGAAGGAAAGTGATTCACTTAAAAGGCTACAGTGAATGTTATTCCTTACAGGACACTTTTATTAGCATTGTTGCATTACTATAAAATACTATAAATAACTTTAAAGACATTGTGACGAGTTTTACACATGGTCTGGTTCCATGAGAGTTTCTTTTTGTCTTTAAATCCTGGTCAAGTGCATGAGAGTAACCCGCTGGAATCAGTACAGAATAGCGCGACAAGTAAGTAGACTAGACATCTATTTTACAAAAATAGAGCTTGGTTTATTTCCAAACATGGTAAACATAAGTTAAAAAACAATAACTGATTTAACAGTTTTAGTAGGAACAGATGACGTAATTTAATACGTTTTATGTTTTTTTGTTTAATTCTTGAGAAAATATTGTCTTAGCTTGTTAAATGTCTACATCAGTGTGTTTTATAGGACCCCTAAAGTAGCCATAATTGCTTGTAATGCAACACACAGTGGAGCTGGCAAATGCATATAAACAACAGTTCTGCAATAGTAACGGTTTTCTTTATATGCGCAATAAAATGCATGTAGTCCCGTATTTCCCCTAAAGACGCAACAAAAAAGAAATATAAGATTTGAACTAAAAAAAGGTTGAATCTAACGTTTTAAAATTGTTGCTGTTACTATTTACAAATTCAAACAATGTCACTGTTTAATTTTACAATGTGGCTAGCAAGTCCAATGAAACAGCAAGGCATAAAAGCAACTGTTGTTAAGTATCTAGAAAAAGACACCTAACACACTCTAAATAAATAGTTAGGTCCTGGGACTGCAGCATTAGCTAACTTCCCCATGATTAACCATTTTGAATTCCTCATAATAGTGTTTCTGTCATCATAGCTTCACAGACATTTTCTCTGAAGATTTCTATCAGCAATGCAAACACTCCCTGGGAAATATCACGTTAATCACCATGATTCCACCATGTGCTTCCTTTTCCGCTGAGAGTAATGTATGTGGAGCATAATGCACAAATTAAAACAAATAAAATAATCTATTAAGCTAAAGGGGAAAATGTTAAGAAGGCCATTTTGGTCAAACCAAAAATTAAAGATGCTTAATGGTATGCTGTGTGTGCGGTAAATGCACTGCAAAAATTACTTCTTTACTTTTTAATCATGTTTGACATGTCTTTTAAAAAATTCAGTTTTTCATAAAAAAAACTTTTTTACCAGTCTTACTCTCTTAAGCAGTGTTGCTTTTCAAGTCAAATCATTGTTTTCAGATTTTTTTATTTTTGCAATGTGTCATTATGCTTTGCTTATTCTGCAAAAAAAAAAAAAAATAATAATAATAATAATTTTATTAAATGGATAATTTGTAGTTTAGAAACTTCCTTAACCTGAGAAGCAAAATTACATTACATCACATAGAAGATAATAACACTTCTGAGAAATTAGTTGTTTAGATAATTGTACATAACTATCTGAACACAAGACAAATAAATTGTCTGATAAGAAAATAGATTTTTAAATTGTACTACTATACCACATTGAATGCAGTGCAAGTTTTGCAGTAAGTGCATTTTGCAGCAGTGCTGCACATATTTAAAACTCACATGATTCACAGATTGCACTTCTGTTGAGTCAATCAATGCTGCAGTCGCTGAGTCAGTGTGTAATCACAAAACCTTCCTCAAGAACAGGAAGACAGTAGATGCTGAAGTTTTCCTGTCAATGAAAGTACATAATGTAGACAATAGGTGTGTTTGACTTCATGAAGTGCTATGCAGACCGACCAGCGAGAGAAGCCACTTGCAGTTGGGAGCGGAATTGAAAGTGGAGATTATTTAAATACCAATACAGAGTATATTTGCTTTTAGCAGTGTTTCTTTTCTATAAACACGATTCAATATAACATTGCGACTATAGTAAAAAAGCTTTTCCTGTTCTAAAAACACAGATTTGTGTGCAGTATTTGAATTAAAGATGTTAGAATAAACTCAAAACCCATGTCATCGTTGTCATGTGGTGAATTTGGCCACTCATGAAACAGCTGTGTCATCATCAGCGCTCCTGCAGTCGCACTGAAAAAGCTGTGTTGGCTGAGTCAGCCGGCTGCTCTCGAAATGCTCATGCATTTGAGTAACTAAACTACATATGCATATCTGAACATTTTAATTTGGCCATGATTGTTGGTTTAAGAGCAGGCCTGTGAGATTAGATATTGGCTGATGAGATTTTTCTTTAATGCATTCCTAATCGTTTTATTCTGTAAGTGATCATTTTATTCCTCAATAGATTCATGGCAGTTTCCAGATGGTCTTGCTAACAATCATACAGACTTGCCCCAGAGCAATTCCTCAAGTGAAACAAGACCACAGAGGGGAAGGCAAAGGTCATCATGCTGCCATTAGTGGTTCAAGCAGTACCTTCATTTCCCATTATGATTCTGGATATGGAGCAAGGGTAGGTCTTGACTGTAGAGCAGTGGTGGACTTGGACCGTGGCACAAGGGTAGGTCTTGATCGTGGAGCAGTGGTGGACCTGGACCGTGGCGCAAGGGTAGGTCTTGAACATGGAGCAGTGGGCAAGCCCATGGGCCCTGCAGTAGTGGTGAACCTGTACTGTGGAGCAATGGTAGGTCTGGTACATGGAACAGAGGTGGGCTTGGACCATTGAGGAATGACGGAAACCATGGACTGTGTAGTAGAGGTGGGCCTGGATCATGGTAGAGTACCTTGTCCATGTTGCAGAAGTGGAGACCATGGTGGAGCCAACAGAGCAGGAAGCCAGGGCAGAGCCGAAGGCCAGCAGGGGGAAGCAGGTGGATCCGAAGACCACCAGGGCAGAGCAGGCAGGATTGAGGATCACCACAGTGGGGCAGATGACCACAAGGGTGGAGCCGGCATGCAGAGCAGGAAGCCAGGACTAAGCAGGCGACCATGGTTAAGCCTGCAGAGGAGAAGATCACCACAGGTCAGGAGGCCATGTTGGAGCAGAGACATGGATAGACCACCTGGTTGTGACAGAACAGGCAAAAGGTTTTTGAGTGGTCTTCGTGCCTGTGATATGCAGAGCATCCTTGAATGTCCACAGTGGCCATAGCATTACAGGCAGACAGTTCATGAGCGGCCTCCTTAGACATGACATAACAGGCAGTGTTCAGAAACAGCCTCCTTTGCCGTAGCAGGACTAGCAGAGAGTTGATGGACAGCCTCGTTGTCTATGACAGGACAGGCTGTAAGTTCAGCTGAGAGCTCAGATACAGCCTCCTTGGACATGACAGGGCAGTCTGTAAATTCAGAGATGACCTCTTTTACCATGACAGGACAGACTGTAAGTTCAGAGATGGCCTCTTTTACCATGACAGGACAGATTGTGAGTACAGCGACAGCCTCTTTGGCAATGGCATGACTGGCAGAAGGTTCACGTGTGACCACTGTAGTCAAAAAAGGACAAGCAGGAAACACGCAGGCTGGCACCAACACAGGACTGAGCTCCGGGGCTTGAGCATTCTTTGGAGCGGACTCATGGATTGGCGCAGGCTCTGGAGAAGATTCATGGATTGGAGTGCAGTGTGTAGTCCAAACATACAATATGGCAACCACCTTCATGGGCAGTACAGCTGTTGGAGGGATAACCTCCCAGTTGGAAAAACTCTGGTGTAGCAGCCATGACGTAATGAGACTTTGGCATGGTAGACATAATGAATGTGGGGTTCCTCATCCATAGTCCCTATAGAAAATGAGAACCCACTCAGCAGAAGGGTGTGGTCTATGTATTTTGCCATGGACCAGTGTATCCCTCCCCCTGGAAGCCATGAACAAATGGGTTCATTTAACCCATTATGAAAAATTTATTTTAATGCCACATCATTAAAATTAACTATATAACAAAGTCCACAGAATTCGTCAATGTGGTCCTCTCTGCATCAATACCTTTGACGGAGCTTAAAGCAAGGAAACTGCTGGGTTTATTGTTGTTGGTCTAGCTTTCTGTAATCAAGTGTCCACTGTGATGATTGCAAAGAGATTTAGCGAAAAATCTGTAAACTTGTTTTAAAATCTTTGCTTAGCATGAAATAACTTTACCTGGGAAAATCTGCCTCCATAGTGTCTTTACACTGACAAGATATAAGATATCACAGATCAGTCAATCAGAGCATGTCATGTTGTATTTGGACGACTTTCAACAAGTTGTAGGGTAGTGCTGGTGGTTTCGTTCCTAAACAGTGAAACTAATCAGCTGTCTTGTCTTGTCTGTCTATCTTGAATGTGTACAAAAAGGTGGGTTTTCATGTTTTTATCATATAAACTATTGCTGATGGCAAACATGTTTAGGAGTCACTTCCGTGATAACATTTATTTACATTTACATTTACATTTAATCATTTAGCAGACGCTTTTATCCAAAGCGACTTACAAATGAGAACAATAGAAGCAGTCAGGTCAACAAGAGAACAGCAACAGTATACAAGTGCCATGACAAGTCTCAGTTAGTCTAGTATAGAACGCATAGGTAGGTTTTTTTTTTTTTTTTTTTTTTTTTTAATTAAAAGACAAGAAAAGGAAAAGTGCTAGTGTTAGTTGGTTAAGTGCAGGCGAAAAAGATGAGTCTTTAGCTGTTTCTTGAAAATGAGTAAAGATTCAGCTGTACGAATTGAGATTGGGAGGTCATTCCACCAGCTGGGGACAGTCCAGGAAAAGGTCCTTGAGAGTGATTTTGAACTTCTTTGGGATGGTACCACAAGGCGTCGATCACTTGCAGAGCGCAAACTTCTGGAGGGCACATAAGATTTAACCAATGAGTTTAGGTAAGTTGGTGCCGTGCCAGTGGTCGTCTTGTAGGCTAGCATCAGTACCTTGAATTTGATGCGAGCAGCTACTGGTAGCCAGTCTAACCTGATGAGGAGCGGAGTAACGTGAGCTTTCTTTGGCTCATTGAAGACAACCCTCGCTGCTGCATTTTGGATCAATTGCAGAGGCTTGACAGTACATGCAGGAAGGCCCGCCAGGAGAGCATTACAATAGTCCAGTCTGGAGAGAACAAGAGCTTGGACAAGAAGTTGGGTTGCTTGCTCTGACAGGAAGGGTCTAATCTTCCTAATGTTGTATAAGGCAAACCTGCAGGACCGGGTAGTTGTAGCAATGTGGTCTGTGAAGCTTAACTGATGATCCATCACAACGCCTAGGTTTCTAGCTGTCCTCGAAGGAGTAATGGTTGATGAGCCCAGCTGTATAGAGAAGTTGTGATGAAGCAATGGGTTAGCTGGAATCACCAGGAGTTCTGTCTTCGTAAGGTTAAGCTGAAGGTGATGGTCATTCATCCAGCTAGAGATGTCACTCAGACAGGCTGAAATGCGAGCAGCTACCGTCGGGTCATCTGGTTGGAATGAGAGGTAGAGTTGGGTGTCATCAGCGTAGCAGTGATAAGAAACGCCCTGCTTCTGAATGACAGATCCTAATGATGTCATGTAGATTGAGAAGAGAAGTGGTCCAAGTACTGAGCCTTGATTAACCCCAGTAGCAAGGTGATGTGACTTTGAAACATCACCCCTCCAAGACACACTGAAGGATCTGTCAGAGAGGTAGGACTTAACCCACAGGAGTGCTGTTCCAGAGATGCCCATCTTTCTGAGGGTGGACAGGAGAATCTGGTGATTAACAGTGTCAAAAGCAGCAGAAAGGTCCAGTAAGATGAGTACCGAGGATTTTGAAGCTGCTCTTGCTAGTCGCAGGGCTTCAGTAACAGAGAGCAGAGCAGTCTCAGTTGAGTGGCCACTTTTGAAGCCAGATTGGTTGCTGTCCAGGAGGTTGTTCTGTACAAGGAATATAGAAAACTGGTTGAACACAGCTCGCTCAAGTGTCTTTGCAATGAATGGAAGAAGGGATACTGGTCTGTAGTTTTCAAGCAGCGCTGGATTTAGAGATGGTTTCTTGAGCAGTGGGCTTACCCGAGCCTGCTTGAATGCTGAGGGAAATTTTCCAGAGTGAAGAGAGGAGTTGATAACGTGAGTAAGCGAAGGTATGACTGAAGAAGAGATCGCTTGAAGGAGGTGAGTGGGGATCGGATCAAGTGGACAAGTAGTAGGATGATTGGACAGGAGAAGTTCGGAGACGTCCATCTCTGAGAGTGGGGAGAAGGAGGAGAAAGAGTGTGCATCGGTCATTGTGAAGTTGTCCTCAGTCTGCGGTGTGGAGAATTGGCCGCTGATGGATCTCGTCTTATTTGTGAAGAAAACTGCAAAGTCGTCCGCTGTAAGAGTCGATGGAGGAGGTGGTGGCGGCGGATTAAGAAGAGAAGAGAAAGTCTTGAAGAGTGTCCGAGCGTCACAACAGCTGTTAATTTTGTTGTGGTAGTAGGATGTTTTAGCCGTGAAGACATTTGCAGAGAAGGAAGAGAGGAGAGACTGATACACACTGAGGTCTGTAGAGTTTCTTGATATATGAGTTTCTTGATTTATGGATCTTATTCTGTCCATAATTTGTTTAAATATCAAAAACAACAACAAAACACTTTCTAACTTTCTAGCAAGCAGTGCAGTTTGATAAGAACATTGTGAATCATGATCTTATCCACATATATTCACTCTTCAGAGACCTGAAAGATTTCCCTGAGAGAACCCAAAGCAGCACAATAAAGAAAAGTATTTCCCATGTCACATACCAAACAAAGTGAATTTCTTGCTACATTGAGCAGTGCCTGCTGCTTTCGCTGACAGGCCAGGTAAGTCCAGGGTCAGATAATGCCCTTTGAGAGACACAGACACAATAGTTCAAAAGAACAGTGCTGGCATTTATCCATTGTCCTGACAAGCCTTTGGAGACCACCACCCACAGAGCATCATCTTACCCGGGTAGAAAGTGAGAGAGCGCGGCTTGCTCTGGATTAATTGTAGGTGAGCGGTATCAGTGGACTGTAGTGGGCGACAATCTGCCGAGCCATTGTTTCGTGATCTTTGATGAGGTTTTGTGTAGTTCTTGATGACTCCTTGGGTTGGTATGCACATTACTTGCTTCTCACGCTTTGGCCAGAGTTATGTCATATGGCTTGAATGAGTGACTCAGGTCAGATTTGAGTCCTAAGTATCTACCTTGGTTGTGTCTCTGGCTGTCTTCAGCCGGGCTCAATCATTCTCCACAATGCTTTGATGTGATTTGATGGAAGGTCTGTTCGTCTGTGTGGTCCTGGTTGGAAAGTATGACCCAGATTGATGTCATGGGTCATCAGATCAGAACTTTTCTCTCTCTTTTTCTCTTGTCAGGCTCTCAGGGAGATTAAGCAATCTCTTGGTAGTCATGAACAGTGATCATATGACAGGATTAGCCACCCGACAATCATGACTGATCAGCTTCTGTTTATTTCCAGAGCAGTGGTTACCTCATCACTAATAATGCATAGTACACATGTACTCCCAAACCTAAATGTTTGCTGTAAAATTGTGCTGACAGTGGTAATCTTGTTGTTTTACACAGATTAGTCATAAATGTAATCCCTCTTTAACTGCAAGTGTTCACATGACATTTATTAGATTGCATTATTAGAATGATGCAGTGCCTGATGGCAATTAATAATAGAACAGATCTGTTTGTAGTGTAATATTAAAAACCAAGTCAGGGATTTTTAATCCTTTAAATGTAATCATAATCTGTTGGCATATCAAGTGTGGTTTTTATACAGGTGAATCTGGATGGCAGGCCATAATAAGACAATTGAAATGATAATTATTCTATACAATGAATTACTACTAGCAGAGATCATTTAGGCTTAAATCATGTGTCTGAACTTGCCACCGAAATGCACATCTAGGATTTTAACATCTGTTTGGATAAACATTGTTGAAAAAAAAGTGCACCTTTGACAGGCATGTCAATTGTATTCCTGTATTGTATTTCATATTCTATATTGGCAGCTGTAAAAATCTCACAGTTAGGCTAATCAACTACAGTACTGTAATTTTTTATAGTTTTTTTTATTTATTATTAGTTACAAACATTTACTTTTTGAAGTGTCCTTTTTTTTAAATAATATTTCTATTGGCACTACTAAAAAATATAATACAGTTTTTTTTTATTGTTTCAGTAGTTTTTTTTCATGATATTCCAGTAATTTTTATTGCCTAACAACTTAACAATATTGTTATTGCTACACATTGTAATTTAAAAGGAGATCTGGTTCTGCCAGTACTTCCACTATAAATGTGTTATTATTTTTTTTGCATAATTTCATAGCAACAAGTCTATGTCATTGTATGATTGACAGAGTTATCTTGAATTTAAATTTAGAGTTGAGAAATGAATACCCATGACATCAATGAGGTCTTTCTCAAAAAAAAAAAAAAAAAAAAAAAAAAGACTCAAAGGTCTTTGAGTCTCAGTGGCTGTGTGAACTGAGTGATTTATAGGGTTCAGACAGAGGGCAGGTCTTTATCTGCTGGATGGGAGACTTCAGACACTGAAAAAGAAGATAACTGTTGACGCAGCAAAAATTGACTCATGCACAAACACATGCCTGCAGACTTTTCCCCTCTCCACCCACCCCCTCCAAAAAACACCTCAGACACGAGCCGGTGAGGTCATGGGTAAATAGACGTTTTGAGAGGTATGGGTTTGTGGGTAATTGGACTGACAGCAGAAGGGAGTCAGGGCCGCTGATGTTTATTTACCGCTTTTGTTGTGCCATGAGCAGGGACAATGAAATGCTTTGGATTTCGGATACGATGAGCTTCTGCAATCCAAACTTTCTTTTTGCCAAAAGATTTCCTGGGATTTTACTGCTAAGTCAGCCTGAATGAAGGTACAGGCTGAATCTGGATACAGGGTGAGGTCATGAAAGACCTAAGAAGCAAAAAAAAAAAAAAAAAAAAAAAAATATATATATATATATATATATATATATATATAAATATATATATATAAAATTCTGAGCTTGTCAAGTCATTGTTGTCTTTATTGAAGGTGTGGTGACTGTATAAACAAAGCGAGGAACTTCCCTTCTCTTGCACATTCCTGAGTGTGACTGCAGGCAAGGGTTGGGTTCAAACCATGTGCATACATTACAAGAAAATATAATCAAAGCATGTTTGATGCAACACTGCCAATCAATGTCTTTATTCAATTATTATTATTACACCCTAAACTCATTTCCACACTTCGAAAAGATTTACAAGTTTTTTTAACGTCACTTTATGCAGTGAACCTAATGGTATACTCAGTATGTTTTATAGCAGAATCGATTCAAACTTTTTAAACCATGAAACACATTCAAATTAACATTTGAAAATTCAACAAAATATGACAAGTGTCATTATTCAGCTCAAGTTTGTAATAATGTCTTTATTCAACTGTAAAGCGAAGTCATGGCCTAGTAGTTAGAGAGTTTGACTCCTAACCCTAAGGTTGTGGGTTCGAGTCTCGAGTCTTGAGCAAGGCACTGAACCCCCAACTGCTCCCCAGGCGTCGCAGCATAAATGGCTGCCCACTGCTCCGGGTGTGTGTTCACTGCTGTGTGTGTGCACTATGGATGGGTTAAATGCAGAGCACGAATTAGGAGTATGGGTCACCATACTTGGCTGTATGTGATGACAATAATGTCATCATATTGTGACGACTGGTTGAAGGAGGAGCTGGAAACAAGTGCGAGTTAAACAGTTTAATGAATATGAAACAGAAAAACAAGGGTACAACACGATGCTGGGAAGACGACAATCCAAGACGGGAGTGTGTAATGAGTGACAGCTGCTGCTGATGACAATAAACGGAGACGCCCACAAACTAATCAGTGCAGACACGAAACACACAGACTTCACCACAAAGTGCAAAACCCAGAGACCACGGTTTACCAACCGTGACACATATAGTTCAAATCAGTTTTGTTCTCATCTGACAGTGCCACCAGATTGATAAGATTACTTTATATTCGTTGTCTTTAAAACAATGAATTTTAGATGGAATAGATCGCACCGTCATGCATTCTTATGACTACAGTACTAATTATAATAGCAACAATAATTATATTGAAAAACTATAAAAATATAACTATATTACAGTTCCTTTTTATATATATATATACATTTTTCGTATAGAGTGCTTTTAATTAGGGCAGATAGTTAACTTATTACATCCACCTATAGGTGTTAGGATAAACTATGCAGTACTACAATGACGAACAGTCAGCAAAACATAAACAAAAACCTACTCCGAGTCCATCTTTAAAATTATTTTTTGAGTAAAAAATAGGGAAATGCTGGCTCTACTGAAATGTTCATTTGTCAAGAGAACAGTTTTTTTGCTGTTGTTCTTGTTGTTGTTTACCAAGGACGTTTTCTATGCTTTAAAAGCACATTTTGCATTTACAAGAGACAACAGATGTTAATATCTTGCTTCCTAAAATATCACTCAATCTGCTCTAGAAAGGAGAGTTTTCATATTCTCCAAACCTTGAAGATCAGATTGGTTTTATAATTTCCTGTTTAATGCATGAAAATGATTACAAAATAAGGGTGAAAACAGGGAACATTTTGGGTGAACTATTCATTCAAGTACTGCAGAATCAGACTATAAATTGGTTGTTTGACAGGGGTAAAATTGCAAAAAGTCATGAAATTGCTGACACACCATGTGGTTGATTCTGGGCAGCGATCACCTGGTGTTGCTCTAGGCTCAGGGACAAATGCTGTATAAAAGAATGAAATGCTGTGAGGAATGCAGCGTTAGCCTGAGAACACATCATTGGCAGCCCCGGTGATCCTGAACTAATTCAGACAAGAGCCAGAACAGGAGACAGCAACCCAAGCACCACTCGGTTAACCTTAAATCCCTCCTATTCAACATTATTCCGGAAGAGCACAAGGAGAGCTGATTGTTAGAAACCGACTGTTTACTCTGCTATTGGCCTTGGATTCCCATAGGCTTAGAGGTCACCACAACCAAACAGCAGGGGTGTAAGAATGATCCTAATGTTGCTTCTTGAAGGAGGAATAAAAGATGGCTTCAGGGGGATCGGGTGTCAGCAGGGGTCAAGGCTAGTGGAGGACCTTTGGCAACTTGAGTATGTAGCAGCTTCCCGCTGTCTACTGTAGGATATCATACCCATGAGACGCCAACTGGGCGGAACAGGAAAAAGATTACAAATGGTGCCTCCTTTAGAAATGGTTATTTAAATTTCTCAGGGTTTTTGACTTTTAATAGCTAAAGAGATTTGTTTTGTCCCATTACCAGACAGGTGGAAAACATGACAACACATGTATTTCTTTATTTAAAAATCTCTTTAAAAAGTAATTCGTGATTACCACTCTTCTTCTTCATCATTTGATTAATATCTGCTGTCATAATATAAAATACACAAAAACATCTATTAAAATCAAATTAATGTCTTTCTGTAAAAAGTCATTGCACAAAAATGCACCAGGCAGTTTTTTTTTTAATCTGAACTGTTGCTTTCACCCTATAGACTTTCCAACTAAACAAACAAAGCTTAAACTCACTGAGATGTAAGTCCTGTCTAAGCAAGCACATAAAGAGATCTGTCTGTGTTTTGATTATAAGTCGAGCATGAATAACTCTCATGGCTATTCTTGGTCATTTGAAAAGGCCATTCAGTGTCAGGAAATGAAACGGTACTATTCCCTCATAAGCTAATTGGCTGGATTGCAGGTGTCTAGTTTCCTGTAACCGTTTTTTCCAGCACAATAAAATAGTTCCCTTGGTTACAGGGCCTATTGGCAAGCTGAGGATCTGTGTTTGTTTCTGATGAGGTGGAGAAGTGTACTTTTCTGTATCATTTGTAGGTGCTCTATTCCCAGTTTTGTGATTAAGTTTGTGTTCCTGTGCTGAAATATATTGTCACAATGCTTATTTTTGTTGCACGGACCCAGCAGGACAACACAAGCCTGAGAAGTGGTTCTCACGGCTTTAGGCAGCCGATCGTAGGACCTTCATTAGCCTCTGTCAACATGCATATTGTGTGTGTGAGTGTGTGCATGCATGTTTGTGTTCTTTCAAGCACCGGCTTTGTGCTTCGTTAGTGGTTTGTTACTCTGGTGAGTTTATATGATGGTACTTTAAGACCCTCCTTGGCAGCATTATAGATCCTGAGTTCCCTTTCAAGGGAACTTCGAACTGCGTCCTCTGAGGGGACACTATGGGGAACACCTCGTCGTGACCCGTGTCTGAAGCATACTTTGAAAAACGCCAACGTGTTGGCCGGCGACAGCCTCTGACGTCACTACCAGCGCGACTATAAATACGCGCCCGTAGGACCCGTCACTATCTTCTTCGTCTTCAGTTGACTGTTTTGTTTGAAGCGTGCATCTGAGAAACGACCAAAACGGTAAGAGCGATCTATTACTGTTTTCATCATGGCTTCCACTAGCAAGGCGTTTAGACAGTGTGTGCATCCGTGTCAGCGTTATCTGACACCCGATGACACGCACACTCTTTGCGTCTCTTGTTTGGGCGAAGAGCACGCGCGCGATGTCCTTGAGGGGGCGGTCTGCGTGCACTGCGAGCGTTTCTCTCTGAGAAAGCTCCACTCTCGTTTGTCTCTCTTTTCGAGGAAAGAGGGACAGCCATCTGGATCCCGCGGCTCAGGTCCCGCCGTTGCCGAGGCACGGAGGAGAATGAGCTCGTGGGGATCACAAATGGATCTCGCTGAGGAGTGTAGAGAGGGACCTTCCTTTTCACACTCTCTGGCGGCGAACGAGAGCGAACTTCGGGAGGCAGATGTGGTATCATTAACCCATTCTGACACTGAAGTTAGTGCTCTGCTGGGTTCTACCCAGGAAGAGCAGGAGATGTCTGAGAGTGGTGAAGAAGCTGAGGCTGAGCCTTCTCAATCCTCCTGTCCCGCGTATGAGGAGCTGTTAGAGGTTATGGATCGCGCCACGGCAAAATTAGATTTGCCATGGAAGCGTGCCAGCAAGGTGGCGCCACGAGGTCGCCTTGCTGAGCGGTACTTGTCTGACCATAGCCCTCCAGCCCAGGTGAGCCTTCCATTCTTGCCTGACTTGCATGCAGAAGTCGAAAAGGAATGGAAGAGGCCGTTTTCCTCTCGCATCCACCGGTTTCAGCATACGAGCTATGCTAATATCGAGGGCTTGCATGAGAACGGCTATGAGAGGATGCCCCCTGTAGAAGAGACGCTGGCTTGCTATCTCTCTGTGGGGCAAACATCCTCTCTTAAATCTCCCGCTTTGCCATCTAAGCCCCTCCAAGATACATCCCGCTTAAATGGCAGGTCATACGCGGCAGCCGGTCAGGCTGTGGCTTCACTGCACACGATGGCGGTGCTCCAGGCCTACCAGGCTGACCTGCTGAAGGACCTGGATACAGGTGAGGGCCTTTCACCTGACCAGGTAGCCGAGCTGCGCCGCACCACAGACCTCTCTCTCCGAGCTACCAAGCAGGCCGCCTCCGCCATGGGCAGGTCTATGGCGGCCATGGTGGTGACGGAGAGACATCTATGGGTGAACCTGGCTGACATCGGGAAGGAAGAAAGGGGGTTTCTTCTCGATGCTCCGGTCTCGCCTTCTGAGCTTTTTGGTACCTCCATCGAGATGGTGGTCGGGAAGTTCAGGGAGGCAAGGGCGCGCTCAGCTGCCTTTAAATCCTTCATTCCACGAAGGTCCAGGTCCGAGCCCGAGCAACTCAGGGGTCCTGGCTCATCTCGATCTGAGGGTCGTAGAGGGGCGCAGAAGGCTAGTGTTGCGGCTCGCGCTCCTCCCCCGCCTAAGGGCAGGGGCAAGAGGAACCGCGGGTCACGGAGCGGTAAGCAGGGTCTGAGGGACGTGATTCGGACGAGGCAGCGTCCTCGCCCGGGTCAGAGCGGTAGTATGACCTAGTAGCTCCGGATGTTTTTAACCTCTGTTTTTAACCTCTGTTTTTTGTCCTCCCCTGCCTAATTCCCCTGTAGCCACCAGCTTCCACCTGATCGAGGTTAGGTGGACGGTCTCTCACATAACAGTCTCCTTCTGGACCTATGATGTTTTGGTTGGTTCTATGTTCATAGCAACCGCCTTACTGACGGTCTGGACCAGAAGGGGGCGCCCCGCAGCGGGACTCCAGTACAGGAGGGTGGGTGAGTAGGTAACCCTTGCTCTACCTGTTTATGGACGTTATGTTGCTGGTGGTTATATGTCTACTAACAATCTCTGTGAGTTTCCTTACAGTAGCTAGGTGGCCAAAGAATTGGCACAGCACTGCAGGGAATTCCATAGATGTCCGGCTAGAGGACGCAGTGTCTCGTTCCCTCTCAGGGAACCATGGTTACATTCGTAACCTGAGACGTTCCCTTTCAAGGGAACTTCGAACTGCGTCCTCTGAGGGGCCGCCTGGCGAGGTGATGCTCCCCTCGCCTAGAAAAGAGGGTTGGAGCTCACCGCTCCCGTGCGATCCAGCGCCTCTGCGATGCTTGGGAACCTCTCTGTACACACGCTTGCCTGTGTACTTTCTCAAAGCCACATAAGTGGTAAGTGTGCACGCAAGACTCTGCGCACTTTCTGAAATCCACATAAAGTGGTAAGTGTGCACGCAAGACTTTGCGCACTTTCTAAAATCCTGTATGGTAAGGGTTACGCGCTCCGCTTCGTTCCCTTTCTTGGGATGATTCGCCCCCGGTGTTCCTTGGGCTTCATCCAACCAGTGTGTATTTGTTATGCACCTCAAGCATCGCTTCCCTCAACATGAGGGGCTGGGTGGTCTCCCTGGAGATTTGGCTCCCACATACTGTGCGTCTCCACTAAATAGCATATTGTGGTTTTCAGATAGTAGGCTTCTCCAGGTCTCTCTGAAGGTGAGCTCCCACGTTCGGTGGTCGCCAGGTAGTAGGCCTCACCAGGCCTCCCTGGAGATTTAGCTCCCACATACTATGCGTTTCCACGGAATAGCATGTTGTGGCTTTTTTCAGATAGTAGGCTTCACCAGGTCTCTCTGAAGACGAGCTCCCACATACTGTGGTTGCCAGGTAGTAGGCCTCACCAGGCCTCCCTGGAGATTTAGCTCCCACATATTGTGCGTTCCACTAAATAGCACATTGTGGTTTTCAGATAGTAGGCTTCATCAGGTCTCTCTGAAGACGAGCTCCCACATACTGTGGTTGCCAGGTGGTAGGCCTCACCAGGCCTCCCTGGAGATTTAGCTCCCACATATTGTGCGTTCCACTAAATAGCACATTGTGGTTTTCAGATAGTAGGCTTCATCAGGTCTCTCTGAAGACGAGCTCCCACATACTGTGGTTGCCAGGTGGTAGGCCTCACCAGGCCTCCCTGGAGATTTAGCTCCCACATACTGTGCGTTTCATAAAGAAAATACGAGCTCCCCCGATTTGTGGATGTCAGGTGGTAGGCCTCACCAAGCCTCCCTGGAGTTGAGTTCCATATTGCTTTCAGTTTCCACTGAGGTGGTTATCTGGTAACAGATAGTAAGCCTCTCTAGGCCTCTCTGTAGATGAACTCCCACATATTGTGGTTATCAGGTAGCAGGCTTCACAGGCCTCTCTGAATGTGAGCTCCCACATACTGTGGTTGTCAGGTAACCTTTCAGTACACACGCTTGCCTGTGTACTTTCTCAAATCCACGTAAAGTGGTAAGTGTGCACGCAAGACTCTGCGCACTTTCTGAAATCCACGTAAAGTGGTAAGTGTGCACGCAAGACTCTGCGCACTTTCTAAAATCCTGTATGGTAAGGGTTACGCGCTCCACTTCGTTCCCTTTCTCGGGATGATTCGCCCCGGTGTTCCTTGGGCTTCATCCAACCGGTGTGTACTTATTGTACACCCCAAGCCCCCTCAACTTGGGGGGGCTGTGTGGGCAATTCTCGGGTAGTTCAGCAGCACCCCCCTTTTCTGAAAGGGTCACCTATGAGCATGCTGCTCGGAGCTCGGAGTCTTCCTCTCTTGGGAGACTGATTCCCGGTTCTTCAGAGCGCTCCAGTACCACATACTGTTTGAGACGCTCTGTGAGAGCAGGCATCCTGCTGAGGCAGGGGCTGAGGCCTCCAATTGCTCTGCTCCCGGGCCATTCTTCTACGAGCTGCTCTGACAGAGTCCCACGAGAACCCCTCCTTAGAACAGTATTTTAAATCCATGTTATGGTAAGTGTGCACGGGAGTCTTTGCGCACTTTCTAAAATCCACATTGTGGTAAGTTCGCACGCTAGTCTCTGCGTTCTTTCTAAAATCCCTAGATGGTAAGGGCTTCGCGCTGCTGCTTCGTGCCCTTTTCTTGAGTTGGTTTAAGCCCCGTTCATCTTGGGCACCACTCCACCTAGGTATCCTCGGATACCTATCTAGAACAGGGCGCCGCTACTAGAGTGCTGTAGGGACAGCCCTTTCGGCAGGTTTTTGCGAAAGCTAGCAGTAGCCCCTGTGTGACAGGCAAAGACTTGGTAGAGGAAAGTGCCAGGCTCTTAGCCGTATCCCTTTAAAGGAATCTCCGTGATTCCAAGCCTTTAGCTCTACCCCGGGCCAAGGCCCTACAGGATAAGTTGGGTATGTAGCTTAGGCCTTTGGCCGTAAGGGATAATGTCATAAGGCAGCCGTCAGACCGTCCCAGGGGCGACTCCCGGTGAAGAGAAAAGCGGTAGAGTTGGTACTTAGTGTTTGCCATGATTCTGGTCTGCACTCCCCTCAGCATGGCGGCGTGGGTATACTGTTCCCCATAGTGTCCCCTCAGAGGACGCAGTTCGAAGTTCCCTTGAAAGGGAACGTCTCAGGTTACGAATGTAACCATGGTTCCCTGAGAGGGAACGAGACACTGCGTCCTCTAGCTCCCTGCCATGCTTCGGACGCAAGCTTCACGAAGAAGATAGTGACGGGTCCTACGGGCGCGTATTTATAGTCGCGCTGGTAGTGACGTCAGAGGCTGTCGCCGGCCAACACGTTGGCGTTTTTCAAAGTATGCTTCAGACACGGGTCACGACGAGGTGTTCCCCATAGTGTCCCCTCAGAGGACGCAGTGTCTCGTTCCCTCTCAGGGAACCATGGTTACATTCGTAACCTGAGACGTTCTGTTTGGATGTTTTTCTGACATTGAGAAGATATAGAATATAGAGTAAATTTCAGACTGAATTTGGCAAGTGAATTTCTGTTTCTTTAATTAATTAATTAATTATTAACTATTTTTCCAAAAGAAGTTTAGAATGCAGATAAGCAGAGTGATACAAACAGTGAAATGTCTTTTGGAAGCACACTTGACCAATCAGATTAGAAGACCAGAACTACCTGTTTGCTTGTAATAAATAAATTCAGGAAATTTTAAACAATTTATTCAAGCTACATCTTGGATAGCCTGAGAGTAAATTTTTAGCAAATTTTCTTTTTTGGGTCAACTATTCCTTTAGCTCTGATCATGTATTAAATGTTTTTAAATTATTATTTTTTCTTTTTTTAGAGAAGCCATTTGAAGTGGTTTCATATGCTTGCCTTTCTTTCTTTCTTTCTTTCTTTCTTTCTTTCTTTCAATATATGAATAGAAAATAGAATAATATGAATAGAGAGTGTAAAACAGGTGGATAAATAATTACACTCATCGGTGCAGGCTTCCGACTTCACACAGCTGCCTGTAATCCATCTGGGGACATTACACTATGTCTGACAGCGAAAAAAGACAAGAGAGGAGGTGTAGTCACATGATAACTATTACTCTTTTGCTTCTTTCTCTCTTTTACATTTCACACACTGACCAACAAACACTGCAGATCATAATGTCTCGCAAGCTGGATTGAGGAGAAATATTTTAAACAGTTTTATTACACTTTCTGATTCATGAATGCTTAATAAAAATGCAGTTAAAGGGATAGTTCACTCAAAAATTAAAAGTCTGTCATCATTTACTGATTCTGTTGTTCCAAACCCATGTGACTTTCTTTCATCTACAATATAAATGAAGATATTTTGAAGACAGCATTGGACTTTTCCTTTCTTCATCTTTTGTACACACATGCTGATTACATTTTATTGTAGCCCAGTTTGTGCTGAATATAATGTAATCAGACTTTATCCATTAATATTTCTTATTTTAAAAAAAAGTTTTTTTTAAAAGCACAAATATCAGGGCATGTCAAAACTTCTCCAGGGCCACAAAACCCCCTCAGGCCTCAAGAGTTTAATCAAAACACATAAAGTCATACAGGTTCCAAAAGACATGAGGGTTATTAAAATAATCTTCATTTGTTATAGAAGTGATTATGCAACTCAGTATGTAAGAATATTTCATTTTGTATTGGCCTCAGCATATCTGTTTTTTTTTTTTTTTTTTGGTGCCTTGGGTTCTGTCTTATGGAGCAAACCCACTTGGTGTGAGTAAACACATTCCTCAACTGCACAGCATGCCACAAGATTAGTTATGACTTTGGAGAATGATTTTAAGAGGGAAACTCAAACTCAACAGTCTCAAATAAAAGATTTGTGTATGAGGTAAGCCATAAGCCAAATGTGATTTTCATTAAATGCTAAATATGGTGCCCAAAACAAAAATCATCAGTATTTGATGTTTGGTCCACAGAGACACCACAGAGAAGAATTAAACCGGATTTAGCCATCATAGCGGATCTATGTGTGAAATGTGACATCATGATGCTATCATGTGAGAATGAGTTGAATAATGACACATTCCAGTAACGACAGTGCTCCATTAATTCGACTTTTCTTTTTATTAATAGGATAGATTACCCAAAAATGAAAAATTCTTGGGTTATTCCAAAGCTGTAGAATATTTTTTAGTCCATATAATGAATGCCAATGGGATCCAGTGTTGTTTTGGACCCCAATGACTTCCATTGCATGAAAATAAATAAATAGCTGAAGCATTTTTCAAAATAATGTTTTTGTTCCACAGAAGAAGGTCAGTCATATAGGATTTTAGTTTTTTGGTTTTTGTTTGATAGCAAATAGTTCAATACTGTTTTTGAGATTATGAACTTTTGTGGTTGAACTTTGGATGTTTCGTGGTCGAAGATCAAACTGAAATAGAGATTTCCTTTGATTAAAAAGAAGCAGCCATGTTAGGGTCTTCAAGGCACGTCAGAAAGCCCTCTCATTTTTATTCATGAGCTCTTTTCAGCCTTTGTCCCATTAAGCGAGCAGACTTGGGGATTAGATCCGCCACATGTCAGTAATATCATCATGAAAAAACGTATGACACCGTGGGTCATTTGCTCTAAAAGAAGGGAATTTAAAGAATAGCACTGTAGCCATTAGCTCTTTCTGCTTTTCTTACTTTGAAGAGGCGTCTTCCTCCATCACATCCCCTTCTTGTGATCAATATAGGCCATTCAATCAATTGCTACACTTAATTAAACCTTTATAATTTCTTTCAAGCAACATGCTTTTAAAGAAACATGAACTGAAAAAGCATCCCATCCAAATTAGACTCTCTAGCTCAGTGGTCTCCAACGTGGTGCCCGCGGGCACCTGGTAGCGCGCGTGGAGTCTCTGAGTCGCCCGCCGAGCACGTTCTATGAATTGTAATCTTTCATTTTTTTATGATAATGGCATTAAATGAGAAAATAACTATTGGTGACATTTCATATACCATTAAAACATAATAAAATAATTCAATAATTAAAAAAAAAATAGAATCTGCACGTCTCTCTATCTCTCTCTTTCTGCGTCTCGTGCGCGCACCTCTCTCTCTCTCTCGCTCTTCGTCTCGCGCGCGCGCACCTCTCTGTCTCTTTCTCTCGCTCTGCGTCTCGTGCGCGCACCTCTCTTGTTCTCTCTGCGTATCGCGCAGCAGAGGAGCAGCGTTTTACTTTAGTTAAACACAGATTTTATGTTGCTTTTCTAATTTTACATGCAAGTATGTAAAGTATATCATTCAGTCACTATTTCATATTTATGCCGTTGTTCTTTCTCCCTTTCCCCCCGTGATTTTGTCTATATCGCGAATATAAGACGACCCCCCATTTTTTAGGACAAAAAAGCCTATTTTTAGGACAAAAAAACTACGGTAATTATATATTCAATAGTCATATTTAACAATACTAGTAATATTGTTAAATATGACTATTGAATATATAATTACAGTAGTTTTTTTGTCCTAAAAATAGGCTTTTTGTTGTTATACAACAACAAACTGTAATATTATATTACAGTTTGTTGTTGTATTTTTCAAAACTTGAAACTTTGTGTGTGTGTGTGTGTGTGTGTGTGTGTGTGTGTGTGTGCGCGCGTGTGTGTGCCTATATCAAACAAGTAGCCCTCAACACTCACAAAAAGGTTGGAGACCCCTGCTCTAGCTCTTTTATTGGGCAGTCACAGGGGCGGCGTTTGCAAATGGCAGCTGCCATACCCTATCATTCAGAGTTCAGACAAAACATGATAATGCTCATTAAAGATAATCCAAATATTTTTTAGGAGAACAGATCTGAACATTTCTAGGTCGAGGTTCCTAATAGTGACAATTCATGGACGGGTCGTGTCACGATGAGTGCTGCTGTTATGATAATAGCGACTTTTCTGTTTGGATCCCGCTTCAGGATTGTAGTTAACGTAGTTTTTATTGTTTTGGTCATTAAAATGTTTCTTTATTACTATTATTTTAACAACCTAGAAATCATAATGGCAGGTTTGACAAGATCATATAAATATATACGTGTATGCATTATTGCAAAAGTAATTCCTAATCATTTTCTCTGTGTGTGGAGTCATAGTTTATTCCATCAATTATCGCATGCCTTTTTGATTAGCTCATGATCAAACTATATTTCATAATTACGACTACATTTTTCACGATTATGAATTTTTATCTTATAATTGTGACTTATATCTCACACTTATGCACTGATACACACAATTGTGACTTGATATCTCATAACTGATTTCATATTTCAAACTTATGACTTTATATCTCACAATTGTGACTTTACATTTCGGAATTATATATTTACACTCACAATTGTTATTTCAGTAATTGTGACTTTAGACCTCAAAATGACTTTATATCTCAGAATAGTGACTTTACGTGTCAGCTGGTAATTGGCAATTGTTACCTCATTTCTTAATTTTTTATGTTTCATTAGAAAGATCAGGAGCTTGACGGTGAAGATGGAAAAATTGCCATGTTTTGACAAGAAATCCATGGGGCTTCATTTACATTCTATCCTCCCTCTTTGAGCTGATAATGCATTTGACACAACAGGACTTTTGACCAGGCCGCAGCTCCCCTGGTTATCACAGAAACCAAAGAGACCCTTCTCTGCTCATCTGGGCCCTCTCCCTTGTTTTCCTCTCTCTGATTTCTGTCCTCTGTAAATTATACTGACTGAAATATTTTACATCTGATTTGAGAAAAAGGAAAAGTCAAGCTAAGCATAATTTTATCTTTGCCAGTGAATCCTTGATAACGGTGGACCTGCATCTTAAAGCTGGAACCGGTGGCCATAAACACCGGTCCCATGGAAAGGTTTGTAGAAAGCCACAGTTTGTCTTTTCCTTCAGCACAAAACATTTCCACTGCAGCTCATAATGCCATTAAATGTGTGTGTGGGGAAAAAAACACACTTTTTCATTCATTCACTTGTTTTCTCCCTGCATAAAAGCAAGGGGAGTATAAAAGAAACACACAATGCTGCCATGCACGTGACGAGTGGCCCCTTCTATGAAAAGATAAACAGGGGACCAACCAAAAAAGGGAGAGAGAGAAAGAGAGAGAGAAGGAGAGATTAACTCGTGTCATCATCTTTACACTCTTTGAGCCAATCAGCTCATTTAAAGACAAATGAATTGGTTTTCATTTAACTACACTGGGTGTGGGAAAAGCAGGTTTTGTATAAAAAGTGGCAATTAAAGTATTCCTTGCCTTTAACAAAAAGCCACATAGAGGCAAGATGCTAGTGTATACATGCTTTCCCCTTTTCTGCATGACACATTGTTTCTCTCTTTTGTTAAAAATTAAATATCTGTAATTATTAATATAAATATTAAATTTTAATTTTAATACACACCCTAATATATATATATATATATATATATATATATATATATATATATATATATATATATATATATATATATATATATATATTATGATTTATAATTATCATCATTCATTATAATTATGCCCCCCCACCCAAAAAAAAAGAAAAAAAGAAATTCTGTCTGGTAAATGATGACAGAATAATCTTTTTTGGGTGAACTATCCCACAGTTTACGGTTTGGATTATGAATATTAACTGATGGATTAATTTTATTTTTGTTTTTTTATATTTTTGCCATTTATAGAAGTTACATATAAGACCACCTTGCAACCATGGTAAAATTACCCACCTTTCATGAATAATCACTTTGGCCCAATATTCCAAGACTTACAACTGTAACAAAGAGCACAGCAGTTGTTTCACACTAACATCTGAATAGTTTAGTTGTCCTTCATGCATATTGAAAAAAAATATCTAATTTCTCATTCACACAGAAGTATTTGGTTAAAAAAAATGTCTGTACCACCCCCACTCATTCACTCAAACAGTCCTGCAGCCCTATAACCTCATTGCTGCTAAACTTTGGTGGTCTCCAGCCTTCAGTGGATAATTGATTATGGGATTGAAGCCACAGGGCTTTAAAGGGGGAGAGGTGAAAGAGGTTTCCAAGGTCAATGCCTCCCTCCTTCTTCTCTGCCTCCTTTCTCTCAATTATTTGGACAGAGTCTTCATTGCAATAATCGTTAAGGTTCAGCCACCAGGGAAACTCCAAATATTTGGCTGTATTTGCTACAACTTTGGAGTCAGGAGAGCTGCAAAACATCAGGATGTTGTTTAGGTGCGTCTTAGCATTTTCTGGTTCACAGGCAAGGAGAAAGTAGACTTCTGAAGAAAACACAGTCTGTTAAGCCGTAAAAAACATGCGTTGGCCTTGTCATTGATTTTTACTTCATATGCTATTTATTTTGTAGTTTTTATGTGGATGTTGTTTAATGCACTTTGTATTTGCCCGTCACGTTCAATGAGATTTGCATCGAACACTTTTCAGAATATTGTGTTAAGAAGATTTTTTATTTTTTTTGAGTGATTTACTGGAACAAAATTCCAGAAAAAATTCCAGAAAAAAAGAGTCACATGTTTATTTAATCCCCTAAATCACAACATGGCAGATAAACAGCAACTTCACTCCTGCACAAATCTGTCCAGCATCCCTCCACCGCACAGATTCCAGTTTTATTTCTATAATTGCATCCAGGAGGGGAACTGCAGAACCTGATTTTACCAAGTGAGACATGTTCCTGGGACAACATCTTTGTTGTCCCTGGAACAACATTGTGATTAACCAATCAGATTTGAAGAACCAGTTTATAGATTTTGTGAAGTTTACGCGTAAAATCACTGTTTGGTGCTTGTACATCAGTGTCATTCATCTATCATTTCCTCTGATTTTAGGGATTACTCATGGTTAAGGTTAGGTTTAGGTGTAGGGATATGGTCAAGAACAAATTTTTGGAGTAAAATGTTGTTCCAGGGTCAACAAAATATGTTGACCTAGGAACACATCTGTGACGAGTGGGGCGGGGCCGAGGGACATGGGAGCGAGGCCGGGGGAGTGATTGGAGATGAACTACACCTGTTCGTCCCACCGGTCTCGAGGCCCCGCCCCACTCGTCACAACATCTAACTCAAAATCAGGACGTGCGAGGGGAACTTGTCCTTAAGAGAGAGCACGAGTTGAGTCTTGTCCTTAAGTCTTTGTGAACTTGTAAATCATCATTCGAAGGATAGTCTCGCACTAGTCATGCTTGCTACTCTCTTGGTGAACTGCATTGGTTAGTTGCTTGCTCAAGGCCAAAGTGTACTGGCATCTCAGTAACTCTCTAATTTCTGGATTATGTGTCAATGGGAAAGCATGCTAGAAATCCAAATCTGTAACCATCATGCAGTGTTGCCAAATCTCGGTCAACTGGTATCGGAGGTTTGTCAAAACATACCCATAAGTGACTTACCTCACCGAAATAAGCTTATACAACTGAAAATAAGCCCAGAAAACAGCCAAACAGTTATTTTTATTTGTATAGCACTTTTCACAATACTTCATACACTTTACTTGCATTTAGTACATTAACGCTGAATGATAATATACTGTAGTTCAATCTTTGCTACAAAAAAAGCAACAAGCAAGTAGTTGAAATTTGCTATATAGTATATATCACCGAATGCAAGTATACTGTATGTTTGCGGATAAAGTTGATATATCATAGAGCTGTGCAATTAATATAATTTACATTTTGCAACAATATAAAGAATCCCGCACATGATATTTGCTATATAGTGTATATTGCTTTACGTGTATGTATACAGGTAAAATAAGGATGTACTGTATATCCAACTCTTAATATATCACTGGGTGATAAAATATGGTCTGCAACTACGATATTATTTATCTGTTTATTTATAATACCTGCTTATGATTGTAGAACATGACAACACTGGCATTTTATACAAATATATACATGTTGTTTTGTTTTGTCTCTTTATTTATCCTCTTGTTCGCTGTCTGTCTTAAACGAATGTTATGTATAATCATCACTTGATTATTCTTAATGTAAACTGGTGATCATTTGTCCCCATACATATGGTTGTTATTTAAGCAAATTCCAAGAAAAAAAGGCAATTAAGGGATCCTTTGCCTATAGTTGTGGAGGCCTGGGAGGGTGGTGAAAGAACCTGACTGCAAATATGAGTAAGATTCAACCAATTAGATTTGCTATACCAAGGGGCGTGTCCATACAAACCATGCTCCATGACAGTGAACAGGAGAGTGGCCCAGGGAAACACAAGCAACACAGGAAATGTTCAATATGTTGGAGAATGTTAAAAACCGTGCTGCAGCTTTCTTTAGCGAGGAGCCCTTTCTGACAGTGCTGAAACTCACTGTTATTCTTGGCTGAGAGTCTGGGCCCTCTCCCGGATCTGCCTCACACTTTCTCTCTCTCTCTCTCTCTCATGCTCTGTGGCAGCAAGAGCAGTCAAAAACAAAAGAAAACATGCTTCGAAAGAGAAAAGTTGGGAAATTTTAAAGGGGAACAGTATCCCTCTCAGCGTTTGCCATGAATAATGTATTTATTGCATGCATTTAGGACCAGTGCCTAAAAGAATCTCATTATATATTAAGATGTATATCCAGCCCCTTAAAATGATTAACGTTATTTCATTATTTGAGTGCGATATGTGTTACATTAGCTTATTATGAGAAAAATTAGTGTGAAACATCTTTGCGAAATATTCTCATCTGAAATAAGAGCTCTTGGAAAAAGCTGTTGAATGAAAATGTTTGACAGAGGAAGAGCGTGTTAAGTTTGCAGCTGTTCTCAAATGGCATTTGAATATTGTGTAAAAGAAATGAAGGGGAAAATTGGTGTTGCTACAAATATTTGATTAAGGTATCATGCCATATCTGTTTTGCTGAGCAGTAAATGAAAAGCATTTGTGTGGTTCTTCAGTAACATGACCCAAAAAATGGAATGCCATGTTTCAAAACTTGGCCTCTCCTTTCGTCATATCTGATAGAGAACATCAGCACGCTAGTGACACTCTGTGGCAGCCATAGGGAATCCTCCACCTTTGTACCCTGCACAAATACAGCTTAAATATACAAAATATAAACTAAATACAGAGACGGTACAATTTGGTTATTTAAAAGAGTTTGACAGACTTTTAAAGGTCTTTCAGAGCTGTTTCCACCAGGTTTCCTGAAGTGAGACCACAGTAGGGTTGCAGTTCTTTAACAGTCTTGGATGTGAACCTATGTACTGGATTTTGGAAACTCGAAGAGGTATGAAAGGAAAAAGAAGTCAAGCTTTAACTCAAAGCCTTTGAAAGATGCTCAAACCCATAAAAGTTTAAGAGCTACCGGAGCCTTCAAGGAAAACACTCTGTCTCTGTTGACTGTGGGTTCCTGACAGATAGCTGCAGTCTAACAAATGCCATGTTTCCTAATAGTAACTTAATTGCCATTATTGTGAAAGCAGCTGCCTGATGAAGACTGAACTGCAAGATGGCTCAAGTAAATGTTTGTGTAGCTAGAGATAACAGAATGTGCAGTAACTTTTATTTTATGTTTTCATTAAATGCTATTTTTGGCCATTTTGAATTTTTATATTTCATTGCAGTGTCACATAATCATGTTATTGGGCGTGCAAATGTCATTATACTCTAAAATACAGAACATGATGAGTATTTTTTATAGCAAATCATATTCCCTCTGACCTGACCTGCTGATTAGATACGTTTATTGTTAAGTTGCTCTTTTCATTAGCCTGGAACTTCTACCTGTCAAGAAAAGGGAATGGTGCACATAAGCCACAGTGCAAATATTTTTAATGGGTAAAAGTATATATTTTCAGTATAAATCTTTTTTTAGTCATGACTTGAAGAGTTGATCACATGAAAATGCACTCCAGTACATTCTCAGCATAGCAGTTGACTGTGTGGTTTTCATTGGGTTCCTGTAAAATCCCATTTGTCAGTGTACATAAAAGTGTTGCTTCAACTTCTTTGCATGGTTATGACTAAGCCTACAAGGAATTTTTGCACACAGAACTCCTTTATACAATTCTTGCACCTTATGTGTTTATTAAACATTTTTTTTCAGCAACCAGTTAGAATATATTGACCTTTTCTCAGCTCTGTTTAACATATTTACCATTTTTAAATACATTTTGCAGAATTCCACAGGACGTCTCACAAAATCAGCAGGAAATGTAAAAAGTAATATGCAGATTCTATCTTAGGCTAGCTGTAATGGATGCTTAGTCATGCAACACAGTTACTGCACAGCCAACGCTGTCACTCTTTATTGTGCACAAATGTTTTTGCTTAAATATATATATAAATATCAGTGGAGCCTTTGATCAACAGGCTTAACAACTGGCTCTTAAAAAAAAAAGTACTAGAGCATGATGGCCTTTTCTTCTGCATGGAGCGCTTGATACATGGTGACAGTTCTTTCTGCTCCAACTGTGCTCAAAGACATTGGTGATAATTAAAACATTATTATTTGTGCTTTTAGGCATTTTATTGGGCCTGCAATATAAAGGTTATACAGAAGCAATCCTCTAACAGCAATACTTTTCTGTTTTATGAATGCATATTCCTTGTACTGTAATCCTTACTTGCAGTTTTAGCTCAGATAAGGTAACTTCACAAGATAAGTTATACGCTATTGTTCAGATGTTCAGGGTCGGTAAGATTTTTTCTTTTCCCCACCGGCACTGCATTATTTTGGTCAAAATGCAAACATTAAAACATTATGTTAACAGAGAAACATTATGTTATGTAATATTATGAAATATTCCATTTTAAAATAACTGTTTATTTTAATAATGAAAAAAATATTTTTTCCAGAATTTACTGTAACTTTTTAAAATAAATTTAATGCATACTTGCTGAAAAAAGTATTAATAAAACACACACACACACACACACACACACACACACACACACACATATATATATATATTTAAAAAAACATTTGAATGGTAGTTTATATCAAATTATGAATCTGTATTTCAGTGCAAAAACTTGCTATTTACTCATCTATCTGCTGTCCAGTTTAGCCAGATATCCTAAAATAGATTGTACTGCATTCAAATTAAGTCATCATCATTTATTTTGATGTAAACATGCCTTCTTTCTATGTATCTATGTATCTTTCTATGTAACCCTGGTTCCTCGAAGGAACGAGACGCTGCGTCGAGAACGTTTGGGGAACGCGTCCAGCGTGACGTCTCTGAATAATGTGTATAATCAATCCAAAGGAAGGGCGAGACGTCATAGGCGGGTGACGTCAGAGACCCGGAAGCATAAAGCATAAGCAGCGAAGCCGGAAATCAGCCTCAAAGGATGAAGCAAGCGCCAGCCAGAGATGCCGGAAGTGTGGCACTGCGACGCAGCGTCTCGTTCCTTCGAGGAACCAGGGTTACATACGTAACCTTAGACGTTCCTCTTCAGGAACTCGAGCTGCGTCGAGAACGTTTGGGGAACGAGAATGCCCACGCCGCCAGACTTCCAAATCTCTGCCTAGTGTGGAAGAGCACAGCTAAAGCAAGAGAAGGAGCCTGACAGAATTTGGGGACAACCCGTTCAATGGCCAAACTTCAGAAGGAGTGAGTCTTGAACCCCAGGAGAGGGGAGATCAGAGGACTCGAGGCTTAGGATAACATCCTGATCACCGCTTAGCATAAGCTTTTCTGGCCGGAGGCCTCAGCCTCAGCGCACCATGGAGGAAACATGTAACCAGAGGGTTTCTGCCCACTGACTGGCCACCGAGAGGGGTGCGATAGGCCACCATGGCCGCCACGTAGACCTTCAGGGTGGAGTGGGTCAACCCTGCGGAGAGCCTGCAGGAACTCCAGCACTGTACCATACAGGCAGTTAACTGGGTCGAGCTGGCGGTCTCCGCACCAAGAAGTGAAAAGCTTCCACTTCAAGGCATACAGTTTCCTCTTTGAGGGAGCTCTGGATTGGAGAACGGTCTTACAACCTCGGTTGAGAGACCGGAAGCTAAGAGTTGTGCCTCCTCAGAGACAGCACCTAAAGCCTCTAAGCTCCATGCGGGGGCGCACCCTCCGTCTGTGAGAGGAGATCTCTCCTGACGGGAACCTCCCATGGAGTGCCGTCAAAAAGAGAAATCAGGCCCAGGAACCATACCCAGCCCGTCCAGAACGGGGCTACTAACAGCAGCCGGACTGTTGAAGCAGATGAAGATGAAGCCTCGGCCATGTCTGTAACCATGGCGTCCAGCCCCAGTGGAGCTGGATGAGTCAGAGGAAGCCAGAGGGGACAGTGCAATGTCTCTCGAGTCGCAAACAGATCCACCCGAGTCTGGCCAACATCTCTAACTCTGCTTCATCACCTCAGTGTGAAGCCGCCATTCCCCGGGCCTTGGCCCCTGCCTCAACAGGATGTCTGCTCCCATATTAAGATGCCCAGGAATGTGAACTGCTCTGAGCGAGAGGAATTCGTCCTGGACCCACACAAGGATCTGGTACGCTAGTTGTATAAACGGCGTGAGTGCAGGCCTCCTAGGCGGTTGATGTAAGAGACCACCGCTGTGTTGTCGGTGCACACCAACACATGGCGACCTCTAAGGTCTGGGAGAAAATAACGAAGTGCACGAAGCACGGCCAGCATCTCCAGGCAGTTGATGTGCCATGTCAGATGGCGACCACTCCACAGACCGCGGGCAGGGTGGCCACTCATGACAGAACCATTATCTGCTCAGATTGAGCTGATATCAACCAATCGTCAATGTGGTTGAGGCGTGAAAGTGTGGGGTGAGAGTGCAAGGCCAGAGGAAGATCCGTATTGGTAGGCTTTTGCCCCCAAAAGCAAACCTCAGGAACTTCCGATGAAGAAGGATGGAGATAAGTGCATCTTTTGATAGATCGTGACACACCAGTCCTCGGACTTGGCCTGTGCAGGCGTGCTAAACTTCAGTCCCCTGACTGAGAGGTTCAAAAAGCACAGATCTAGTAAAGGACACAACACCTCATCCTTCCTTGGAACAGTGAAGTACCGGCCAATGCGTCGCGCCCTCTCATCGGGGAGAAAGTACTGAAAACGCGGGCTTCCGAACCCCCGAGAGCGGGAGCCGGATCTGGTGGTTAAGAAAGAAGATAGGGACTTGCTGCCCGTCTTACATTCCTTCCAGCATATTCGAAAGCGAATCCCTGAAAGCTCTCTCCTCAAAGAGAGCCTTCTGAGAGTGAAGCAAAGGCTCGCATCGCAGCCGTCAGCTCCCTCGAGAACTGACACTGCGTGCTTCACTCTCAAGCAGACAACACAAGAGCTGCGTGTGTCCCTACCTTTTCTTTTTTTTTTTGGCAGGGAAAACACACAGCCTGAACGCTGCCTGCTCTTGCCCAAAACTTCTCTTGATTGAAGCTTTGACAATGGAGTTTATCAGTGGACAAACGACACTAAATAAGACTCACAAACAGATAGCGACTGACACACACACACACACAGAGCGCTTGCTGAAGATACAAGGCTGATTTCCGGCTTCGCCGCTCATGCTTTATGCTTCCTGGTCTCTGACGTCACCCGCCTATGACGTCTCGCCCTTCCTTTGGACTGATTATACATATTATTCAGAGACGTCACGCTGGACGCGTTCCCCAAACGTTCTCGACGCAGCTCGAGTTCCTGAAGAGGAAGCTCATTATAGAGTAAACCATATTCATAAAAAAAACCTAGTGCAATTACCGTTGAGCTATTGCTAAATACATAATTTAGTTTGAACTAGATTTTTTTTGTGCACATTTTCTCTTTTATAACTGATCAAATAAAGGAGAAAAACGTTATTACCAGGCAAATTGTGTTAGTTGTCAGTGACCTCCTAGTGTATCAGGTGATTCAGAATGCTCAGCATTAGCAGCATAGCTTTGCAAAACACAGCAACTTTGTAGGTGGAACAATAGACCAAACAAGAAAAAGAACAGATTTCAAAGTTGTACTGTAACTACTACAATTGATCATGTAGCTTCATTTAGTGATCCTAAATTAACTGTAATTTTTAAAGGCTGTTGCAGATGAGGAGAACGTCCACATGGTTGTTGAAGATTTGTGAATAGACAACCCTGGATTTAGCCTCATTGAATTTGAGCACCGCGGGCCTCCTCAACAGATCACCATGGGCCATTCTGTTAGTTGTTGTGTCCATGTGAGGAAGACCAGCTTTGAAGAAGAAGCTTACACCACTTTCCACTTTACTACTTCAGTCCAGACTGATCCAGAACAATAACGTCAACTCTAGATTCTCTTCTGTATGGTTCTGGCAGCACTAATGTTGGAGATGGTGGTCTTCTCACATTAGCCTCATTCCTTCTGCCTTCTGATGTAATAAATGATAACCAGTTCTTTAACATAAACTCAGAAGAAGAGAGAGTGCAGCAAACGTCAAGCAGCAAAAGAGTGGACAGTATCAGCAGTGCTGCTATGGGAGAGCAGGACAGCGAGGAATATGAAGTCCAAGATGTGGAGTCTGAAGGTAAACATGAGACCAAAGATGAAGAACATTCACAGACGGAGCTTCGAGGGGAAGAAATGGCCAAGAAGAGCGTAGACAAGTCTAAAATCCACTTCCAGCATAGTGCCTTTCATGTACCCCCTCTTCCTGAATACCCATGAAAAAGTATGAGGCTTCAGCAATGTGATGCTTTAGTCATGATACATTCTAAAATAGTCACTTGTGTTTTTGCATTGTCAGGAAGTCTCAATACTAGAATCAGTTTACTGCAGTTCACTGAACATTATCAGGGTGAGTCTGAATCTGAGTCTGAGAATACTGCCAAAAAGGGCAAGATCACCGATTAGGCTATTTAGTATTAAGTGTTTAATACTAAGTAGTTTTGATAATAGGTTAATTTTATATTATACAATACTGTCACTTTTATGGGATTTATATTTTAAAAATGGAGAAAAATTATGTGCCTGGGGTACTTTTAACAGTGATTCCAGGTATCCTGAGAGGACAGGCAATGCAATTTATTTTATTATAATTCCTCAACCCAAACAAAATGGAACAAAATGTCCCAAAGTATTCACCCCAATCCCAAATGAAGACAAAAACCTTAGTTTTCTGGTTGTCATACTCTCATTAAGTTATGATTTTCATCTGCTCAAGCAGAATGTTAATGTCACCTTGTGCTTTAGCAAGGTATCTTTGGCTAAAACAAGTCAATACAAACCTAAATAGCGGACTGTTCTCGCATCTTGTACAGTGTAGGGCAAAAACACATAAATGAAGGTCTACGTTTCACTACGTCTCTTAATATTAAAATGGTTAAATGTAAACTAATTTAATCGTACCCTGCGATACATGAACAGTGTTGAGCCTGGATGTTGTTATCTGTGAGTGATGAATGTACAGTAGCATGAGAATGTAGCATGTTCTGATAGAACTACAGTAGATACTTCCCATGATCCCAAAGACCTATCTTGTACTGATCCTCCTAATATCTGTACTTCTACCTCCCTCTGCCATGCAGTTTTCTATTAATCCATTTTGCAATTTACTGGATTTTGCAGGGAGGAAAATGTGTTGGACTACAGCACATATGCGTGTTATTATCCTGCAGCGAGAATTTGTTGTTGGTTCCCTCAGATCTTGTCCTGTGTTAAGTCCATGGCTTTACTGAGTTTTCCCTGCAGTCTCAAGGCAGTCTCTGCACATATCCTCTTCCTGTTCACTGTCTAGAATGACCAGAAGCTTTCAGAGGACTGACTGCACCGCACAGACTCTGTGAAGTGACCCAGTTTCTGAAAAGCCTCCTGTCCTTTGCTGGACCATTTTAGCTCTGTCTGGGAACTAAACAAGCTGAGACACATTCGTTTTTTCATAATGACAATTTGAATAGATGTAGCTGGAGCTTAACTTAAGTGTACATTTGCAGGAAAAAAAATTCCTTGTTTGGACTGTTTCACACAATTAGTCTAAAACAGGGGTCTCCAAACTCAGTCCTGGAGGGCTGGTGTCTTGCCGGGTTTAGATCCAAACCTAATTAAACATGCCTAAACCAGCTAATCAATACCAGACATAACAGAAAATTCCAGACAGGTGTGTTGAGGCAAATTGGAGCTAAACTCTGCAGGACAATGGACCTCCAGGACAGACTTTGGAAACCCTGATCTAGGAAGTTGGAACAATTCTGAAAGTCAGGTGGAGGTGGTACAAGTGATGTGCAGACCCAGAAGTGTGTCCATTCTGACTGTCTCTACAGGAGACCCATTGATGCGCAATAGGAGGTGGTCAATGCGGGACTTTCTGAAATTGATGTCTCAGTTTGTTTTGTCAACATTTAGAGACAAATTGTTGTTTGCATAGCAGTCTACTAGATCAGTAGTTCTCAATTCCAGTCTATTGGAACGTAAGTGCCCTGCGAAGTGGACATCAAAGGATATTCCACTGTGATTCCAGTTTGAAGCAAACAAATATGTTCCATTCAAAGTGCACTGAAGTGTGCGAGACATGAATTTAACTTGTAAGGAATATGATGTCATACTTGTCTGTGTGTGAAGACGATGCACAGTACAAATCCATGAATGAATGGTCCAAAATGAAGTAAACTTCAATAGATTTCCCCTGTTCAGGGAGTAGGGAGAAATGAACACTGTGTAGGGACCATGTCAATGGGAACACAGTTCATGCACGGAGCTCACTTCTAATGAGCTGATTATCTGAATCAGGTGTGTTAACAAAGAGAGACATAACAAATGTGCAGAATAGGGGGTCATGATGGACAGGAATCAAAAACCACTGGACTAGATGCTCCTTTCTGTGCGATGATTAGTTGTTGCGAATGAGGCCCAATGCTGCGATGTCATCCTCGAACTTAATGATACAGTTGTACTGTGTTTGGCAGTAAAGTCATGACTTGTCTATCCCAAATGTCTGAGGTCTCCCAGTAAGGAAATCCAGATATAAAAGGAGTTGTGCAAGATCAGTTTATCTGTGACGTTTCAAGATTGTGTTTTAATATGGATAGATAGACAGACAGATAGATAGATAGATAGATAGATAGATAGATAGATAGATAGATAGATAGATAGATAGATAGATAGATAGATAGATGTAATTCTAATTGAATTCAGTGGATGCAAATATTGCAAAACTGACAAATCTTTAGGCTCAAAAAAACAAACAAACAAACAAAAAAATCAGATCTCCACGGTATATTGTTCCAGCATGTTGCACTTAATATTTAACTAATGAATTGAATTAATTCAGTAGTATGACTACAGGCAATGTACAGTACAAACCTAAAACTGATGCCAAACCCATAATGTTCCCTATTTTATGCAGAACCAACAGGGATCAGGGAGTGGACTTTTGACAGGACTTAAGAACATCATTTCAGTGTGTCAATTCCCAGCACTTGTTTGTTATTCCTGCTTTTTTATGAAGGAAAGCGAGGGGGTTCAGAAAGCAGTGCGGTTATGGGAATGTTAAAATGTCTGCTGTCTGTGTGAAAGCATACCATGTCACTGGTCACTAAAGTATGCCACTGGTCAGACAGTCCCTCACTTGTCCTTTTCACTATCAACCCAGTTTTAAAATGTCCCACAAGTTTGACACAGTATCGTGTGGTTTGCTTCATGCTGGCATGTATTTACAGAGTATGCAGATAAGGTTCATGATAAATCATCGATGAGTGATTTTACAGACCCCATGTTAAAACAATCATAGTCAAAAGAAAACGCTTTCATTCCTCCCTCAACATTATTAACTTTAAGTATTAGCACTAGCATGCTGAGATTTAGTAGCTGTTTCCGGCTGACATTATTAATTTGAGACAAATTCCAACTAAGCTTTCAAGTGTGTTCCACAGAGCACAATACACCAAATATGGTGCTCCATATTGTCCAGACTTGAGTTGGGGACCAATTTTTCCCATGTTGAAGTTCTACTTGTTTTGTTTCCCAGAGATGGACTCTGTGACCCAGACAGAGTTAGGACTTCTCCAGATCCAAAAGTTATTTACCATCAGTTCAGAGGGCATTTTCTAAATAAGCTGACATCTTGGTGATGTGTTGTTTTACTCATTTAGATGACATAAGCAACAAGGATGCCAGTAGCCATGAGCTGCTAAAAGAAGAGTTGAGGCTACTACCGCTGAGAAGTAAGATAAGCATGTCAACAGACCAAAAGGTAAAAATCTGTCAGCATTAACTTTTACCAATGGTACATATTTAGGTGAGTGTGATTTTCCCAAGTACAACACTCCAATCAACCAATCAGAATTGAGATATTATTTTTAAGGAAATATCTGTTTTAGGCTTACAATATGGGTTAGGTGCTTCTACACTCTTGTTAATCAGCTATCATTTCCCACTGATTTTAGGAATAAATTATGGGTAGGGTTAGGTTTAGGGATAGGGATTGGGCTAAAGCCCCGTGCACACCAAGAACGATAACTATAAAGATAACGATAAAGATATAGTTCTAAAAATCGTTCTCAATATTAAAGAATAGCAGAGTCCACACTACAACTATAACGATAAAGGCATAGAGAAACGGTATCGTTGGAATCATTTTCAGAACTTTTTTATTCCAGCTGATGAACGATACAAACATTGACATCCAATCAGAATCCATCCTGCTATAACGAGCTCGAGGATTTAAAGCGGCAGACGCACGTGCGCTCAGAATAAACAGACGTTATCGTTCGCTGGTGTGGATGCTAATATAGTTATCTTTATAGTTATCTTTATAGTTTTCGTTCTAGGTGTGAACGGGGCTTAAGTCTATATTTATGGACAACAATGTTGATCCATGAAAATGTCTTACTTGGCAAAATCACGGTGACCACATATTTAATGTAACCCTTTAATATAATCAACATTTCACACAGAATATATAATTGAAAATAAGTATGAATGCACTTGTTTGTCATTCTATTACAGAATCCATGCAACTAAGTCCAGTAGTTTGGGCAATACGGTGCTGAGAAGTCATACCTTTCACTCCACATGCTAAAGAAGAGATGTTCTCCCTGAAGATGAGGAATCTCCACATCAAAGGAATAATAAAGAGATGATGTGACCCTATATTGTGACCCATTGCTTGGATTATAAATGCTAGGATACAGTCATGGGTACTGCAGGTGGAAGAGAGTTCTGGTCATTCACTCTCCCCACCTACAATTTCCACAGCTACTGGGAATCGAACCTGTGAACTTTTGGGTTCAGGTTCAACTCTCTAACCATTAGGCCCCCCATTTTTTATTAGACTCTGAAAAAGAACACTATGTGTTGTGTTTTAGAGGCTTCCCGTTAGACTAGTGTAACCAGAAAGACTTTCTTAGTCAAATAACTTAACCAGCACCACGTTTTTCTATTGGGGATCCAAAGATGGTCCAACATCTAGACCTGTTATATTTCTTCTTCCTAGCATCATACATTAATCAGTCAAAGGACCAGACTGGAGAAAGTGCATTGAAGGTAAGGCCATTTGTATGTGTGTGTGGGTGTGTGAAAGATTGTGAAAAATATTCTGATAAATAGATTATGAATATATATATATATATATATATATATATATATATATATATATATATATATATATATATATATATATATGTGTGTGTGTATGCGTATGTATGTGTGTGTGTATTAATTTTCTGCTTCAGTTTCTCAAGTAGTTTTGTTTTGCATTTCTCATGATTTTTGTATCTGAGTCAAGTCCATAAACATAGCAGACTTTTATTCCTAAATAATTTTGAACATACACTGATTTTTTTTAACCCCACTGACCATCTAACACATCAAAATCAGTAAAATAGTATAGTCAGTGGAAAACTATAGCCATGTTGTAAAAGAACAGGCAGTTCCACTTGAAAATACCCCTCATTTTGATGTACAGTCAGAGCATCCACAGCTGTAGGGTATACACAAGTATACTAGTACAGCATCTTTCATAGGAGCACTGAAAATTCTCCATGGTAAAAAAAAAAAAAAAAAAAAAACCTTTAAATCTTTTATGGTGGAATATTCTAGATTGGTAATTTTTTGTGTGGACACATGTTCCATAGTGTTAATTCACTGTGAACATGCAGGAGTATGTTTATGAAGAATTATTTAAAGTTAATAAAAGTGTCAGGCATGCATATTGAGACCTTATTTTGTATGTTTTTGTCTGTCTTTAGTGTGATTCTAATGGGTACAGAGCCAAAACATTAGCAAAGCTAAACACAAAGGAGATTTGCCAGTGGTTTAGTAATATTGGTCTACAGAAATGCCTGCCCTTCTTTAAAGGTAAAGTTCAGTTTGCACATTTGTTTTTGTCATATTGCCACCCTTTTTAAATGTTTAAATTCACCAAACATTCAAAGAGGCTAATGCATAGCCACAAACCAATAACTGTTCAGATTATGTATTACTCATTTGCACTTTTAAGTTATTGCATCAGTTTAAGGAGAATTTCCGTGCATCAACTTAAAAAGAGAGGAAAATCAACATTTGCTAGCTAATATAACTCCATGGAGACGTTTACCCTTTCTAGCTAATGGTTTGCAAAGCCTTTTTGTAACACATTCAAACCAATAAAGAGCTATTTTAGAGATCCATTAGTGTTATTTATTAGAAGAAACAGTTTAAAGAGATGTTAAAAGTAATGTTGTGGCTTCGGGTGGATCAAACCTTACAGTGGAAGAGTTCACATCACTTCTATTGATCTCAACACATTCGAAATCCTTCAAATGTCAAACTGTCTGCCATTTACCATGATTTAAAACCACTGAACTCCACCACCCAAAGACTCGACTCCCTCCTTGGTACTATAACACAATCATGAACTATTTAAGTCAACACCTAAGTACTTTGTCTGCAATTTTTTGGTACCAAACTGGTTTACTTTTCCCCAAAAAAATGATTTGTTCCACACAGTGTTAAGATATGTGTGAGTAAACCAGACAGATATTCACGGCGGATTTGGTGTCCATGACCAAGTCCAAATCTCCTCAAGTTAGCAGCATCAACGTGAACAGATGCTCATTCAGATTCAGGTAGATCGTCCTTCTCTGTAGAATGTAAAACACTACATAATCACAAATCATTTCCAAAATTACACTTACATTATTTTCATAACAGTATTTATAGGTTGACTTTAATATGTGCCCTGTTCTCTCTCACAGACAGAAAAAGCAAAATGCTAGATTTCAGAACAAATAATTTCTCATTGAAATCACTGTCAATTGTACATTTCTGTCCATTCAATTTTGTCCCTTCTAATAGTTAAACATAATTTTGTCATTTAATTTTAAAGTTTGACAAATGCCTATATATGTCTGTTATTTTGATTTAGCATCAGATTGAACAGTTCATTTAAGGACACCCAAAGAGACAAGTGTGGGAAAAGTGTGATGATTCTAGGAATTAATGAGGACAAAGAAGGTTTTGTATATAAAAAAGCAAAAAGGAATAAAATATCTACAGATGTGCAAATGTTGCCTTTGGATAACAATCTACCTTATAGCCAGAAGAACCTATGGAATCATTTTACAAATTGTTGTTAATGTATTCAATATCACATATGACAGCAAGACTTCAGGTTAGATGCTCATGTAAAATAGAATACTTGTATATTACTTGCAGTAAAGCAGATGGATGTACACCTAGCATGTCCATTAGTTTGTAATTTGAAATAATGCAAACACACACATACTCACACAAAAACCTAGGAGAGTGTGCATTAAAAATGAATCAAATCAGTCTGATGTATGCTCAATTTATTGTATTATTTTTAGGGCTTTTTCTTTTGTCTTCTTTGGAAAAGACCAGCCATTTAGTCTTACATTTGGAGAGAATCATATATGGCTTGTGGCTTGTAAGTGCTCTGGAATTTACACAGCGAATTTACTTTTACACACCGTCTCTATTTTTCCACGTTTTTCAGATGATTTCTCCCCTTAGCAGAGACTGGAGATTTGCCTGGCTCAAAGACAAGCCTAATGGAGCTTCACTTATGTAGGAAGGTAGACAGAATTGCATGTTTAATCGAGTATTTCAATGGAGTAAATAAACCCACAAACATAACTGTCTCAGGAGATAATTTTTTTCATTTAAAAATTCTTCTTTTGCCTCTCAAAACTTGTAGGAAACACAGAAGGAGGGTCCTTATTCATCAGATAACATTATTTGTACCACTGATGATATTCAGAGAAAAGATCTGATAAACAACACCAGGAAGATTCAAGTGCTAAATCAACAGGTGTCCTCCCTTCAAAATGTCATCAATCAGGTACCCAGCGAGCAAGAAGTAGTCTAGTAGACGTCTAAAAGACGTCATTCTTAGACATCCAGAAAACGTCCTCACAGGAGCCAGAATGAAAGTTTTTTTGACGTCTTTTCTGGACGTTGTTTAGACGTAAATTAAAGACGTGATAATGACGTCATTTTTAGATATCCACTAGACGTCTTTTCTGGACATTGTATAGACGTCAATTAAAGACGTGCTAACGACGTCATTCTTAGACATCCAGAAGACGTCCTCACAGGAGCCAGAATGAAAGGTTTTTTGACGTCTTTTCTGGACGTTGTTTAGACGTAAATTAAAGACGTTGTACAGACGTAGTTGTTAGACATCCAGAAGACGTCCTTACATGAGCCAGAATGAAAGTTTTTTTGACGTCTTTTCTGGACGTTGTTTAGACGTAAATTAAAGACGTTCCACGGACGTAGTTTTTCGACATCCATAAGACGTCCTCACAAGAGCCAGAAAGATAGTTTTTTTGATGTCTTTTTAGGACATTATTTAGATGTCAAAAACGTGCTAAATATGTAATCTTTAGACAGCCAGAATAAAAGTTGTATTAGATGCGTTTTCTGTAGAAATGTCAAAGATGACTGTTAAAGACTCGTATTAACATGGAAATCCTATCTGGACATATTTGCAAGGATCAAAATTCAAAAAAATGTTTGCTTCAAACAGTGGCATTGAGTGAGTTAGTTCTCACTGAGAAAAACCCAGTTACTCATTGTTAATGGTTGTCGTGTCATGAAACTGCAGACAGACCATAGACCTAAATTATTTGAAAGAATATGGATTAAATTGAATATTCAATTGAATAATTGTTTAGTTTATATACTAGTCTTGCATTTTTGTATCTTATCAATATAATTGTAATAAACTGCTTACCATTTTCCTGTAAACCAAACTGATCACTCCAAGAAATCATCTAAATTTCAAAATATATTTTTATTACTAATATTTAGTAAAACTTAAAACCAGAACAGCAGTATAAATTAAAACAATAACACACTAATACTTAAAACGAGAACAGAAAGTATAAATTAACACAATAACATAATAAAACTTAAAAGTCAGAACAGTAAAGTAATAAATAAAAGTGCTATAAAATTTTGTACTATTAGCACAGTGTATTTATTTATTTATAAGCACCACCCCCGACTCTCCCAGGGGCATGTTTAAGGTGGTCCGATGCAGCCGACTTTATCTGGGCCTCTGTGGCAGCTGCATCCCATTTCATGACAGCATCTACAATCAAAGCAAAGAAATCCTGTGTAAAATAAATCAATTCAAACGCCACTGTTGTGGTTTAGCTTGCAGCAGAGATACATATTATGCTTAGATGAAAATTTGAGTAACAAATCAATTAAATGAAATAGATAACAAATTAAGTAAAATTACATCAAGCCTGATATTAAGCATTCCACACAAATTTTTTTAAAATTACCATAATATAAATTCTTACCTTTTATTGCTGAAAACAATTTCTTGTCTTCGAGACCAATTTTCTCTTTTTTGCCCTTCCCCTTCAAATTAAATAGTGTCATTAGGTGGTTGGTGAAGAGCCTAATCCAATCCAAGACAAAAATAATATGCAATTATTCCACCACACGCAGAATTGTCTTCAAATTAAAAAAAAAAAAAAAACAGTGATTTTGATAGAGCATTGGCATTATACACAGCCACACTATTTTTACCTTCATCAAATCGCCTGAAAAGACACTATACAATATAACCATACAGATCTCTACATACATTAGACCTCTTAGCTGAGAAGCACATAGGGATTCATAAATTAGCCAGTGTCAGCCTTAGGCTGGCTACACAAATTGGCTGCGTCGCATGAGCCTGGCGTTTCTGTTGTGTGGCGGCTGCGTTGCATTTTCTATGTCTTTGCACACCAGAAACATGTCTGACGCTGCGCTGCTAGCCTTGTCTGTACACACGCATGTTTCCAATTGATTTACTGCAGTAGCACACTTCATGTTAAACATAAAAATATACTGATTTGATTTGAAGACAACTTTGGAAGTACTGACTTTTATTCAAGTATTTAATAAAAGTATTGCATTTTTATGTCAAAACCTAGACACTTTCAAACAACATGTAATCGCGTGAAAAATAAGCGTCGGTTCTATTTCTAGTATGCATGCGTTTTCGGTGCGGCATTCTGGGATTGGAGCCAGGCAAAGCCACGGTGCCACTGCAAATTAGCCTTAGGAAGAAATTTCTTTTGGTGTAACATACATGTTCAAAAGTTGTTTTAGTCGTACAACAGAAAACTCAGATTGGACAGATAGTCTAGCTAGCTGTATGGATTTACCCTGCAGAGATCTGAGGAGCAATTTACATAAATCGACAGAGCTTAAATTTATTTTAAAGGGGCATTCCACCCATTTGAACATTGTTTTTTATTTAAAGTGGGTCATATATGTAGTCGAAATGTAAAATAAATTTTTAATTTGGTGCCTTCGTGATCGAGGAAAGACAAAAAATAACTTCAGGACGCATTTGTATGAAAGACAACAACTCCCACAATGCACCACATTGCACAGCTCCGCAAGCCACTCCCACTAATCCAGAAAGCGCATATCTGCCTATAAGAGAAATCACTCTTCCGTCTACAAGGCTAGCTACCACCAGAGCTTGAAATTAGGGGAGAAATCCGTTATTTACCTCTTACACTTCCTCCTACAATGACGCAAAATGACGATTTTTGCGTCATTTTTAGGAGGAAGTGTAAGAGGTAAATAACGGATTTCTCCCGTTTCAGGGGAAAAAGAAAGAGTGTTGCACGACCATTCAATAGTATGACTGGGTTTCTAACAATGCAAAGCTTAATGCAAATGGGTGGAGTGTCCCTTTAAAGAAAGATAACAGACATCTGGCCGAAAAGAGTGAAATCTGGTGGAATTTCCTCTCATGCCCTCTTTTGTCCGTGAGCCCCTGTCTGTCTCTCCTTCTCCCTCTCTTAATCCTCCTGTTATTGTTGTTGGAAACCAGAAATAATGCTTTTTTATTCAACGTAGGGAATAAAACAGGGAAGTAAACCACTGCATTTTATTTTAATGACCATCCGTTTAAATAAAAGTGCATATGTCATCTCTAAGGTGGATTTGACTTACAAATTTAGCCATTTTCATAAAATATATGATATACAGTTTATCTTTTAGCACCATTTAGCCAAAAAACACCAAGATATAAAACTATCCATATTGCCAAGCCCTAGTGCACAGTCCTGCTCTTTACTTAAACCAACAACTAAACCAAACTACCAAATGAAAACAGATTGGGGATCTGTGTCTGTTAAGTTAATATGTAAATAAATACCTGTCCATCACTTTGTGCGTGCAGTCCTTCACATCTTTCCCACCCACTCTTGCCAGCTGACAAACCTATAATTAAAAAAACACATGAAAATATATTAATGGTAAAAAATGAGAACAGGGTCCAGTTGTTTGCTGCCCTAAAAAACATCACATGTAAACCATACAAAAATCATATGTATAATCATGAAATAATTGAAAGATTTTAACTCAAATATAAAAAAAATCCCAAAACATTTTATCAGCAGGTAAATACAAAAAGCTGAAAGAATTTGCTGGATCGATATTGAAATGTATCAATATATAAGATCTCTGCTGTATTACTCTGTTGCATATATTTTCTGGCATAAAATGCGACTCAGGGTGTGTCTCCTTACAACAAAATTAGCACGCATAATCTTTCGGAAGCATATCACCCTGACTGACTTGCAGCTTGGCAAAACAAAAACTTCCAACATTTTAATTAAAAGAAATACACTACAGTTTATACAAATTTTATTATAATAAGCAAAACTTCAGTTACCTAAGACATCACCTACCACTGCAGATGTGTTCTGTACTGAAGTGAAAAGTGGAAATAAGACCTGTTTTCCGGTTAGAACGTTCGGTGTTCCGCATAGCCCCCTATTGGCATTAGTCAAGTCCTAATTAGTCAAGTTAGTGCTGGGCGGTTTGACCAAAAATTTATATCACGTTTTTTTTTTTTTTTTTTTTTTTATGATGACGGTTTTCCGGTTTATGACGTTTTTTTATTTTATTTTCATGCATAGTCAGGTGTTCAATGCATTTTCTACTCATTGAGAGAGGAATTACTGCAGTAAATTGATTTAGGATGGTCTATTTTACTGTCATTAGTGAATATTGTAGAATATTTCCACACTAGTAAAACAGGTTTGCATGGCCCCAGAAAATTATGCTGTTGCTTACAAATAAGAGCCAGTCATGCTTCTAATGAAGTGAGGAATCAGAATGCAAAGACAATTGTAGTCAAAATTCAGAACTTTAACTTTTCAAATTTCACTTCTTTTTTATTTTTTATAAAAAACCAATACAAAAAAATAGAACAACTTGCAATACAGGTACATTACACAGTATTCAAGTAAATCTAAAAAGGAAATATAAAACAAGTGACTTAGTGAAGTTACAATTTGCATTAATATTACATACACTATCACACATACAATCTCGCTCTTTTAATAAGTGTTTATGTTGAGAGGAATGGATTCCGAATGGCTACTGTTCTCTGTCATTTTACATTGTTTCTGTGTTTAGCGTGAAAGCTCACGTGATTGCCACCAACTCGGGATAAAATTTGTGCAGGACAGTCGTGCCGTGTACCGGCTGCATTGATGCGAATGTGTGCAATATCTCACGACCTCCCAAGTGTCCGAACTTGCAGCGTGTACATCCGTAACACCAGAACACTGCCGTTTGTTTACCCTCACCACTGCTTGCAATCGCTGAAGTGCAACATTTTAAAGGGTCCGTCTGAAACAGTGTCGTGTGGCGCAGTGCAACGTTCCGACTTCCGAACGTTGTGTACTTGAATACATCAGTTTGGCGGTTTATTAAAAATTAACATCGTAACGAAAATATACAGCGGCTTTCGGTATGAACTGGTTTACCGCCCAGCACTAAGTCAAGTCAAGTCAGGTTTATTTATATAGCGCTTTTCACAATACGTATTGCCCCAAAGCAGCTTCACAGTACCAAATTAAAGGTAATAATGTAACAAGGTTTATTTCTAGTGGAAAAACACAATGTGATAATGTCTATGTTTATTAAGGATAATCAATAGGATTGTAAGCTCATTAGAGGTTGAAAACTTCTTACCAAGGTTTCAAATTTGTTTTTATCCAGAAGAGAAGCCTCCTCCCTCTCGAACTCTTCCAAGGTGTTAATCTTTCTGATCTCAATGCTAGATTTAGGCATGCTCCTCTGGAGTTTTTTGACCTCATCAGTGAGAGTCACCAGCTTTGTCAGCACTATTTTTTGGAATTCTGGCAATAATGAGAAATTAAGAAAAATAATAATAATTACTCACTATAATCATGGTTCTCTGGTAACAGCAAGGCATTTCAGTAAAAGTGTGCTCTCTAGCAATCCTAGAAAAATGAGTAACTATTCAATTTGTTACATAACACTATTTAACAGGTAAACTTTAACCCTGTATTTGACAAATCAGTTGTATTAAATAACAATTTTATTAAGAGATGGTTCTAGACTAAATGTCATAAATGCCAAAGCAATAAGATGAAAACCTGAAGTCTGATTCACCAGTTACAAAGAGAATGTAATGTTAATACATAAGTAATTAGTCTGGGTGTTACATGAAAATATTCTTGTACTTACTCGCTTCTGACAGGGGGAATGTGGTTGGCACATCCCTATTATAACTGGACTTTTCATGTGAAAGACCTAAGCAGGAAAGAAAAAAGTGTGTGAAGCGATCAATATATTTAGAACACTTGTACAATGTGCCTCATTAAGTGATACAACCAATGACATTCACCATCTATGGACCTACTTTCCACAGCCTGGGACCTGGGTACACCTGAGAAACCCAAACCACCAACATTAGTTATTCAGTATGAATAGTATTATTCATGCTAATTTGATATTCAATAAGACAAGCCAAATGTAACTGGCAATACTCACGACTGCTTGAATTGTCCCGGCCCACAGACCTGGATGAACCTGTGCAACCCAAATGTAGCCATTATCAATAGTGCAAATTACCCATGCTAATTTAATATTCAATAAAACACAACTGTGCCTGGCTATACTTACAACTAATTGAACTGTCCCGGCCCACAGACCTGGACCTGGATCTGGACGAATCTGTGGAACCCAAAACTGAAACATCATTTTGTCATGACCAATTAGTAACCTGCATGCTGATTTGAAAATTTAAAAATGAAAAGTTTAACTCACCACTAGTTGACCTGTCGAAGTCCAAAGACCTGGGTGTGCCTAAGCAATGCAGAGCAGAAACATCAGTGATTCATTATCATTAGTCCTAGTGACCAGCCTGCAATATTCAGCAATGAAAGGCTATACTCACGACTAGTTGTCCTGTCACGGCCCACAGACCTGGGTGAACCTAAGCAATGCAGAACAGAAACATCAGTCAGTCATGATCAACATTGTTAGTTACCTGCATGCTGCTTCGATAATTTAAAAATGAAAAGTTATACTCACGACTAGTTGACCTGTCACGGCCTGTAGACCTGGCTGTACCTAAGCAATGCAGAGCAGAAACAAACATTAGTGATTCTTTATCAACAGTCCAAGTGACCAGCCTGCAATATTCAGCAATGAAAGGCTATACTCACGACTAGTTGTCCTGTCACGGCCCGCAGACCTGGCTGTACCTAAGCAATGCAGAACAGAAACATCAGTCAGTCATGATCAACATTGTTAGTAACCTGCATGCTGATTTGAAAATTTAAAAATGAAAAGTTTAACTCACCACTAGTTGACCTGTCGCAGTCCAAAGACCTGGGTGTGCCTAAGCAATGCAGAGCAGAAACATCAGTGATTCATTATCATTAGTCCTAGTGACCAGCCTGCAATATTCAGCAATGAAAGGCTATACTCACGACTAGTTGACCTGTCACGGCCCACAGACCTGGGTGAACCTAAGCAATGCAGAACAGAAACATCAGTCAGTCAATATCAAGTGTTAGTAACCTGCATGCTGATTCGATAATTTAAAAATGAAAAGTTATACTCACGACTAGTTGACCTGTCACGGCCTGTAGACCTGGCTGTACCTAAGCAATGCAGAGCAGAAACAAACATCAGTGATTCTTTATCAACAGTCCAAGTGACCAGCCTGCAATATTCAGCAATGAAAGGCTATACTCACGACTAGTTGTCCTGTCACGGCCCACAGACCTGGGTGAACCTAAGCAATGCAGAACAGAAACATCAGTCAGTCATGATCAACATTATTAGTAACCCGCATGCTGATTTGAAAATTTAAAAATGAAAAGTTTAACTCACCACTAGTTGACCTGTCGCAGTCCAAAGACCTGGGTGTGCCTAAGCAATGCAGAGCATTGTCATTGTTCTCTGTATTGACAGCACTCCAAATGTACAAAAAAATGAGCTCAATGTTAGAATTGACCGGAGTTCTCCTTTAACTTAGTTGACATGTAGCTGCTAGTTGAAAAGTTACTAGTTAGTAGACTGTCTAAAGTGGACTATCAAAATAAAGTGTAACCAAAAAAACTTTATGATATTTTGAAAAACACTCACTATTGGTATTACCCTATTATAACAATGTTATACTTACAAAGTCCTTGATGGGACGTCGACTCAAGTGCAACACTGTGAGACAGCGACACGAGGAGCTAGCTTAAGTAGCTAGCGCGTCCATTTATAGGGAAAACAAATTGAATTACTTAACGTTAGCTGAACCGGGACTAACGAAAAAAAACTTTGATAACATTTCGAAAAACACTCACTTTTAGTATTACTATATTATAACATAATGTTACTTACAAATTCCTTGATGGGGACGTCGACTCAAGTGCAACACAGTGAGACAGCGACACGGAGACTAACGTTAAGCGATCTTAAACGTTCGTCCATTTAGAGGGAAAAAAAAACACTTGAATTACTTAGCTGAACCAACTGGGACTAACGAAATAAAAACATTATAATAACATTTCGGGAATCGCTCACTATTAGTATTATCAATAGTATAACATACTTACAAAGTTCTTGATGGGGACGTCAAGTGTAACACGATACAGCTAAAAGCCTTGGTGCAGAATGCGGCGGAGCATGCTGCGCGGACTGCAGTCACATATATCCGTCCGCCACAGAACTGATAAACTTGTATTCCGAGCATGTTTGATCATTATATAAATCATGTTATAAAAGTAAAAAAAAAAAATCAAAGTAATTGACACAGTTTGTATTTTTTATTATCACTATAAAGGTAGAACTATTTTTCACATGGGATCTAGGGAATCTTCTTGAAACCGGAAGGTGTACCCAATAAAACCGCCTTTTCCACCACACTTTTAAGAACAAAAACGAAAGGAAAAAAAAAACACTCTTATCCGAAAAACATCTATGCTTATCACTTTTAAAAATATATAATTTTACTAATTAGCATACACGTCATAAAAAAACACCAAAACAATAAACTATAAAATAAATTGACATTTGTAGGAGTATGGGTGAAATTTATTTTATATTTGGGCTTGCCCATGTTGCTGAAGGGGTCAAGGTGGTCAGGACAGCGCTCTTTTGGAACCCCAGGCCTTTAAAAATAACTTAAGGCCAAATATGTGGAAATTTACCCATCACCCTCAAACAAAGACAATGACAAATGGAAAAAATACAATAAATAAATAACTTTTTCTAGAATAAATAATTTAAAAACTTTAGAATAATAGTCGGACTGGAAGTATTTGTGTCAACGTCTACCATTCCCACTTCCCAAAAATCATGTGGTTATAACTCACATTATCAGTTATTGTTTGGTTTATTCCTCGCCTTGAATTTGAGGGACCAGATCTGTCAATTTGTGCCAACCTGCCTGTATCCTATAGGCCTACCTCTCAGAGATGATCAGATCATAAAAAATCATTAGTCATCCTGCCACTGCTTTCCCCATTGTGACTGACCTGCCTAAGTTTAAAAGAGCAAGGTGACCAAAATAATAAAATTATGTAGAGGGTTGAATGCAATACAATTGTGATATTGACAAGGAACTAGCGTCAACTATGGCGTCGCTCCTACAGTGTTGTGACCGTTTCGGAGTGATATATGATAAGTCTGATTTTGAAGATCTAATTTCAAAATGTTACTGCATATTGTAGTGTTTTTTTGCAAATTCAGTGACTACTCCACACAGCTGATCAACACAGGACCAGTTGACCATGTTCTTGGCCTCCGTCACCTTGACACGAATTAGGGTTACTCATTTTTGGAGGTGCACACCAAAGGAGAAGCTTGTTTATTTTGGAACTGTCTTTCACGTGGATATTTTGGTGGTACATTTTGTAAATTTTTATAAAATATTATGTGAATCCTAACTTTGAATTTAAATGTTTTCATGAATGTAAAAAGAAAATTGATAATTTTTAAATCTGAAAAAATTCTGTTAGCTAAATGTATTCACAAATGTAAATTTTATGCAGCCCTTTTTTTAAAGATTTAAACATGAAATGAAAATATATTTTGAGTATTGAGTTCTATAAGAAAAACTTAAAAGCCATACAGGCTGCGCAGTGTTTAAGGACCTTAATCTGGAATGAAAGACTTTAGGAAATTGGACTGAGGGACTCTGGAAATGTTATAACAATGATGATGGTTGTTTTTTTTAACAGCCTTTTGATTATAGTGGGCAGGCCACAGTGGCCGGCCTTTAACATATTTTCAATCATTAAATCTGGATGTTTACGAATGTTTAGATTGTGGCAAAATTGGACATCTTTATTCACATAATTTGTCGAATAATTCTGGATGTCAACGTACAGATTATAACCATATGAACGTATTTCCTCAACTAGTTCTGGCTGTCAGTGGACGTTTAGATTATGGCCAGATTGAACATCTTTATTCACATTTATGGACCGTTTCTGGATTTTGTTGTAGTTTCAGTCTTTCAATCAATCTTTCTGGCAAAATGACTTCAGAGATCTTTGATGCCAGAAACAATTAGACTTTATTTGAACAAACAAAGCCGAGCGCCTCCTGCAGAAAGGACACTCCAGTTCTGTGGGGTTTCACAGATAATATACCCACATCCCTTCCAAATATGGTCACCTCCTTTAGATTATTTTTGGGTGAGACTTTGTACCAGGTGTCTTTACTGAAATAACATTCTCAGGCCTTGGTTTTCAGGCCTTTGCTACCAAAGTCAACCAAAGTCATACACACAAAGGGAATAAATAATAGTGTACAAATGTAGGCCTATAAGTAAATTGCTTATTTTCTAAATAATAAAATCTTCAACATTGTCAACGGACGTCCAGATTATAGCCTATGAACGTCTGTTCAGTGGACGTTTAGATTATGGCCGGATTGGACATCTTTATTCACGTCATTTATGGACTGTTTCTGGATGTCAACGGACGTCCAGATTATAGCCAGTATGAACGTCTTTTCTGAACTAGTTCTGGCTGTCAGTGGACGTTTAGATTATGGCCAGATTGGACATCTTTATTTGCGTCATTTATGGACTGTTTCTGGATGTCAACGGACGTCCAGATTATAGTCAGTATGAACGTCTTTTCTGAACTAGTTCTGGCTGTCTGTGGACGTTTAGATTATGGCCGGATTGGACATCTTTATTTGCGTCATTTATGGACTGTTTCTGGATGTCAACGGACGTCCAGATTATAGTCAGAATGAACGTCTTTTCTGAACTAGTTCTGGCTGTCTGTGGACGTTTAGATTATGGCCGGATTGGACATCTTTATTGGCGTCATTTATGGACTGTTTCTGGATGTCAACGGACGTCCAGATTATAGTCAGAATGAACGTCTTTTCTGAACTAGTTCTGGCTGTCTGTGGACGTTTAGATTATGGCCGGATTGGACATCTTTATTTGCGTCATTTATGGACTGTTTCTGGATGTCAACGGACGTCCAGATTATAGTCAGTATGAACGTCTTTTCTGAACTAGTTCTGGCTGTCTGTGGACGTTTAGATTATGGCCGGATTGGACATCTTTATTTGCGTCATTTATGGACTGTTTCTGGATGTCAACGGACGTCCAGATTATAGTCAGAATGAACGTCTTTTCTGAACTAGTTCTGGCTGTCAGTGGACGTTTAGATTATGGCCGGATTGGACATCTTTATTCATGTCATTTATGGACTGTTTCTGGATGTCAACGGACGTCCAGATTATAGTCAGTATGAACGTCTTTTCTGAACTACTTCTGGCTGTCAGTGGACGTTTAAATTATGGCCAGATTGGACATAAATTCACAGTGTCATGAATCGACTAATTCTGGCTGTCAATGGACGTTCAAATCATGGCCTGGACGGACGGACGTGATATCAACCTGTTTTGTACGTCCACAGACGTCGCTTGCTCAGTGGGTAAATACATCCTGTCTTCTTTTTCACCATTATAAATAAACACTAGGGCTGGTTCTCAAAGAGGAAAGAATAAATCTTTTGAATTTTGTCATAAAACTATTTTAGTATTGTGTCTACTGTTCAAGCATGTCATCACAGGGTTTGTGTGTGTTCAATGAACTGCATCTATTTGCAAGGATAATAACAGTGGAAATGTTGAGTAGCTTTTTTATTTTTTGTAGCCAACATTTAGAGGTATGTTCTTCCATAGAAATAGACTTGCAAAAATAAACCTGCCTTAAGGGGAAAAAAAGGTGACAAATTAGCTTGTTCTCCACTATTGCTTTTAGTTGATCTGTGTATGATAACCAGAAGTATGACTCGGATCAGTACGGCTCAGTACGGTAAGGCACAGCTCGACTCAGTTCGGTTTGCGTTTCCACTGCAGTTTAGTACCGCTTTAGAGTGAGCGGGATTATTCACATGTCATTATTGTTGCCCCACCTCTACTGCCACGACTCGCCGATGAAAAACTTTTTTATTCCGCATCGCAACACCAAGCTCTCGCTGGATCCGCTCTTCTGCTATCAATGAGAGGAACATCTGTACTTCCTCAACAGACAACGAAACAGATTCTGTTGTGTTTGTGTCATAAGTTTAGTGATGCAGGTAGGGAAGATTCTCTCTGGCCAATCCGTGATCAGCAGAGTTAAAACATCAAGTTTTGGTAATGGTATGGTTCAAAAAAAGTACCAGGTACCGTACCCAGTGGAAAACCCCCCCAAAAGTGATCCGTACCATTCAGTGGAAAAGCGTCATTAGTACAGTATATGCTCTTACCGTATAATAAAATGGATCAGAACAGAAGTTTCTGGCAGGTAATACAGAGCAGGTGGGTAATTAGGGATTATCGCAGGGAGTAGGGAGAGGAAAAGGAACTGTTCATTAATGCGTTGGTCTTTATGGGTAATGATGTGTTGCCTCTTCCAGAAGGAGAGGCTGGCAGAACTGATGATCAGAGCTGGTTTTGGATGCACTTAGTGTAATTTACTTGTAGAGGGTGTAGTACATCCTGTGATTTTTGATGCTCTGTTTACGCTCTGTTACAGTTTGTTTTTCTGTGGCGTAGTTTGGATGAGAGTAATGGGTAGTCCACAGATCTTTCCTACTTTCCTGAAGTTCTGAGAAAGCTGCTCCCTAGTCCACCTTATTATTGGACCCATCATGCAAATGTTTAATGTAATTTCTTACTATAAATACCTACATGATTCTGACTATGTTTAAAGGGATAGTTTGTCCCAAAATGACAATTCTGTTATTATTTACTTACCGTTATGATGTTTCATGATATTGTTTATTTTATTAATTGAACACAAAGGCAGGATTCTTTTTAAAGATCAGCTTTATCATGAGAAAACAGTTACCTTTGCAAAATGGGAATCCGTACCTGTTTAATTTATGAGGGTAAAGAGAGGGTGATTGAGGAAAAAGCCAGTGTGGGTCTCAACAAAGTGGTTTCCTGCTTTTCCTCAGCATTATGGCCTTTGATTTATTCTGACATCTTTTCGAGCTGAACAGATTGAAAGCAGGAATGGATAAGGGTGTGAGAAAATACCATCATGAATCAATATGTCCAAGTCCTCATTAATTACCTGATAAGCCACTTTAAATGAAGGCTTATTGTTTTATTGTTACATTATGTCCTTCATGTGCTTGGCCATTTCCCCAGCAAAAATGCAAACAAATCTTTTAAGTTTCGGGGTTTTTGGATGACATTAATCTAAGATATTTGGGTCTGAGAAAATGAGAGGTTTAGACCGCTTACATTTATTTAAGATCGAGCCGCAGAATAATAAAAAGCCTAATCTTTGATATAAAGTGACAGAACATTGGAAGTCTGTTCAGATCAGCTTCCTAATCCAAGACAAAGCTTACAGGAATAGTTCTCTAAAAATAAATGTGTTATGGTGTTCCAAACCTAAATGGCTTTCTGTTTTCTGAATATAAGAGGTTAATTTTTAGCAGAATATTGAACACACTTTTGTATGCAATAAGGGACTTTCAAGCTCCAAACTGCTTGAAACAATAACATTATCATAAAATTGGTCCATATAACTTGTGCACTATATTCCAAGTGTTATGAAGCCGTACAGTAGCTTTATGTGAGAACAGACCACAATTTAAGTCATTATGGGGATAAAATGTTCAGAATTTACATTTCTAGTTGAACTATTCCTTTTAAAAGAGCTCAAGGGAACAGATTGTGTTTGTTTACTCCTTAGGCCATCAGAGGTCCAACTTCTGGAGAAGATAAAGCTGAACTGCCAGGTGCTTAAAGATGAAATCACACTATTCCACCTCAATCGACAGGAGGCTCACCTGTGTGAAATTCTGGAGAAGATGCAAGCCAAGGTAAGGCTGGAATCCACAATCTAGTTTCTAAAAGTTTTCAAGTTTTCTGGTGCAGTATGAAATTATATAGTGCTGACATGTGAACACAGGCCAGTAGTCATTATTTTAGACCACATTTTAATGAGGCTGAACATATGGTACTAATGTGAGCATTACAGTCTTGGCTTTTCCCAAAATGCAAGCACTTTGTTGGACATAGAAAAACACTTGGGGGAAAAATGAATACAGTTAATTGTCATGAAGTCCTGAAGCTTTTCTTGTAACGTAAGTTACTGCTGTTTTTCCTTTTGCCATCTTTCAGACTTTTTAAACAAATCTTCATGTGAAAGCAAATTAATTGTAATTTCACAATCATAGTCGCCACAACAGTGAGTCACTGGCACCAACACTGCTAATTTTTCAAAAGCAAGAATGACAAGAACCACTAGTGTAAAACTATCCATGTCAGGCCCGTACCTGTGATTCTTTCCCACCTCTATTCTCCTTTAAAGCGGCTCTTTCATCTCATCAGTAGAGACCTAACGAGGTGCCATAAAAGGACAGATGCCGACCGGGGCTTTGGAAGAAAAGAGTGTGTCACGTTGCCGCCCTCAGGCCACAGTCTTAAGGTGCTGAGTTGGTGGGAAAGAGGCAGTGGCGCTAATGTTTAGCATATGACCTAATCAGGGGAAAGGCGCAGGTCAGGCCACAGAGCAGTCTGGGAACTAATACAAGCCTAGGCCCTAATAAGGAGCAGGCTGCCATTTATTTCCCCTAGATTATCTGACAGTAAGGAAATATTTCATCATCGCCTCTAATCTCCACGAAAGACAGGAAGAGGGTGGGAGGAGTTGGTTAAATAGAGCTAAAAGTAACGTGGTGGCCAATGTAGGGTCTCAAATTGAAAAACAGCAATTTAGGGGAAAACCCCTCTAAATAATATGTCCCGAACCTTTTAAATCTTCTCTTTTTTATTTCAGTTGAAAAACACTTAATTTCCCTTCAGGCCAGGCCATGGTTGCAGATTCGGATTTGGTTTCACTATTCTCATGGGAATAGTGGTCGAGATACTGCGATTGCGGCCAAGCATGAGAGTTCCCAGTAGTTTGGCTCACTTTGATTGTTCCCTTTTCTTGTCTTGGTGGCCACCGTGTTGAGCTGCACTGGTGGCTAAGAGGCCCAGTGGCTAATAGTTGTGGCAGCATTTGGCTCTCTTAGGGATTTATAGTCCATCTTGAGGTTGCCATTTTACTGCGTATAATACTACGCTAAGGGGCCCAGCAAATCCATTATTGTAACTGGCAGTGCCTCACTTACATCATTAATACCAGCCACACTTTTCTAACAGAGTCCGGAAGCCTTTCTCATGCGAAACACAATCCTACAATCCGGGGCTTGGCACAGCTTCCTCTCCCATCTCATAAGAGTTAGGGGATTTCTGAAGGTGTGCCCGTTTCTCAGCCGATTGTTCTTCATGCAGCACCTCCCAATTCTCTACAGTTTAAAAGATAGTTGCCAAGTTAAATTCTGTATTTCCATTGTTCAGCTTGCTCTTGTTTCTGTCTGCTCATTGGCCAATAGCTCTTCCCTCACATCCCTCTATCACCAGGTTAGTATGAGGGCTGGATGACATTACGAGCAAATGAAAGTTGACCGAAATGATTAATTCTTAAGTACCTGCCCCTTTGCTCTTAAATAATTGAGCAAGGCCTGAACTATGTGTCCTTCCCTAGGGAATCCAAACAGTGGGGTGATAAGGGGTCCTAAGCATTTCTGCAGGGGGGTTTCCTGTGTGAGCGAGCTGTCTGGTGCCCCTGTCTGGGGAAAGGCTCAGTAGCCTTGGCCGCAGGGCTTTCACATGCTAGGAGACTCGAGCCCTCACCTCGACTTTCTGCTGCATGTTCAGAGAAACTTGATCACTCTGCATCTATCTTTTCACTCATTTCCTGTATTCAGTCTCTGTCTTAGCTATTGGTTTGGGGGTGTGGGTTTATGTGATTCTGCTTGTTTACCAGTGATGGACTCATTAGTCATCCTGAGTTTTGGCACATTCTGGCCCCTGTAGTGACCTGTTTTACGGCTCATTTTGTAATTTATATTTATATTTTAAATATGTTAGATTTTATATGTGTTATGTCTTATAAGGATCAGATAGGTCTGAAAGGACAGAAAATAATACAAAATACAGTTCAATGGCTGATTAAATTATTTTTGAAGTTGTAAATAAAGATTATTGGATTATGTTTTTTTACTTCAAAATTTCACATTAAATTGAATTACTTTTTCATTTCTTTATAATTGTTTATGAAATTTACTTGCAATTTCTGACTGAAAATCGTTTCTACATCTTATCTTAATTCACCTGCCATTTGTATGTGTGTCAAAATAATAATAATAATTTAAAATCACACTTCACAAATAATCAAGCTCATTTTCCCTACAGCAGTATAGCAACTCTTCACACTCTCATTGAGGTGAGCCACCAGCTATTCACTGTTTTTATGCTTGTTCAACAGTTTTTTTCTTTTCTGCAGGAGAAAGCCAAGAGGAAGAGATCTACTCTGACTCAGCTGGTCTCTTTACAGTCTCCTGTCATGCTGGTGCCCACCCAAGGCAAAGCAGACCCAGACGTTCATTATGGTTTCTCTGCACACTGGGTAGAGGGCCAGGGTCTGATGGTGGTACATACCAAGGCTGCTAATATCTGTCTGTATGACAGGTAATTGTCAGCACATGTAATTGATTTAAAAATCTTTTAATGAATGTTTAATCTTTTTAGCATGCCTCCAAGCTTTCCTTTAACTGCACCAAAAATGTTATTGAAACCTTTAAAGGAATAGTTCATTCAAAAATGAAAACTGGAACACCATTTTTGGGTTTCCACCAACCATAACCTTTGGGTCATAGTCTTAAAAACAACAGAAATGTGAAAGAATGTGAGATCAAAGAGGTCATTTCAGTTCAATAGATGTTTTGATGAATTAGGCCTCTAATTGGCCTTTCATAAAAACATGCCAAGAGACATCCCAAATTTTCCATCCTTTAAGAGCAGAGAGGATCACTGAGGTTCCATCAGCTCTTGTGTTTTTTCCCGTTGCTGTGGAAATTTGTAGGAGACAGGGAGCATAACAGGAAAACACTGAAATGTAAAACTTGGATAGCTACGCACAAGGACAAAAGCATGAATAATACATGGCCTTGCAGTTTAAGTATTCCATTTGTGAGTTGGGGTATTATAGAACTCATGACCATATACATGCAAACACATGTACATAAACACAATTAAGTGGTGGATGAGGACCAGTGGGAGAGAAGGACAAAACCTAAGAAAGATTTGCATATGCACCCTCTGGAAAAGGGGAGCCTGAGTAACTGCATGTATTTGGTAGCTAATTGCCAAAAACCTCTGGAAAAGATCTTTTCACATTCAGTGAAGAAATATAAAGGCAAAAGTCACTGTCCAATTTTCAGAAACACAGTGCTTTAAAAGCAAATAAATAAATAAAAAGGGCTATTATCGAGTTGTCAAAGCTGGTAAGTTTTATATTTGAATTTAAAGCACGCTTTCCCTGTATCAAAAACTGTACAACTAAACTTTTGATACTTTTGTTAAAAAACTGTGAAGTTGGTAGAAACCCAATGACCCCTTAAAAAAATTGTTATATTGCGCCCCTGTTAGAACTGCCGTCAGTGTTGTTTTTCTGAGGATGTGGGTGTCTGTTTCAGGCTGGTGGAGGTAAATGGAATGAGTGTCTTGGGGAGCAGTGAGGATGAGCTGGAGCTGCTGCTTAACACACCCACTGCTCACATCATTGTTCTTTGACAGTTGGCCAAAGAACTTCCACAGGAAGGCCCTTCTGCGCCCGACTTCAGACAGAATCCAGCTCTGAGGGATCACCAGGACATAGAAGTGCTTCAGAAACACCAAGCAATGTAAACCAACTAAACTAAACTAAAGTTTAACATTTTATGTCCTGTATTACTGGAGGACAACTCTCCACCGCATCTGACATGATCGTATCTGATGTTTTATCCCCACTGATTACCTTAATGACATTTTTCTTGTAAAAGAAGAGGTTTATATGTTCACCCTGCATTACAGTCTCTGGGTCATTTCAGGGCAGTTTAATTTTTGGGTGGGTATGACTTCATGTTTTCTGGTTGATACTAATGTAATAGCCATAGTCTCAATTAATGGGTGGGTCAGTCAAAAACTGCTCATAAAAATTGCAATTGCATGGGAAAAAGGCATTTTGAATTCTAAACTGCATTCAACCATGAAGGTCAAGTTGGCAAAATAAATCAATGTCATAACTTTCACTTTGTACGCTTTTTTTGAAAAAGCATCTGTGGTGAAATAGAAGGCAAGAAAACTTCCTGTAAGACTGACATTAATGAAAAGACAGACATCATAGCTGAACTCTTTTTAAATAGGTAAATAGTTATTTCCATGATTGTGCCTCATGTCAAAGATTGATTTGAAGAGAGCGCCATGACATTATGTAGTGAAAGTACTAATCACTTGCTTGAATTAAGAGGATGTTAAGGGATTTTTGTATGAATTTGCAAATTATGAGCTTTATTAAGAGGTCTGGTTAAAGTTTATTTAATTATGATGAAAACATGTAAGCAATAACCATACATTATTACAATGTTTTTCCCACTCCTCGCTTGGAAAAACAGAAGCAAATTTTGTTCAGGTATACGGAATATTCTCTCAGGAAGGGCAATCTTTTAGTTATATATCCCTGACCTGACATTTGTGTTGCGTTATTAGTAGAGTTAATCAAAAATCAATGTTAAAGGAGAGCCAGCCACACACACAGACTAAGTGTGACAGATATGCTGGTTTAGCCCGACATTTTGATGTCTTTGTGGACCTTGTGTATCCGGTCTTGTGGTTTAAGCTTGTGGGTTTCATTGTAAGTCTATTAATACGAGACTGGGCATACTAACTGGCATGTGGGACCCGCAAATGGAGGGAGGTGACCTGACCTATGACCTCTTGACCTTTGTGGTGGAATTATGTGGTCATGTGAATCTAACTGTGGGAGAAAAGTCTTGAGGATAGGAATCCTGCTATTACTGAGGTAGTGGAAGTGAATTACACTCTGTGTGTTAGTACTGTATGCTCAAGTACAGTGCGTGATTCATTTGCCATTGTTCAGACTGTGTTCTCAAAGTGTTTTTCTCACAGGCAACTGAAATGTACAGTACGTCGCAGGAACACTAATCTAAGGTACAACTAATACATTCATCAAAACCGCCACTTCTTTCATCAAACAAATATGCCTTTGGTGAATCGGACCATGGGAAGTATAAAACAATCAACAGGAAGTATCCATCCAAAGCTAATAAGATGAAGATAAAATATGATTTAGCTGCACAAACTGTTCACACAAGGGAGGGCAATCCAAACACACTTTCATAAACAGTGCTGCTGGCAAAGAAAGAAAGACATTGTGGGATTCTCAGTAGCCTACGCCCTTCCCCACCCTCTCCAGTCATGACATGTCTCCTAAAAATGTTCTTTCTTTATTTTCTTTTTTGATACAGATAACAAATAACACACCAAAATAAAAACAAGCATAAGAATAACGAATGGAAGATTGATTTATAATACAAAAATGAGATCTGAAAACAAACCCACCGTAAATAATAATTAATAATCTCTTGTGTTTAATCCATAAAGATATATACTACAGTTTAAGCATATACTTTGAATCATTATTGTGCTGAGTGACAGTGCTGTTCAGCTAAAATCAGAAAAGTTCCAAAAGTTTTGGAATCATGAGTGAATTATTTTGGATGTCATAAACTTGGTAACTAGTTAAATAAAAGGTAACACTTTACAGTAATACAACGCAGGTCATGTTAGCTTAGAACCATTAAATAATATTATCTATTAATAATAAATGTTGCCAATAAATGTTGAAATGAACATGAACTAGAATTATGCTTTTTTAATCCTTTTATTACTTTTCTATTTTTCATTATTTGCCCCTGCTAACTTATGTGGTTAACTAATGTTGTGTTGCTGTGTGTAAATGAAAGAAAACAATTATTTTGTTCAATATTTATTCATTAAATCTGTTTAATCGTTTTAATTAAATATGTGTTTAAGTAAGCACATTCAAACTCATTAATCAATAATTTCACTGAAGTTCTTGAAATGCGTCCAAACCTGTCATCAGTGTAAAGAAGACCTGAGGATACAACAACATGAATATTCCCATCATCAAAGCAGGCATTACTCCAGTGCACTGACTGTCAGACATAGCTGCTAAAGTTTATGGAGCAGAAACATTTGCCGCATGCAGACGTATAGTGCATTTCTGAGGGATCGCCTTCCCTCTGGCCAAAAACCTCCATATATGCATTCTTTTAGGATCTAAAGCCAGTAAAAATAGTTTGGCCTCTTTTAGAAGGGAAAAAAGTGTCTCTTTAACAAACGGAGTGGGCAGCTTGGCATTTCAGAGTTGTTTTTTCGGGTGGTGTTGAAGCACAGTGAGGGTGGCTGTGGCTTTTCAGGGCTTTCTGGCAGTCTGTACTTTATTTAACAGCCAGTACAATATGTCTAGAGGACACGGACTGGCATGTGTGTGTACCGCATTTAAAGACTATATCAGTTCAGTCTGCAGGGCTGCTGACGTATCGTTTAACATGGACACATTTATCCTTGTAATGCATACGATGTGTATTGTTAGCGTCAGTTGATATTTAGATTAAATATAAACCCAGAGCATTTCGACCTTATGGTGTGTGTACGGAGTTAACCAGCTGCAGCCAGTCGATCCAAGTACACACAATATAGGCGTCTCCTATCCTTTCACTCCCTCTTTACATTCGAATGAGTCATTCAAGGCAAGGACATTTAGAGATCTGCCAAGATCCATAATGACCTGCAGTGACAATCTTGTCTCCATTTACTCCAGACATCACTGTAAACACTCACGACTATCGCCCAAAATGGGTCACAAAAGATGATGGAAGGGAGTCGTTATTAACAACATATGTTGTTTTAGCATATATGCATTTTTGGAAGGTATTTACAGGAAGAAGATGTTCTAGTTATTCACTCTTGCATTGCGCTTGTTGGCTGACCCTCGAATCGTATGGTATCAACCCTGGGCGTCTGTTCTGTTTTAGTATTGTAGATATGACCAACTACAGCTTTCCAGATAAGCAGAAGCAGACATCTGTCTCTCTCTCTGAACTCAGCACTTCCAGGTTCATCTCTCTCCCATCTGCCCCCCATAACATAAGCCCCACTCCTGCCCACCCGACATTTAAAGAGCTCCTGGCATTTGTTTGACGTAAGAGTAGGCATTAGCTCTGGTTTCCTGCTTCAAATCACTATGCAGGCCCAATAAAAGGTTCTTGAAAATTCACTAAAGAAGATTGCTGTCTGTACAGAAATGTAATACAAACAAACTTGGCATTTACTGGCTATTATGAAGAAATATCTAGCATCCAGTGATTAGTCTGAGATAGACAGAGCTCCTTGTAATCCCTTATTAGTAGCATTAGTAGTTTGATGTCCACTTAATCAACAATTGCCCAGTTATGCAGATTGCTGAAAAAATGCTGCTTTTGTAAAAAGAGTTAAAAAAAAATTGATACAATATTGCCAATTATTTTGCTCATTTTTGCTCCCAATAAAACCATACCTTAAATAAATTTTACCATTGTGTCTGGCATTACTCCATTTTTTTATTTTATTTTATTAATTGGTTGAATGCATAATTCAATTACTCACTCATGAATACAGTTTCCCTGAATGATTCAGTGATGTTAAATGAATGTTTGAATGAATTAATTACTCATACAGATTTGGCCTCTCCCAATACCCACACTTGTGGTTTTAGCACTTAAACACTGTTGTCCATTTAACATAACATATTTCCTGTATTTGGCCCAAGTGTTCAAGTGGGTGTGAAGATCACAAGTGTGGGTAGAACTATTGATAACCCAATGAAACACACTTAGCAAAGTTTTTACAGAGCTTTATTTACAAATTTTCATTTTCAGTATTTTGTACTAAATAATGTCTGTTCAGTAGTCCTTACATAACAGATGACTTAATTTAATTTTGGTGCTACTAATTAAGTGATAAAAGCAGTTGCAGATGTTTTACAAAATACACATACTCATATCGTCAAATTATGTGTTCCTGAATATATGATAAATGATGAATAGGATGGGATGGGATAAACTTAGCCTCAAAAAACACTCTGTAGCTGTATTATAGACAGGGTGTATTTAGTATGCATCAAAGCATTGGCAGTTTTCAGAGCTGGGACAGTCTTGTGCACTTTCTGTCATGTGCACAAGCTCTCAAGTGGACAGCACGGCTAGTGTGGGTATCGAGCCCACTGTCCCTTGTCTCATTACTGAATGAATCGGTGTTTTTGAATAAATTGTTTCAGTGAATGATTCAATGCCTGATTCATAAAGACTGTCAATTGTTTCCTTACTGAACAAATGAATGTGTTTGAACAAATGAATTCTCTGAAACATTCAGTGAATTACAGGAGTGATGCAAACAGTGAAAAAAATCCCAGCGTGATTAATATTGATAATATTAATAGTATATACATTCACATTGTTGGTTCCTGTATAATAAATTACCTGTATTCATCCACATTTTGAAAGTCACTTTCGATAAAAGTATCTGCTAAATAATTAAATGTAAATGCAAGATGCACATGTATTCCTGACTGCATGTCTCAGAATAGCAGAACAGAGCTGAAAGGAACTGGTTTGTCTTTGACATCTGAGTTGACTGATTTGAACCGCATACTTGGTGAGACAGGGAGTATGCTTATTGTCAGGAGTCAGAGCCAAAGTTTTTCTGTTAGTGAGGGGAGTTTTCGGCACGTAAATCTGGCCTCTCTGGGACCGTCTGGCTCGCAGGCAAGAGCGCGGCTCAATCTGCAAGGACTGCACATGCTCTTCAAACACATGGAGTTGGGCCAAAGAGCTGAAATCAACCTCCAACTCGCATTTTGCGTGTGGTCAGGAAGATGGTTCTTAATAAGGAATAAATCAGGAGGAACATGCCGTGGGCAGTGAGGAGCTATTAAAAGGGAGGTGATGAGGAAAGCAGGACAGTTTGAATTTTAAATGCCTAACTAGTTCTGACAGGTAGCCTATAGGTTTCTAACAGTGATGAGCGGGTCAATGTATTAATAACCCGCACCCGACCGACGTTTTCAACTAACCCGCCCGCAACTCGGACCGCAAAAAATGTAAAAGAAAATATTGTACCCGACCTGCTTCCTGACCCGCATTTTTTATTAGTAGTAAATGCTCATCATACCGTCACTGGGCCATAGACGTAGGAACTAGGCAAAAAACAAACCAACAAAACAAAAATCCTTAATATATTCAAATTTTGTCAAGAATTATAAAAAAAAAATCAATAAGCTCATAATTTGTTCTAAAATAGTCTAGTCTGGCTATGTCTATTTTGATGTTTCTGTTCAGCAGACATTGAGGCTCGGGTTTGTTCCGATCAGAGCCTGTGAGCGGAGAGTGCATTTCTGAATATCCCGATCCGCTCGCTCATTCCGTGGGGTCTCGCTCAAGCCAGAATGGCCTGCTGGTTCGAAAATATGCAAGGAGATATTTAATTGTTTAGTAATAAACTGGTGTTTTCTGTGTCGCTGCAAAGATGAAGTTGAAAATGCGGACTCGCCACGCCAGAGAGAAATGCACATTTCATATGCATTAGCCTACATCATCAGAGAGTAGCCTATTTATTTTGGTTTTAATATTTTCGTTTAAAAGTAGACATTTCAAGCTTTCTGTACTATATAGCCTATATTTCTCAAATCTGTGAGGCACAAGATGAGTTTCGGCACCCTCCAGTTTAGGGTGACAAGACGTCCCGAAAAATTCGGGACAGTCCCGAATTCTAAACTGTTGTCCCGAATCCCGAATCTGGCCCTAATTATCCAGAAAATTATACTTAAGCAAAATCTTGAGTAGTTATTGTCTGATAAACATTAAAAACTGTCTGCAGAGGTTGAGTCGTCCTGCAACCAGCCCACGCCGACTGCTCATTTGCTGTAGCATCTTTTTTCTAAGTTCTGAAAAAATACCTTTGGCGGCTCGAATTTAGATATTCATTTATCTAATTAATCTATATGCACAAAGACAATACAAACTTTTTGTCCCCTTTTTGTTTTAAAGCTTGATGAAGTGAGCGCAAGTTGCTGCAGCTGCGAGGAGGACAGTGATGCACGCGTACAGGAGTGATTGACAGTTCGCGGTAGCTACTGTGTACAAAAAATACTCCGCTACACAATTATTTCTTATTTTCGTTTAAGCTTAGCGTTAGCGTTAAAGAAAGGTCTGATTTACACACTGTTACAACAGTCATTGTTTTTTTTCTTTTTACATTGACATTTGAGGTCATGATTTTTATGTTGTTTTTTGTAAAAATGTATTTAGTTAAGGTTTGAAATTCATTATCTTTTATTATAGGCTACGCAGTCTAATATCAAGCCCCCCTTCCCGTCACCCAAGACCGCAGACACCCCCCGTCCCGAATTTCAGTCAATCTCTTCTGGTCACCCTACAGTTCACATGCAATGGAAGTGTTCGTGCCAGCACCTCATTACATTGTCTGCTATATGTTTGCTTCTTATTTATAAAATACGGGCAATTGATTGATAAAACATTGATCAAAATTAAGATACAATTTATACAAAATGAAAATCTTTTAAAAAGAGTTTTCTATAAAACAAAACTTAATGAAGTCGTCAAAATCATGTTTTACCAAAAACAGCGTCTTCACCTTTTCTCTTGCCGCCTCCATCTCTACCTGCAGACTGAGCTCGTCCATCATCTTCGCCCCAGTTATTCAGCCAATAAAGTGTAGGCCTATGTATTTCAAAATTGTGTCTAGTACTATATTAATTACAAATGTTTAATTGGCATCTTTATTTCAAATGTCCCGACCGACCGCGACCCGACTATCATTAAAAATATCTTTGGATGACTCGTAACCGCGGGCAACCGCTGGTGACCGCAGGCACCCGCTCATTTTGGATCAACCCGCGCATCACTGGTTTCTAATCACCCGTGGGTTGGTGATTTCATCAAAATAGTTATGTCAGTTGTAAAACACGTTGGGGTCATTCAGCTATGAAATTTTGGAGATTTTCACTGGACTGAATTTCCCTAAGAAAATATTTCAATATTGTGTGTGTGTGTGTGTGTAAGCTATATAAATTATAGTGGCCCAAAGTTGTTGCCTTTTGGCGAATTTCACCATTTTGAAGACCAAATATGTACCACACATGATTTGTTTTATGTGGATAGTCCAAATGTCAAAAATCTGGCAAAACATTAATTTCAAAAAGTCAGTTGCACTGTTTTCCACACATGAAAATGCAGGGCAATCCCTGGCAGTCAAGCTCGGTTGTAATTTAGCTTTGTTCATTATAAAAATGTACTATATTATATAAGGATTCATCCTTGCCCCCATGTAAAATGTGATTGACGGCCCTGACCAAAATCAGACCAGTAGGGACGTGTTTAAATACACCTTCTTTGACGCATATAGATTGCAGTAAATGAGTCAGTGATGGATCCGTTTAAATTGGCGAATGGATCAGTCACATGACGAGACAGCAGAAAGGTCAAACACGCACTCAAAATTAGGGCCAAAGGTTTCATGAAAGGGAGGCTGGGTGAATTAAGAGGGGGAAATCCTCTAGGCTTCAGATTTCATTTCCCATGCATTTACAAAAAGAGGTTCTCCATTCAAGCTAATAGATCTCACACTACAAGGAGGCTGTAGACACTTGAGAAAGTCCCTTAGGATGTTTATGTCTTGACCTCACCGTGATTAGCGGTTGCCCCATGACTTCTCTTCTGACTTCCAAACAACAACATCGGGAGTCTGAGATATTGTAGAGAGTTAACAAAACATCTACTGCCATCTTCCTGTGAAAAAAGATACTGCATCAATGTTAATGCTATTTTATTTGGTAAAGAATATGAACGAATCTATAGGAGTATTTTTCAAAGGAGATGAGAATGCACAAAAAAAGGAAAAAAGTTATTTTTGTGATCATGTATGCTGTAAGAAGAGTTTTTTCTGTCTAATAAAGAAAAGAAAAGAAAAGAAACGAAAAGAAAAGAAAAGAAAAGAAAAGAAAAGAAAAGAAAAGAAAAGAAAAGAAAAGAAAAGAAAAGAAGATCAAAGGCTTTTCGAGCCTCTGGTGATCTCGGGCTCCTGGATTTGCTGGTGTTGGGTTTTCTTACATAATAAAAAATTCTTCCCACACTCTAAACAAGCAGTTCATTTATAAACACTGTACAATTACTGGCACCGACTATACCACTGAAACTGGGAGAGAGGCAGATTGGGGAAGGAGGAGGGAAAGAGGCAGACCCAAAACGAGCAAAAGAACTGCGCTGTGTGAAGTCAAAACTGCAGGGTACACTTGAAACAAAGTCTATTCTGATGCGACATAAAATGCCTTGCAAATCTTACCTTGGTCAAAGCGAACAACCACAGTTTTTTGTTCACATAGTCTCCATTTTAGGCCTCATTTTACAATCCTAATTAATCCTTAACCGATTTAGCTTTACGTACAAATTATTTGGTAAATAATTTCTTTCTTTCTTTCTTATTTAGATGATCGGCTTAAAATTGGTTAACTACTAGTCTATATCAGTAATGGCACATACAGACACGGATACTATTAACTGTTGCTGATTAAAAAAGAGCTGCGCGATTCTCGTGTTCAACAGAACGAATAACGTGGCGATAGGTGTACCACCTTAGGCGTACCACCAGGGAGCAGTACCGACCTTAATAATCTGCTAGTGCAAGCGTTGGAAGCGCCACAGGTAAACTACACTACACTACACTTTCATTATTTTTACTGACTTTTAAGTGAAACACTAAGCATACATTCGAGGGAAAGGTTTTAAAGAGAAACCAATAGTAGTACAAACTCCAGTGTCAGGAATCCAGTGCAAAAGCAATAGCATACATAGTCAACTTTTAAGTTTTCTTATGTTCCTGTCAGATGATATTTATGGCATCATATTTATAGCAATGTCTATCTATCTATCTATCTATCTATCTATCTATCTATCTATCTATCTATCTATCTATCTATCTATCTATCTATCTATCTATCTATCTATCTATCTATCTATCTATCTATCTATCTATCTACCTACCTACCTATCTGTCCGTCTGTCCGTCTGTCCGTCTGTCTGTCTGTCTCTATCACTTGATGCATTTTAATCTTAGAAAGTTCCCAGCTTTTCTTTGAGAGTATTGGAATTATGATTAGGGTTCAATAATGCATTTTAACATTTTTTTTCCTTTTAAGAATCTATACACTATTTGTTGACACTTTTTATTCTGAAAATTAGTATTTTTTGTCCCTCACAACACGTTAGATTTGAATAACTCAAAGATCATCTGAAAAAGTCGTGGATCATCTTTGTCGTTTGTTTCGTAGTGTAACAAACAACCGTTTTTTTTTTCTTTCTTTTCAAAATGGCTACTTGATGGACTGCAACAACCTTGACAAAATCAACTTCCTCTATGAACCAGACAGTAATAGAAAGATGAACTGTGACTGCTCATGCCAGTCAAACTCTCAGTGCCTGATGGAGAGAGACAGGCTAGTAAATAGAAGTTAATCGGTCAGGGAGCGTGAAAACGTCCGCAACTCCATAGAGGACTGCGCATCTGAGACCCCTGGAGACCATCTCAGGACCTGATGCCATCTGACATGACACCAGCTTATTATTAATTACATTTTTTTTTTAATACATTTGTTTTCTCTATGTGTCTTCTGTCTGTTTCTGTCTAGGCTGATTTATACTCCATGAAGAAGACTAGGAGGGGAGGAATAAGAGGTTGCTGAAGTTCTGAGCACTACTAAACTTCATCCAGAGATAAAGGAACTTTGCCCAGTGTCGGCATATCTTCTCCATAATGACATGAAGAAATATGTATCCACTAGGTAGGGGGAGAAATTCATACATGAAAGTCACTCAAGGACAACACTTGTCAGGGTAGTTCAGAAATACAGCTTGAATGCTGGCAAGGAGAGAGGGTAACTGAAGTCTGCCAATTTTACTGGTGCCTCCTGTGGCTTGGAACCAACTTCATCTGCAAAAGTGACATTCCATTTAAGCTGCTTGTCCTTCATAATTTAAATGGACACATTTTCAATTTTTTTTTACATTACTGCATCCTTTCAAACTGAATTACAAGAAGTGCTACTTCTAAAATAAGTGATTTTTTTCTATTCCATTTTTTATTCTTGTAAACATGTCAGCTTCCAGTTTTTGCCGTAGGTGATACAAATATGAAATACGGGATAATGGATACTGATGAGTTGCAGACGTTGAATGATTCTATTTATTCATGCCGTCTCCTCTTTCACATCCACATTTATCAAAGGAGACCTCGCTGTCGCCGCTGATGCGTGGCTGAATGGAGAAATGACATGTTTCTCTGTTTGTTGAGTGACTATCACTTTGGAGAGCTTTTGAGTTTTGACAGCTTCCTGTCGACCAATATTCAACCTGACAATACTCTATAATAGGAAATTGTAAGGGGTTGGTAGAGATAGTGTTTGCACTTTAGCCCTGTTCAATGAAGTCTTGTCATGTTTGGTTTATGGCTACCTAAAGCTGCCTCATGTGGTTTGACTAGATGTGATTTGAGTCAATTTCCTAGTCTGTGGTGGCTGTGGGGAGATAGTGGGCACTAAATCAGAGTTTATTTAGCTATAGATGTGATGGGGAATTTTTTTCGTATAAGGCTGTTTTCACTACTCAGGAGCTTTATATTTCTCCTCTTCAGAGTTGCTTCACCTTCTATTGCCAGGTATTATTTATCATCTTCATTTTAAAAACTTTCCTGAAAACTAGCTTTCCAAATTTTAGCTTAATTTTATGACATCATATTTAACCTCCTAACAGCTTTTTACAGTTTTAACTGTTTATAATTCATAATAATAAATTATTATGGAAAATAAAACAGTCTTTTTGCTCTTTTTTTAATGCAATGAATTTGAAGGGTGACTAGGGGATGTTAAGCTCATAAAATTATGAAAAAAGGGGGAAAAAAACACCATAAAGTAGACCATAAAAAAGGTTATATTTTTAGTCTTCTGAAGCAATACAAATCTTGCTTGAGAAAAATGTGCGAAAGGTAAATATGTGCATTTTCAAATTGCAGGAGACTTGAGAGGTTATGTTTGGGAGTGGGAGCAAAAAAAAAAAAAAAGACACTCACTCAAAGACTTCAGAACACAAATCTTTTGGACCTCTTTTATGATACTTTTATGTTCTTATTTGTCACGTTTTAAGGTTGCCAGCTCATGGTCACCATACACAGTCATTTCATACCATCTCCTTTTGTCATCCACAGAAGGGAGAAAGTCATATGGGTTTGGAACAACATGAAGGTGAGTAAATACTGACAGAATTCATTTTTGATTGAACTATTCCTTCAAAAATCTTGAACATTTCCAGTGATCACACATGGTCTTTCTTCAATGTTTATCCAAAGTTGTGTTTTAATGTAGAGTGATAAATAACATAAGTGAATCATTCAGTTCTCCAGCATTTTGAGAGCTCAGTGGAAAAGCAGTGAACGCTATTTCAACTCCTTACACATTTGACGTGTGTCAATATGAATGAAGTTCAATCCTCTGAAACATGTGACCTATGAAAAGGTGCTTGCATAGAGCTTCTGTAGCTAAAATGAAGCTATGGCAAAACGGGGCTCCACTATGTTTCCATGTGAACAAATTTTCTACATCATACCATCTGTAAATCTCTACATGATGCTGGATACGATGAAAACACAAACTGTCAGAAATAAATAATGAAATTCTTTTTTTTCTTCTCTCATTGTATGTGGACCAAGCACAAGGAACTCCCTTTTGAGCCTGGCCTGGCCTGTCTAGACTCATTGTCTGTCTGGCCACCGCCTAGAGATGTGAAATATTGATTAGCTCATTGACCCACATGATCCAATGCTGGCTTCTCCTGTCAAGCTTATTTAAACTCTCACCCGTGAAGGGACTCCACTGTGAAGGCCAGTTGAAACCAGCAATCAGCAAGAAACCTGAAGGTGAGAGACGCTTCTCAAGGACTGTATACAGGGGGAGAGGTTAAGAGGGAGATTTCTGTTGATAATTCCTTAGGAATGTCTTCATGAGAATAGTTAGATTTGAATTCAGAAATACATTTTAAAGTTTCATTTAAAGTTATAGACAGACCTTGCGTGTGTGATTTAAAGGGTAAAAAGAAACAGATGACCTACTTTTGCTAAACCTGGTGCCCACATACACATTCCACTTTCCTTTCAGATGTCAGTTTGCCAAGATAATGGCCTTTGAGGTACCAGATAAGTGAAAAGGTTACAACTCCAATAGCCAGCATGCTAAGCTGTGTTAAGCCTCTCGTTTGTCTGCCCAAAAGGTCATTCATTTCTTTCGCAGAAGTCAACCGTTCTGGTAATAGGTTAGCTCTCTTGTGCAGAAGACAATGAATGTGAGTCAAGCATTTTTGCCCAATCCTCCTTCCTTTCCCTCTTAATTTTCTTCAGTATGCCATTCATTTCCCCAGGGTTATGTGGGAAAGAATCAGTGTAGCAAAATGAAAAGACTCTGGATTTTTCAGTCTCCTGACAGTACTGAGAAGACAGTGTGACAGAGTGAATACATTAATAGGGATGGTGGTTTATATATAATAATATAATAAAACATTCATATTCATGTTCATGCTGTACATTCACTTGTGAATTCACTGGTATATTTAAAAAAAACTGTTTTAATGTATTTTTTGTTCTCACTTTAAAAAAAAAGATAAATTAGTATAATTTTTAATATCGGCCATTTATACAGTTATTAGCCATAACATGAAAATAATTATTGATTTTACTGTATCGGCTAATACCAAATAACTGGTGTAAGATTTTGCATATAAAAACAGTCAATATAGAGAGAGGAAAAGGCAGAATGTGAAGAGTAAAGAAAGCATTGAAGAGATAGTAAAAGTGAAAAAGACTTACAAAGAGACTCCAGCAGTGTTGTGATAAATGCTTGATATACAGAAATCACTCATTAAACTGAACCTGTAACAGATGAGAATTTAAATTCCTGTGCTCAGGATATGACAATGCATCCATACTGAAAGGGGATTCCTCACTTTGGGGGTGCTTATATTTCAGGGCAGTAACAGGGAAGAGGGGCATTTGGACATCATCTCTCTGAAAGGGGCTGACGAGCAGAAGTGGATAATAGGATCATGATCCATTATGCTTTTACAGAGCAAGATCTAAATCCTTCTCTCATTATGTTATTAGGCTCTCTTGTGTCCCAGTTTGGAAAGAATTCTCCTCCACCCAGACACACTTATTTATTTATTTGTGCATGAATATAGGTCACACATTTTAAATACTACTTATAAATTGTTTATGCATTGCAGCTTTTATTCAAACGGACACCAGCATTTGCAATTGTTTTTGCTGCAGAATGACTGCGACAATGTAAAATGTTATAGTTTAACATAGAATAGTGCTTGTTATGCTGTGTAAACTCACTCAAATGTTCACCAAATCTCATGAGCCATTAGTCATAGTGTCATCGTGGTCATGAACATATAGATTTGAATTTGAACTGCAGGAACATGTTGAATATCAGATCAGGTATAAACGTACATGTGAACCCATATGAATCTTCTGCTTTTTCATTAATATACTGTAACCTGCCATATCCAAATTTTAATGAAATCCACATTGTTATTGATAGAATAGAATCTTTTCTATTCCAGCTTTTCTCTCTTTTTGCAGCCAATTTTCGTCAGTGCTTCATTGATTCTCTCTGTGGCATGTTTGAAAAGACATCAAAGGCACTGCAATCACTTTATCATTTAATGTGTGTCCTACATGTCTGAGAATATAGCATATAGATTTCCATATGGATTCAGTAGTTTGTTATTTTCCTTGGTGTGGACCTAAATATGAAGCTTGTTGCATGCAGTTCTGTTTACTGTATATTCTTCAAGTAATGCATTAATTACACAGGACTGTGTTTGGTTACAGTGGGTTATAAGGTTTCCTTTGGCCAATTTTCAATCCCATGAAGGGGTGACCCGAGAAACGGTGGGTTACTGAGATCTATCACAATTGTGCCCTCAAGCACAGAGCTCAATGGAGAGTTAAGCTGCAATTATTGGACAATAAGCTGCTGTGGGTAAAAAATAAATAAATATCTGCTAAATGACAAGCAGGAGTGGGTAGTAATTAGTCAGATGTAAGTGGAAGAAAATTAAAAATCTAATGCAGTTTTGTGCATGCTAAAGGTGTAGAGCAAAGTTCAGCAGCTGAATACTGATGTTTCCTTACCAGACCACAGCAACCTTATTTGCTCCAGAAAAAATGCACAGCTCATTAGCAGCTAAAAGCTGTAAAACACTCAGCATTGCTTGTAAAATTGATGGCCTTCAATATAAAACTAAACCTTTTTGAAATGGTCGATCCATCATGGTTTGATACACAACTGTTGAGCCCAAGAAAATCTGTAATACCTGGAGTAAGTTAAAATTCCCATTTATCTCAATGGCAGTTGCTTGACTTACACAGGATGTATGATATTTGAAAAATTTGAATGGCTGATAAAAGCATCTACCAGCAGAAGCAGTAAATAGAATTCAGTGTATTAGTACACTTTACTTTGTAAGTAGAACTGTTTTGATTTCTTTATATTTCTCATTCTCTTTTTAATTATGTTGATATCTTTCTATAATGTATCAGAGATATAGGTACTGTTTAGCTTGCGGTTGGAGAGTCTCAGTAGTGAGGCTTCCCTCTTGGAGCTTACTATGGAAGGTGGAAAAGAGATTCCAAACAAATTATCAAAAGATATAATGTTGTTTACATACCCACAGTATAGCAATTGGTGGAAATATTTTAGCGTGCACCTTCCAAGCTTTATTTATTTATTTATTTTTAGAAAATAAAAAATAAATTAAGAGAATAGTTCACCCAAAAATGAAAATTTGTTGAAACTTAATTTACCCAAGATGCAAATCACTTCTTCATTGTAACAGAATCTGAGAAATTTAGTCTTACTGTACATCACTTGCTCACCAATAGATCTTCTGGTATTTTGGCCAGAAGCAACAGTTAAAATGCATTAAATGATTGATTGGTTTATTTCATACACATGTTTTCACTTTACAAGACATTTATTGATGTACTGGAGCCATGTGGATTACTTGTGGATTATTGTGATAGTGAAAGTATTTTTTATCAGCTGTATGGACTCTCATTCTGACGGCACCCATTCACTGCAGATGATCCATTGATGAGCAAGTGATGTAATGCTAAATTTCCTCAAATCTGTTCAGATGAAGAAACAAACTCATCTACATCTTGAATGGCATGTGGGTGAGTAGATTTTCAGCCAATTTTAATTTTGGGTTGAATTATTCCTTTAAAGTGAATAAGTCACAATGTCTTTAATTCATAGATCAGACCTTTTCCAATCACTTTGATCTGTCTATATATAATCATGTCTGTATTTGTACAATCAAAGTACAGTTATGAAGCAAATGACACACTGTTTATCTATAGAACTGATCACAGAACTGGAATACTTGAAGGTGCTGAGAAACAGAAACAAACTAATATCTGAAGAAAAATACAGCAGCTGTGTATGTCTTGACACTCTATACCTTCGCCCTGGGTTAATACCTCAATCTCAATGGAGACATTTGTGCTATTTTGTATCTAACGACTATTATGGTTTCTTTTGGGACCATTGTTTATTGACTTTCAGTCGTGCTTCTCAAATGGAGCCAAATATAGCTTAAACAAGTCTCGGTTTACTTATTCTTGTATTATTCTCAGGGATTGAATTGGAAATGTTTTCTTGTGAGTTTAGGCCTAGTTAGCAAGGTGTGTTTAAAGAGAAGGAAGATTAAGTTTTTTCTCTTACATGAGCAAAACAGCATATACAAGGGCGTAACTTTGGGTCTACCATTGGGGGGGTTAAACTCGCGGCATATTTATTTATTTATTAATTTATTGTATTATTTTCTTGTGTAAAAGGTAACATGCTAATTTGCATAATTTAATTATGCAATCCCCCCCAAAACGGGTGACTGTATTGGAGCAAACAGCAGTTACAATTCAGTGACATTGGTTCTACACAGTCCCTGGCACCCTCTGGCTTTACCTCATAGGACACTGGCAAACGAACATCTAGCCAGCCAACTCCAGTCAACAAAACAAATCATCAGCTAACTCAGTGTTTCTCAAACTTTTCTGCCATTCCCCACTTCAGAGGTAGGAAAGGGTTTCGAGCCCCACCTGTCCCCAATCACCCCAACAAAATGTTAATAAACTAGGCTTTAAGTTTAACTGTTAAAATGTATTTTATTAACATCACATTTTAAAAACTTAACATCAAATAACAGCATTAAAAATTTTCAAATAAAGAAAATGAAAGTGCAATTATATTATCACTTTGCATGAAATAAGACTCAAAATTAGATTAAAAAATAATAATAATTGTGTTTGCATTTAGCCTCTGATAACATCAATACAAGTGTGGACTAACATTAACCTAGTTGTGCTTTGATTCATTTTGACACTTTGCAAAATCCATGCAAAAAGAACAACAAAAAAACAAACAAAAATAAAAAATAATCTCAAATTGAACCAGAGGTGGTAAATTCCTAATAATGTACGTATTTTTTTAGGTATTTTATTAAGATAGATACCTAAAATACGTTGCGCATACAGCTCAAGTAATGCGATCGTTATAAAGGTGTTTGAACAACAAAACACATCCACTTGCACATATTTGACAATCAGAATATCAGATATATCCTGCTATAGCTAACACATTTGTGAAATTTTGAATAAAAAAGGAAATAAAAGCAGATCATCAGTCATTCAGCACTATTGTGGCTACGGTGTGACAAGCAATGAATGGCGCGTCTCCATGGGAACCATAAAGCGATACTACGATCAATAACGGTAGCCTTGAAATACTTTTAAACTTACGTGTGAAGAGGTTAAGTAACGTCAAGGCTTACATTTAAATGTGTCTTTGTTTTGAGTGTATGGTCAATAAATAAAGGAATTAAAAAGATGGGCACAAAACCTGTTTGTCATGTTTCTATTCCCCACACTTTGAGAAACGCTGAGCTAACTTAACAGCTAACTTAAGGGTACCTCCATTTGGTCAGGATTTTTCGTTTTTCTTTTTTTTTTCTTTTTTCTTTTTTTTTGGCTGGTGTCGACAAACAATGAAAAATCGTTGTCTGGCTGCCTTTCAGTGTCCTTTTCATCTTTCCGTCAGTTTTCTTCAACCATTCATCCCATCGACTGTGCAAAATAGTGAACAAACTTGGTACTGAAAGCGGGTTGGGAAATACCAGAGACTTTGGTAATACCAAATCGGTGCGGTGGGCGGGGGGTACATTACAGATTATTTAAAATATGATACTTGCTTGCAAAATATGATCTTTCTTGCTTGCAAATGAAATTAATAAAGAAAATGAACAAAAGTATTCATTCTGAATATTTCATATCTATTTTAATCTGAATGATGTGATGATATTGGGGGGGTTATATTAGCTGGATCTGATTTTTGGGGGGGTCATGACCCCCGTAACCCCCGTGCAAATTACGCGCATGAGCATATAGCATCAATGTTTTAATGTGAAGAAACTGACATGTTGTTAGTGAGTCAAATGCTGAGCTTTTTGGGGCAACTTTTATGAACAGCTTGATTCTCCCCATGTGTCTGCTGCATGAGTCTATATTTTTTTGCTTGTGTACGTGGAAGAAAAGGGCAGCATGCGTGTTGCCTTTAATGTTAACACCTCATTATCCTGATTAGCATCACTGTGATTATGTTAGTGCTGATAAAAACTGAAAAGGTCAGACTGAGGTGACACTTGTTGTTAAGCTTAGAGGAAATCATTAAGAATTTGATCTGAGAAGGTTAACCAATTCTGGTCTAAAAAAAACTGTTGGTTGCTGATGTGGATTTGGGATGAAATACTTAGTGTTTTGGAGTGTTTCCTCTTAAAAGTAATGTTAAACAGTATTGTGTTAATCATGAAAAGTAACTAAAGTGGCAAGTTACTTTTTAATGCTTTGTTGCATGCAGTGACTAATGTTGTGTCCCATTTACTTCAGAAGTCCAAGCTGGGAATGACATCACACCTGAGATGACCAGTGCACAAGTTGGACACGTGCTTTTTTAAAAATACCAGTCAATAAAAACACACAAAAAATCAACATACTCTACTGGAAGTGTCTGGTTCCATCAAAAACAGAAACATACAGACATGCCCAAACTTTGATCAGAACTCAGCTTTTGGAATTTTCTACACTGCACCACTTTTGAAAGGTTTGAAAATGTTCCTCGGTAATTGCTGTGTATATGGCAGATGCTGTGGATATGTCAGATAGACCCACTTTCACAAAACCCAGTGTTCCATGTACAGTACCTTTCATCTACACAACTGCTCCCTATGCCTAGCTCTCAGCTCTGGACAAAATAAATGAATTATCATAAATATATGACAGAGAAAGCTTTTTAATTGCCCTGTATAAGAAAAAAAGATGGTTACATTTTCATAAGGATCCACCCCTTCTATAAAGCGATTGGCAAGTTTGCTCCAAGAGAAACGACATTTCTGTTGTTTTTCTTTTTTCCTCCTTTCACTCTCTCTTCCACATCTCTTTCTTTAAATGTCATTGGCAGAAAGGGACAACATCATTATTGTTATCTTAACGACATCATTGCTCTCTTTTATTAAGCCAGAAGAGAGATTTCTCCTCCTCCTCCTCCTTCTCTTGACAAAAGTGTGCTCATTATAGATTGTCTGCCTCCTTTCCCAATGTGAAGCTCAGAACAGAGTCTCAGTACAATGAGCCCTCATTCAAATACTCCTACACCTGGTTAGACAACCCCACACACCTTCACATTTCCTGGTTCGATAGGAGTTTTGAAGTATTGAGGGTGATGACCTGGGTGGAAAGCAAAGAAAATCTCTTATAAGACCATCAGTCGATCAAAAGAATTATCTAACTCATAACATGGCATGCTTATGAGTTAATTGCATATGTTAAGACTCGTTGTGAAATTTACATATATATATATATATATATATATATATATATATATATATATATATATATATATATACTGAATATATATACAGTACAGACCAAAAGTTTGGACACACCTTCTCATTCAAAGAGTTTTCTTTATTTTCATGACTATGAAAATTGTAGATTCACACTGAAGGTATCAAGGGCTATTTGCCCAAGAAGGAGAGTGATGGGGTGCTGCGCCAGATGACCTGGCCTCCACAGTCACCGGACCTGAACCCAATCGAGATGGTTTAGGGGTGAGCTGGACCGCAGACAGAAGGCAAAAGGGCCAACAAGTGCTAAGCATCTCTCGGGGAACTCCTTCAAGACTGTTGGAAGACCATTTCAGGTGACTACCTCTTGAAGCTCATCAAGAGAATGCCAAGAGTGTGCAAAGCAGTAATCAAAGCAAAAGGTGGCTACTTTGAAGAACCTCGAATATGACATATTTTCAGTTTTTTTCACACTTTTTTGTTATGTATATAATTCCATATATAATTCCACATGTGTTAATTCATAGTTTTGTAAAGAGGAATCTGCATATATTATAATGCATTTTAACTTTTGGTATATTCATATTCATATTTAGTTTTGTTATTGTATTATATATATATATATATATATATATATATATATATATATATATATATATATATATATATATATATATATATATATATGTATGTAATAAAAATATAGGCATATTATTGATAATAATTTGTTCCTAATGCTGTGTGGGGGCCATGCAAAGGCCTGGAATGTCCCATTTAGCAGCGGGTGAGAGACAGATAATTTTCAGTAGTAAAGATGGACTCTTTGGACTGAAGAGGAGGAGTGACATGATAGTGAGATGAAGTAAAGTATGTGGGTGTGTGTGTGTGATTGTGAGAGAGGAATATGAATGAGTGGGTGGTTGTGCTCTGTGCTGGTGGGCTCAGGGTGAGAAGGTCAGCTCTCCATGAGGTCCACTCACAGCAAACACACTCCTCCACAAACAAGATTCCTGGCTTGAAAGAAAAATCCAGACTCCATTTGACTGCGATGGGTTTCCAGTTTCTGTGAGCATCTCCCTGCACACCTATCAGCTGATTATAATTTAGCCATTTAATAGCTGAGAGATGCATTTATCCTAAGAGTTTACATGTTGTTGATACCTGATATAAAATAATTCATTACATTTTTAAAAAAAAAAGCAATAATGTACAAATATAACAAATAACAATGCAGGTATCTAATAAAAAGTTTTTAAGCATCAACAGTAAAGTGGTGGTACTATATCCAGCATGCTTTGCAGCTGGGGTCAACTAAGAGTTGTTCTGACTACTAACTAGAACTGTAAAAGTGTGTGAAATAGGTTTTAAAGATTATATTCATAGCTGGTTGTAGGGTCTGTTATGATTAGTAAGCTGTATACGTATGCTACAAAATGTTTTCAATACAGTTGCAGGAAAAAAAGCCATTCTAATTAAAACAAGTGGTGTTGGATGTTAAATATCACTTTGATATGGAACAATGACTTAATCATATCCATGTGATATGATTAGTATAATTTTATGTAAAGTATATATATGTTTTGTTTGGAAATAAGGCTAATCATTCAGGATTATCAAATGTAACAGGCTGATTTAACTTACCTTAAACTTGTTGGAATAATTATCTAATGAAAATGTTATCCTTATCTCCTAACTGCCACATAATTATCTTAATGGCTGAGAAAAGGCTTGCAGGTAATGATAGTTCAGATAAAGGGCATCATTGGAGTGCCCGTTTCAAACACGATGCTAAAAATGTAATTTTAAATAAAGAAATAAGATAATTAAAAAAGTAATTTTCTTTAAATATTGTTTTATAAATAAATGTGGATCGTCTTTTGGAAGCGAGGAACCAGTGAATTAAGATATTTTTGCTGCTGGCCTCGACAAGATGACAGAATCACCTCCCCTCCCACACACAGCTACACACACCCTCAGCAGAAATGCTCGCTCACACACACCTACGCACAGCAGACATGCTCATGCACCATAATTGGTCCTACCAGTGGTCCTATCAATGTACAACCTACTGGCCCACAGCATGTATCAGTAAAAAGACACAATCTAGCCAAGACATGAATCAAAGGTCTCTCACATTGTGTGTCTCGTAGTTCAAAGATCAGTGCAGCTAATTAACTTGACTATTTATATACAGAATTGTACAAGCAACAGAGCAATTAATGAGTTTTACTACAACTTGTCACTGAGTGTTGTGCAAGGACTCTTAAGATTATCATTTGAGTTGAAATTTTATTATATTAGGAGAGCGGGACAAAGACATTAAACTAGTGTTGGAATCAGTTGCCAGGGATGACCATCAAATACACAGGTTATTAAATTTATCTAAAATCATCTGACCAATCAGAATCAAGTATTCCAGAGAGCTGAACAGTACAGATTTTCATGATGCTAGATAATGTAAGTCTGATTTTGAGATTTCATTCTGAGTTTTATACATAACTCCAGTTATTGAGGTCAGTATGAGTAAAGTTTGGTTGATTTTTGTCATTATATTGAAGTGTGTTTAAGGAATGTGACTGAGGA